>NC_053120.1:17187307-17539807 GCF_010015445.1 Perca fluviatilis
GTTACTATCCATAGAGAATAACAAGTAAGGTAATGCATTATGTTTTTTTTAAGTGAATAATGTGTATTACACTTTCTTGAGTAGTGATCCCAACACTGATGATATGAAATATCAGTAGCATAATACCATCAAGAGATGGTTTTCAAAATAAAAGACTGAAAAAAAAGTCTGTCTGTTAACTTACTTGTAGATGCCTTTTGAAATTTGAAGTAGCCTTTATGGAGCCACAGACTGGAGCAGTGCTCCAGTGCAGTGCTTGCATATGGCTCTGTGGTTTCCAGGTGTTCGTGTTGGAATTGGTTCTTCAAAATTAACTAGTACAGATGACCTTTTAGGCCTGCTATTATTTTCCATGTAATTATCCCTCATGCCCTCTTCGGTCATTTTTGTACATTTTTCTCAAGTTTTTTTTTTCATTTCGTGATCATTTTTGCTGTGTTACTTCTTATGGCATGAAATTTTGTAGGAATCCTTCTTTTCAGTCAAATTTTTTAAATCCAGTGTTTTTTACTCTTACATGTCTTTTATACTTAAATGATTCATTTTGTACCCTCTGGACACCTTCGAGGCAAAAATGTCCACGCACACAAAAACTGTTATTAAATCATCATATATCAATATTTTTTTCTGCTTTTTTTTCATGAATCACTTAAACAACTTCTTACCTAATCAAAACCACCAAACATTCAATCATTTTCAGGATTTTAACCCTTTAAATGCCAGTTTATGTATTTGAAGTATGTCATTTTTTATAAAAAAAAAACACAAAAAATGTTTTTTTTCCCATATAATGAATAATATGTAGATGGGGCTTTGGTGGTGATTAGAGGCTTGGATATGTCAAAGATAAGCAACAAAACTGATTTGATTGCATTAGTATTTTTTATGTAATTCCAGATACTCCCTCTGGACACCTTCGAGGCAAAAATGGCCCCATTGACTTCCATTATAACCACATGTTTTGATCTCACTGCCTTTACAGTATAAAACCATGCATTCTGTAATGTTAGCATTTCATTTGGAAGAAAACTAGTCATATTTGACATTTTTACAGTATTTCACCAGATTCAACCATCTTGCCCTTGTAGGCCGACGCCATGAAATTATAGTTATATTATGGAGCGTGTGTTTTTTGTGTGTGTGTGTGTGTGTGTGTGTGTGTGTGTTTGTGTGTGTGTGTGTGTGTGTGTGTGTGTGTGTGTGTGTGTGTGTGTGTGTGTGTGTGTGTGTGTGTGTGTTGTATAGCGTGCGCTGCGCTGGTGTGTGTGTGTGTATGTGTGTGTGTGTGTATATGTGTGTGTATGTGTGTCTGTGTGTGTGTGTGTGTGTATATATGTATATTTGTGTGTGTCTGGTGGGTGGGTGGGTGTGTGTGTGTGGGTTGTGTGTGTGTGTGTGTGTGTGCGTGTATGTATGCGTGTGTGTATGTATGCTGTGTGTGTGTGTGTGTGTGTGTGTGTGTGTGCATGCATGTATGCATGTCTGTGTGAGAGAGAGTTTGTGTAAATCTGTAAACAAACAATGATAATTGTAGGGGTGAAAAAAGCACCTTACTTTAGCCAGTTATATTATGGAGCCGTGTGTGTGTGTGTGTGTGTGTGTGTGTGTGTGTGTGTGTGTGTGTGTGTGTGTGTGTGTGTGTGTGTTGCATACGTGTCTGTGTGAGAGAGAGTTTGTGTAAATCTGGGTGAAAAAAGGGCTTCTTTTGAAGGATGCATTTCATGTGTCTTTGAAGACGTGCTTGAATAAAAACATTGTCTCCTGCTTTTGTTGTAAACAAAACCAACTATTAGTGTGTTGATGCACCTGGCTCTAGAGAAGGAGAAAGACCTGGAGCAAAGAGAAGGAGCCTTTATCTTCCAGCCAACTGCAGGACTCATCTGAAGATGACACAAGTTTCTGGAGTCTGACAAAATAGTCACTGGTGTCCTCCAACTCTGTGAGTGCCTCTAACCCTTCCTCTGAAAGTGGAGAGGACACTGAAGATCCTGTCCATCCTAACATTGAATGGACAGTGAAGAATTGGCAAGTCTGGTCTCCATCTAATACTGAGACGCTGCGCAACATCTGCAACCGCACCCGGCATGATGCCAGAGCCCACGAGATATGCCATATCAAGAATCGATGATGTGGCATCCTCTTTCCACCTTTTCTTCACTCTTGACTTGATCCAGCTGATTCAGGAAATGACAAACCTACACGGGAGGTGTTCAATCTCAGGATGGAGTGATGTGGATGCTCAAGAGAGTCGAACATACATGGGACTTCACACTTGGCTGGTGTGTACCGGTCCAAAGGGGAATCCACCCGGAGCCTGTGGGATGTCCATAGTGGGAGACCAGTCTTCAGGGCCACCATGTCCCACAAACCATTTGAAATGATAAGCGCCAGTTTACAGCACATGCAGGAGACAATGTTTTTATTCAAGCACGTCTTCAAAGACACATGAAATGTATCCTTCAAAAGATGCCTTTTTTCAGCCCTAAAGTGATCATTGCTTGCTTACAGATTTACGCAAACTCTCACACACACACATACACATATACACACACACACACACACACACACACAAACACACATACACACACACACACACACACACACACACAGCTACATAATATAACTATAATTTCATGCATCGGCCTACAAGGGCAAAATGGTTGAATCTGGTGAAATACTGTAAAAATGTCAAATATGACTAGTTTTCTTCCAAATGAAATGCTGACATTACAGAATGCATGGTTTTATACTGTAAAGGCAGTGAGATCAAAACATGTGGTTATAATGGAAGTCAATGGGGCCATTTTTGCCTCGAAGGTGTCCAGAGGGAGTATCTGGAATTACATAAAAAATACTAATGCAGTCAAATCAGTTTTGTTGCTTATCTTTGACATATCCAAGCCTCTAATCCCCACCAAAGCCCCATTCCCCTATGATTTATTTTATGGAAAATAATTAATGTTTTGTTGGGTTTTTCATAAATAATTGTTACTTCAAAGATTTAAAACTGGCATTTAAAGGGTTAAAATCCAGAAAATTATTAAATGTTTGGTAGTTTTGAGCAATTTACAAGTAGTTTAAGTGATTTATGAAAAAAAAGCAGAAAAAAATATTGATATATGATGATTTAATATCAGTTTTTTGGACATGTACATTTTTGCCTCGAAGGTGTCCAAAGGGAGTATCTGGAACTATGTAAAAAATACTAATGCAATCAAATTAATTTTGTTGCTTATCTTTGACATATCCAAGCCTCTAATCACCACCAAAGCCCCATCTAGATATTATTCATTATATGGAAAAAAATCATTTTTGTGTGTTTTTGTAATAAAAAATGAAATACTTCAAATACATAAACTGGCATTTAAAGGGTTAAAATCCTGAAAATGATTGAATGTTTGGTAGTTTTGATTAGGTTAGAAGTTGTTTAAGTGATTTATGAAAAAAAAGCAGAAAAAAATATTGATATATGATGATTTAATAACAGTTTTTGTGTGCGTGGACATTTTTGCCTCGAAGGTGTCGAGAGTAAGTTTTTTTAAGGAGGGCATGAGGGTTATAGGTGTCAAATCTATAAACTTTTGTAATCTGAAGTTGTAAGGGACTTCTGAAACTTAAAAAGTCCAGTGTTGACCATCAAATGTAGAAAAGAAGCTTTCAAACAAATGTCCACCTCAAATTTTTTGGTAACCATTTAAAATACTTGGTTAAAGTAAAGCATTCTGGGAAATGGAGTCATGTTCTATCATGTTCCACAAAATTACAATTACAATAAATCAAACGTAATTATTTGTTTTGTGACTAGAGCTTTTAACATTCATTGTTGGGGGGAAAACATTTCCTGTTAATGTAATCTGTACAAGTAGTTCAAACTAATATCATTCACAGAATATGTAATGCAATCATATCTGACATATATTGTAAAGCTTCATTGTTAAACACTTCACTTAAATTATGTATATGAATTTCTTTGAATTTTTATTGAATTGCAATTCTGCTTCCTTTAATTCAAATTCGAATTGTAATTCGAGATCCTGTTTTTGACATCAATTCAAATTCAAGAATTGAATTGGAATTTAGGAGTCATTCTCAATTCAATTCTGAATTGTGCACAAGCCTGCATCAAGTAGCATTATGGTAAATGTAGGATTTAGCTTTTTAAGAACTTGATACATACTGGGGCCTAAAGGTCAGGATATACAGTATCACCCTGTGCTGCATCGATTTTTAGCTTACCTTTTTGAAAATGTGTGTCTTGCAAGTCTTTCAACTTTGTGGAAGTGCAGTAATAAATTGTTGGAGTACCACTTAATGACCGAAAACCTTTCCTAATCTTAACCAAACCTTAGTTTTGTGTGTCTTCCTCCTACCAGTGTGGTTGCCAGATCTGCTCATATGGGTTATTTTGGATGCACAAGAAGACAACTGCTTTGTTATGGGGGGGATGGGGTTGGTGTTAGTTTAGGTATGCTGAGCTGTTGCAATTAGCATAAGGATTTTTTATTTTTTTTCTAGAAAAGTTTAAAAGACTTCTGATTCCTCACTTGCTGTAGATGTTCCACCAGGGCCCATTGCTTTGATTGCCCAGGGCTATTCTACAAGTTTCAGTGTGGAAGTCCATGTTTTTCCTTGGGCTCTGTGTTTCAAGGGTTAATCCATTTTGTATTCAGTTTAAAAGCTACATTTGCCATTTGGTTACACTATTTCGATTATTTACAATGCAGTTAAGCCTGTTTCGTCCTTAATTCATCATTATTGTGAAAAGGTTGACAGATCTAGTTTTAAGATGCATTTGAAAAAATATCTTAAACATAAAAATTGCACCCCAGGCAATATTTCCTCATTCTTAGATGAATTTGACTCAGTGTACAAAGTGGGATTTAATTTTGGCTCTGTGGCTGAGAAGAAAGACACATTTTCCTTGTTAAGGTTTTTACTACATATGCCCGTACAAGGCCATGGAATGTATCTGGCAAGAATTACTCTGAATTACTTGGAATTATGTAGAGACAGTCACCATTTATGGCCTACTAACACCAAGACCAGTAAGCTTTGTACTCCAACAGAAAAGTCTTATATCTCGAGAAAACGGTTCTTCTACAGTTGTTTCTAAAAAATAAAAAACTCATTTGGACTTTGGTCTCAAATGTCAGCTAAAACACTCACAAAACAGGCTCAGTACTGTAGGGATAATGGTTCTGTAATGGGAAACAGAGCATAAGAATGATGGCAGAGAATAAAACCCCACAGTGCTATCTGCTCTGTGATGCTCTCAAGTGAATTTTACAGTAATGATTAAGGATACATGAAACCATCAGCAATGGAACCATTAAAGCCTCCCTGTAAACATGTCCATTTGAGCACAATTAAATCACATTCCAGCACTAGCTGAGAAATGATGATAATGTTTTATTATTATAGTTTGGAGTCCTCTGACAGGGCACCTCTCATTCTAGCGGATCCACACACTAACATTTGCATAATGCTCAGTCAGCCACCCAGGCCTCAACCTGCAAATATGAGCCCGAAAAAAAAAGAGGGCGTTCACTAACCACTGCATCCACGGAAGTTCCCCACATAATGAATAGGGCTCTCTGCCTGTGTTCTTAATGTAACCTTTATGGGTTTAGGGGGCAAAATCAGTCTGAATGACTTTCCTACCATTCTGTATCCTTCATCTGACTGTGGTTGTGTTAACAAAAAATGGATGAGCCATCGACATGAGACCTCTATGATGGTAAATGTGTCCTCCTATGTGACAATATATGTCATGCTTAAGCAGAACTCAGCTCTACTGCTTGTGTCAGAACTTGTTTGCTGAGATGAGTCCAGGCCATGACAATAAGCTCATCCAAAGAGAAGACACCTCTCTCCCCCTAGTGTCTCTGCTGTTCCAGTGCATCTTCAATGTGTAGTATGCTGGGGAGGAAGCTGGTTGTATTCTAAAAGAAGGCTATGGTTTATGACAACTAGGTTTTGTTTTTGTAGCTTAGGCCCTCGGATCCTTCTGTCATGATAATGTTGTGCCCACCAAAGTAAATGATGAGATCTCAGAACTGTGTGTATAATATAAATAGCTTAAAAATAGGTCCAGTAGGGTAACGAGAACAAGAAGGCCAGACAAGGATTCTGCCAGATTACAGTAGCTACCTATTTATTCAGAAATGGGAACAAGAGTGAGCCCACCTTTAACGTCACTAATAATCTAAAAACCTATTTGCACATGAAAACCGTGAGTGCTCACAGTTAGGGTATGTTCGTTAGGTCAAAGGTGAAGCAGGAAGTCTGTAAACTGTAATGGATGTTTACTTATCCATCCATGATGTTACACTCTGGGTAGTCTATATCCACGACGTTCCACTTCCGGGATTGCTCCGTTGCCGCCGGATGCATGTATTTTCGGCGATGTCCGTTTCCTTCCGCTTTCTTTGGGTTGGAATTTTAAACTCCGATCGATTTATGAGGACTATGGTTAACTGCTCCTCAGATCTCTGCATTGTAAATTGAGACAGTTAGCTAGACTAACTGTCCAATCTGAGTTTTCTCTCGCACGACTAAAAGAACTTTTGAACGTACACGTTCCACCAAAACAAGTTCTTTCCCGAAGCTATTTTGCAGCATCTCCGTGCGGAGCTTAGCGCCACCCATGACGATTGTGATTGGTTTAAAGAATTGCCAATAAACCAGAGCATGTTTTTCTCCCATCCTGGAATGCTATGTGGAGTAGCCAGACTCTCCTCCGCAGCGTGTGGAGGATGGTCTGGAAAAACAAGACTACACTCTGGGTCATAACTTTATCGTTTGCTCATTTTTTGCATAGCCTCCAAGCTGTCTGCCTTTCTGTTTAGTTGTTTGTGTTGGCTTGTGTTGATTTCATGATAATAGGTCTTTTAAGGCACTGCAAGATAGGGAGAGGAAAGGTTTTATATTTAATATGGGGCTCACACTAAAAAAAAGGAGCCCAATCTCCTCTATTACAATGACCATGTGGACTTAATTGTGGCCTTTGTGTTACTGTTGAACTGTGAGAGCGTGGGATTATGTAGGGGGGGCAGGGGAGCATAATTAACAGATCTCCAGTGGGCCTACAAAGTTATTTTTAAATGACAGTAGCTGAGAAGTTGAGCTGTTGGATTAATGTGTGCAATAATGATCTTGGGCCTAATTGTTTTTGTCTGGGAGTTCTTTTGCTCCAGGATCTGAAGCCCAGTTAACTTGAGAGGGGAACAATAAATTGGAGCACTGTCGTGAAAAGGAAAGATAGGCCTACTCTATTTGATTTACTTCTCATCCACAGTTCAATGACTCAGCAAGCAGGATGAAATCTGTGGCATGTTCAGGAAGAACTAGCAGTTAAAAGAGAGGCATGTAACATGTTTGATTCTTACAAACAGCCAACAGCCATGCGGCCTGCTAAGGTGTCCATCTCCTTGCTAGCATAAGCAAAATGGCAGCTCAGTGAAATGTATTAAGAGTCCTTCCCTGAAAAATGTTCCCATAAGTTGTTTGTTCAAGCAGCAATTACAACGAATACTTACGCTTACAGTGGTGGCGTCCTCTAGTGGCCTCCCGTAATTATTACGGGAGCAAAGAATGAAGTAAGGTGATGATGCATTAGAGCGCCATATTCCGGTTGTGGTGGCAGATGGGTAAAACAAACACAGGACATTAACCCAGGGGACTGGGGTTAGTTTTTTTTATGGAATAAACAGACCTACGTCAAGTTCTGCGTCTTGTGCGTTACCAGAAGTGAAGTAACATAACCCAAACCACGATCTTTCTCTAAACCTAACTAAGTACTTTTGGTGCCTAAACCTAACCAAACTGCAACCGTTTGACAATGTTAACAAAGGGTTTTTAAACAGCAACCGTTACGTTCTGTGGGTTATCTATGAGGACATATGTATTTCATATTTCCTGCCACCACTAGGAGCGTTAATTTATGAAATGCTCCTATGGGTCGTATTAGAGGGTATGAATACACAACCTATGAGGAATAGTTGTGTATTAAAAATAGCAGTATGAGTCACACCTTTCACCATGAAAAATTGTCCTCCAAACTTCTGTTTCAACATGCCTACAGTACACAGATGGGCATGAAGTTAGAAGAGACCTTCTTTTTCAGCTATACTTCCGGGTGCGTTCATGTCTAAAGGAGGCAAAGGAAATCAACTACAACTCTCTCAGCATTTCCCAGATAATGTATTGTCAATGTATCGTCGCTTTGCTTAAAGAACAAAACATTTGTTTTGTCTGCGCTGCATCTATGGAGACATTTACTACAGGTATGACCCTCTGGCTATGTTTAGGCAAAGTTAAGTTAGTTGTTTTCTTCTGCAGCATCTTTTCCACTACTACAGCTCATTAGAGTAAAAACGGCTGGTCTTCGTCGACATTTTTGTATGTCATTTAGCTGACTCTTTTATATAAAGTGACTTACAATTGCTATATAAGTCAGAGGTCACATGCCTCAGGAGCAACTAGGGGTTACGTGTCTTGCTCAGGAACAGATTGGTAGATGTATCACAGTGGGAATTGAACCCAGGTCTCCCACACCAAAGGCATGTGTCATAGCCACTGCACCATCACCACCCTACACTATGTCAGCCATAGTGTCACAGAGTGTGTGTGTGTGTGTGTGTGTGTGTGTGTGTGTGTGTGTGTGTGTGTGTGTGTGTGTGTGTGTGTGTGTGTGTGTGTGTACCTGTTTTACTATATTCGTGGGGTCCAAAAACCGGGGACTACAGTATACTTGTGGGGTCTGCACAGCCTCGTGGGGACCAAAATGCTGGTCCCCACGAGTTTAAAGGGCTGTTTGAGGGTTAAGACTTGGTTTTAGGACTAGGGTTAGAATTAGGTTATGGTTAAGGTTAAGGTTAGGGTTAGGGTTAAGGTTAGGCATTCAGTTGGGATGGTTAAGGTCAGGGTAAAGGGGCTAGGGAATGCATTATGTCAATGATATGTCCCCACAAAGATAGTAATACAGACTTGTGTGTGTGTGTGTGTGTGTGTGTGTGTGTGTGTGTGTGTGTGTGTGTGTGTGTGTGTGTGTGTGTGTGTGTGTGTGTGTGTGTGTGTGTGTGTGTGTGTGTTTTTTTATGGATTCTCTCTTTGTGTGTTTATTCCAAATTAAGTATCTGAATATACTGAGCATTAATCACTTTCCACTTCTGCCTCGCTCGACAGATTAAGTTAAACAAAGTTGTGCCAGGGAACTGTTTTCTGTTCCAACAGCTGAAAACTCTCTTGGTTGCTTACCACTGAGCAGCTTTACTGGACTTCTTTTAGAGAGCCGTTAACCAACATCCTGATTTACCAGCAGCTAGGTGGATGGTGCATGTTGTTTTGCACCTGGATAAAATATTATAATTTAAAGAAAATGTCTTATGTATGAAAAATTATGACTCATGTTGCACAACATCAGAATCATGGTTTGAAGTCATGAAGGTGAGAAATAGAGTCCAAGTTTGCAAAAATGTGTAATGTAATTATTGGCAGAGACAAAAGATATTTTATAGGCGAGTTGCACTGATTAATATGTATTCCCCTCATTTCCCATTTAAGAATTGTATAAAAGAAAGAAAGACATTTAAGATTACTTCCTTGGTGATTAGACTCACTCTTGTGGTAAAGTGCGGGTACATAATTGCTGGTCACTATAATCTATGGAGCAGTTATGGGATTCAGGTGGTGTGGTGATCACAAGCATGCTTGTTCTGTGTGCATGATGAATAGATGTCAGATTCAGGTTAAGGTATGTTGATTTTTTTTCTTCTATTTCCATTTAACGTAATACTGTGTTGGGTACGATAGATTGTTGAAGTGGCTTCTGGGCCTTTACATAAACTAATATCTCATCTGTATATAGGCTGATTTTGTGGTTAGTGATAAGAATTTGGGTTTCTGTTGTGTCTGTGTTTTGTCAAAATTGCAGACTCCTCAATACCTATGCTGACCAGAGATTGAGAGCCCAAAGACCTTTTCCTGATCCTTGTGTGCACTGTGAAACTCTGTGAAGTTAATCTACAAAGGATGATGCTATCAAGAATTTTGGGTTCACTTTTTCAAAAGCTTTTTGTCAAGTGATGTTCTGTTTCATATGGAGCGGTTGGCCAAAAGTGATTGTAGAATTCATTAGGTCTGTATTGGATAAAGTGATTGCCAACTATAACCAAGGTCTAATTCACACGTGTTAATTTTTCAATGGATATCCATTTTCTTAAAGTACTTGGGAAACTTTGATTGTCTAGGTGTTAATACCTGTATCTCTTATCACGATTTTAGAAATTGAACAGTTTCTTAGGAGAGAGAAAACGTGATCATCTAAATTTGGGATATAGGTATCAAATGATTATTATTATTATTATTATTATTATTATTATTATTATTAATGATTATCAGGTGAACTACCCAGGCGACCTAAATCTTTTGTTTTAGCTGGTGAGGTGATGTTATGGATAGTGATTTACAGTAATGAGATGTGAAATATATATCAAATATATTTATTGTGTGAATGTAGATACCTTTGGTATATGCGCTATGGATGGCCGTGTGTGTGTGTGTGTGTGTGTGTGTGTGTGTGTGTGTGTGTGTGTGTGTGTGTGTGTGTGTGTGTGTGTGTGTGTGTGTGTGTGCGTGTGTGTAGTCATGTACAATAAATGCATATAACAAAATAGATAGAGGTGGGTTATGTGAATGTGAGTGAGTAAATGTATGGATGTGTATGTATGGATGTAGAAAAGAGGGGCCACTGGTGAAGTGTTTGTTAGGAAATATATGAAAAAGGGTGACAATTGTCTTGCCATGGTATTGTCTGATTCTGCATAATGTTGAGGAAAACACTCAGAATTCTTTTAAGGTGTTAGCCGGAGTGGAGTGTAATATAATTTACTAGGATACAATGATCTTACATACACAGATCTAGCCACAAAGAGAAAAATGGAGCAGAGCAGCTAATGTATACTGTGAACAGAATGGTACAGTAGGAACTGATGCATGCAAACTAAATTGTGAGGTTAATAGGAGTTTCAGGCTGCTCTGTAGTTAAACAATAGAACCAATATTTAGTTTACAATGACATATAGAGAGTAATGAAGTCGACGTGATGAGATCAGAGAGGGTTAGATTGCATGTATGAAATCACAAAAGCAGACAATAGGGCACTTCAAGGTGTCTCTGATGAGTCTTATGTTCTTTGTATCTCCTAAATGTGCATTATTTTCCTTTATCACATACACAGATTCCTGTTTAGGCAATACAGAGTATACTGCTCTGTAATTTGTTTGTTTTGAGAAAACTACAAATGTGTATGTGTATGCAGGTTGTCTGTAAATATACATATGGTTATGAAAATTTGAATGGTATTGTGGAAACGTGCTGTGTCTGTGCTGAGATGAGCAAGGAGTATGGGTGGAAAATAGATACAGATTGACCACCGCTGAGTCCATGTTCAGATATAAAAGTGCACAGTGAAGAATTTTTTTGAATTATAGTTAATAGGTGATAAAATAATTTTGATTAAAGAATTGACCATCTACATACAATTTGTAAGTATGTAATTGTTCCTCCACCATTAAACATGTCCTATTTTCCAGGTTCTTGCAACTCTCCACAGGCTTAATTTTTCCATTTTTTTCTCCGCGATGGTATAGCCAGTTATTTTATGCCATGGTGTCACCAAGCGTGTTATTTTACTCAACAGCAAGGAACATCATCATGAAGGCTAACGCTTGTGTAGGGTCATGCTATCCCCAAGAGATCACCCTGCTTGTTTTCCTTGTTACATTTAGCTGAGGTTTTTGTTTAGTGTGTTTGGTGAGCTGTTCCTGGCTGAAATTGAGACTGTCCTTCAAGGGCTGGAGCTTTTTGTGTAAAGACCTCAATAAAATGTAATTCTGGATTCAAGAATGGAAAGATTTGAGTCTAAGAAAGGATTTTATTGGGGCACTGTTTCAGGAAAGGTCTTCTGTGAGTTAATGAGATATGGCTTTGTGTCTGGAAACTGTGCAAAGTCGTTGGTAGCATAAGGGCAGTTGGATATTGTGTTTAAATAGACCTTTAAGTAGAATATCTGCAAGAGTGGTCTCAGATAGAATTTAACGTTGATGAAATAAGGCTCAAGAGTGAAAACAAAAGGCCTCCCTTTTGTCCATGTCTTCCTTTTTCCTTTAGACTCGCACCCTCTTAATCTCAATATTTCTTTAAGTTCTGCATCCACATCATATATTTTTACAACAGAACTTGCCATTTGTTTTTGAACAATATTTTAATGTACTTTGTGTTTGTGTCTCATTGTGGGTGAAATGCTTCTTTGATGCATTTCTGTGGGTCTGATCTAAAGTAATCCGCAGCTGACTGAGTGAATGAATGGCACTTTCAAGTCAGGAACCCTAATGAAGCCAGCTTCTCTGGACAAATGTTGGTTTAGTTAAGCTACATGGAATCCCTTAGTGCGCTTCAGTGTATTTTCCGTGTTTTATAGCTAGGTCTGTGTGTCTGCACCTTAAATCGTCAAGAGTCCTTTTGTTTCCTAATTCACAAATTTTTACTTTTTATATATTATTATATATATTTTAGTGTACAGGTATAGATAACATGTAGAGTATGTTGTTTCTAAGATTTGATCTATGTACAAAAAAGACAAGGCCATCTTGATATTAACATTATCACAGGTGAATCTATAACCTTTAACCTCCACCACTGTGTGCCTCAGGAACCACATGTAAAATTAGAGCGGTGACCTGAGTACATTAGCATCTGACCCTTAATGCAATTGGCTACCAAATGGACCACTTTGAAGTTCAACCTAACAGAACCTGCCTGTTTGTTCCCAGCAGCTGGACGCTTTGTTTTAGAGGCAGGGAGGAACCGCAAGGCCACCACAAACAGTGATGCTTTGCAGATTGCCTTGATGTTGAGGACGTCATTCTTCTGGCTCTTGTTCACGTTCTTCCAGTTAGCATTTTATTTGGTTGTGTTTTGTTTTTGTTTTTGCAGCATGTTTCAGTTACACTTTACTTTAACTTTTCTACATAAGACTGACATGACACTGTCATGAACGTGTCATAAAACATTATAAACAAGTCATAAACGTTTATGACATAACTCTTTTTTAGTAAGTGTCATTCGGTTTTGTCATGACACGTTATGGTTAGGGTTAGGGTTAGGGTCAGGGTTCATGTGTCATGACAGTGTCATGTGAGTGTCATGTATTCATGACAGTGTCATGTCACTCTTATGTAGAAAACTTAAAGTAAAGTGTTACCCATGTTTCTATATTTGGTTGTGTTTTCTGAGTTTGCAGCATTTTGTTCTCTAAATGCTGCACGTGTTGCAAAATTGGGTGTTTTATGCATTTTGCTTTTGTTTGATCTATTTGCATGTGTTTTTTTAGGCTGCAGTGTCTTTATCTTCATCACCACCAAATTCCATATGACATAGTTTGCATTAATGCATCATAGTTTTGGAAAAGCTCAGTTTGCCTTGTAACATGAGGCAGGTATTTTCAAATGTATCCACTGTGCACAACACTGCCTTTTAGGTGTATGGCAGGTCAATACGCAGAGAAGACATTTAGTTTCAGTTTAGTGTGAACATGGTCTCAGCTCATAACATTCACATCTAAACCATATATGTCACCTTAGCACTGTACGCTTGAAATGGTATCCAATACATTACATCCATTTATACGATAGTAGGAAAAGTGTTTTGGTCTGTTAGTTTCTTCAACGTTATGTCTCTAATCTTGGCTTTACTCTGCACTGCATGTGTTTAAATCTTCTCTCACATACTCAGTGTATAAAGTGTATAAATTGTAGTTATTCGCACACCCACCATTTCATTCCTTATCTCAAACCCTTTCATCTAGCACATGGGGGACAGATGAGGAAATATCAGTAGCGCTCTTGTAGGAGGAAAACATCCACACAGGCCAAAAGCAAGGCCATAGTTTGATAAAGTCAGTGTATCCACTGTGTTGTACTTTGTGTGTGTGTGTGTGTGTGTGTGTGTGTGTGTGTTGTGTGTGTGTGTGTATGTATATATATATATATAAATATTTTTTTAATTTATTTATTTCATATATTTTTTCTCTTTCCATACTACTTTGAACTTAGTTTGAAGACAATGCAGCGTCTGTTGTACGTTTTGGTTTTCGGTTGTATATTTTTGTGTGTATATATATATATATATATATATATATATATGTGTGTACATATATATATCTGTTAAACTCAAAAATCTACAAAAAAAAAATAATAATAATAATAATACATGTTTCAAATTAATCTAAATGTGTGAGGAATAAATTTCAAGAAATTCAGCAAATACAGTACAATACATTAACTTACACAGTGCCAACAGAAAACTGAATGATTCATTAAAGGTTATTGGCTTATTGTACATTGATTGTACAGGTGTACCTCACACAAGGGGAAAGTCATACTTCCATTAGATTTTCACATAAAAACCAAATTTATTATTAATGTGTGATGCACCATAACCTTTTGCTGGCAGCCTCACTCATCACTGACATCAAGCAGTGATGCCACATTTTGCAAAATTTGGTTGTCCACTGCCCCATATTCTCAGGATGATGCATATCGGTCCTACTTTTAGGTAGAAAAGCACAAGAATTTGACCCTTTTTAAATCTATTTCTGCTGCTGAGCCCTGGATAAAGGAAGTCATAATTATAAAGCCTGGAATGAATAAAACTATCACGTCTCCGGGTCAGCACATGAAAGAAAACACCTCAATCTTAATAATGTGCCTTAGCTGAAAATGATTGCACCACTTTTGTTACCACTTGAGCATCAAATGATAGGTCTGTATCAGAGATTACACCAAGATTACAGGCCTATATCTTCAAATTGGCAAAAGGTTGCCCAAACTATAAGTATGATGGGCGTGGGTGGAGAAATTTCTCACTGATAATGATAGTTACTCCATCACTGTCATTCTTGTTCACATTTTTGCTGTATGTAGACTCTTTCATGCTGTCCCTATCCCTTGTGTTGTCCTTCGGGTCCCCGGGACCTGTTCAGTTTAGGGAGCGTTCGGTATTTATGGACTGGACCACCGGAGGAAAATAGGGGAGGGTCATGTCTTTTTATTCTTTGTTGAGGGGAGGGTCATCCAACATTTTTTAGTGCAGAGGGGGCTGACGATGGGAGCAGCAGGACGCAAAAAACAAAAATGACTGTTGCTAGTCTGGACATCTTACCGTGCCAAGGTTGCAATAAAGGTTTCCTAAATGCCACATTTGATGTCAGCTTACTAATTGATTGCGAGTTTTGTAGATTTGGACTTAAGTTTATTCCACTTTGTTTAAACGGCGAAGTGGAGGAAGCCTAGTCACGAGTCCATAGCAACCAGTTTGTGTGTTGAATGTTACCCAGAGTGCTTTGCTGAATGGTCTCAATGTTTTATTGTTTTATTTCATGTGAATACTAGTTTACTAGAGGAGTAACTTAGTAGTTAAAGTAATGCAGTAATGCAGGAAGTGTGCATTTAGTTTCCATGCTTTTGCGTTTCCACAACTATTTTAGTGAGTACATCTACTGAAATGGCCACCACACCATAACAGAGGAGTGTGATGCGTCAGATGAGAATGCAGAGGTTTAGTCACATATGTCATTGCTATAAAAAAACAATGGGACTCTGTATATCTTTGCCAAGCGCAAACCAGTACAGAAGGTATTGATAAATTATTGGGGGAGGGTCATTCCTTTTTTCCAAATTGTTTTGGAGGGTCATAGAAAAATGATTATTGGTGATGGGAAGGTCATGTCTATTTTGACTAAAGGTCCCAATACTCCTCCAGTGGCCCCTTAAATAAATAACGAACAGTCCCTTATTTGACGTTTTTGCATTGACCTGGCATTGAGCTTCGGGTCCCCCGGGGACCCTTGCGTACTATGTGATGTCATTTCACGTGAACAGCATGCTGCGATCAAACGCGTTTGGACAGACTAATACAAAATGTAAATAAACTAAGTCCCCATGACATGGACAACACAAGGGCTATTGGATTGGATCCAGATTGTGATTTTGATTTTATAGTTTGTGTTGATCCAGTGACAACAGCCTTATTCCCAGGCTCTTATCGGTGAGAACTTGTGAGGCTGGCCAAAATGTGAGTCTTCAGTTGTTTAGACACTCCTGTAGATGGACTATTTGAAAATATTGACGATCATGGTTCATTTGGTGTGCGTGCGTGTGTGTGTGTGTGTGTGTGTGTGTGTGTGTGTGTGTGTGTGTGTGTGTGTGTGTGTGTGTGTGTGTGTGTGGAAAGTGGGCAGAAGAGAGATAGAGAAAGAGGAAGCAGACGAGTAGATGCGGCCGGTTCAGAGTTGGTGGAATACGTTTAAGTTTTGTACACAGTGTGTGCGGTGTCTGAAATAAACCCCAGACTGAAAGCCAAGTTCATTAATTTGCTCACCAGAAACGGGATTCTAACCCTGACATTATTCATTTTATAACGTCGGCCCTGGAGGTAACGAGTCTCCCCTGGTTTTCTGACCACGGTCGGAAACTTAGCAATCAGGAAAGGTTAACACATTGAAAATTTTAAATTAAACAGCTTATTAACGTGCGCCTGTTGCCCCGTGTGCGCTGATGCGCTCATCTGTTGACATTTCTGAATGCCTTCCTACAGTTACTTAATAAAAGTGGGCTTTCCACACAAACAAGCATGTGTCATTAATATGAGAAAAAAAAAAATTTTTTAGATTTTAACTGTGTCGGACGCGGGCCGGGCTCGGACAGAATAATGCGCCTGTGCGCGCTGAAGTAGAGCAAAGCCAAAGTAAACAACTACTATTCTGTCTTTATTGTTAGACCTTTGCAGATAAAAATTTGATAATTGAAAAACAGTATTTTACCCATCCACCGAGTACTTTGTAAATAGCATCTCCAAATTTAGCGTCACCCCTCACCTAAACCAAATGGAGATTTTACAGTAAGTGAGAACGCATCTGACATGGACAATCTCCTGTTGTGTACTACATTCAATTCAATTCAATTCAATTTATAGTATCAAATCATAACAAGAGTTATCTCAAGACACTTGTGTAGGTCTAGACCACACTCTATAATTTACAGAGACCCAACAATTCAAGTAATTCCCCCAAGAGCAAGCAGTTAGTGCAACAGTGGCAAGGAAAAACGTCCTTTTAGGGAGAAACCGCGGGTGGTGACGAAAACTTCCTTTTAGGGAGAAACCTCAGACAGACCCAGGCTCTTGGTAGGCGGTGTCTGACGGTGCCGGTTGGGGGTGTGATGAACAGTGGCAATAATAGTCACAATAAAGATAATGGAACTATGACTAGAAATAGCAGTTGTAGTAGTTCATGGCGTAGCAGGGCATAGCAGGACGTAGCAGGGTAGTAGGACCACGGTGACAGATGCAACCATGATTTAGGTGCCAACCTAATCCAAGGAAAACTGCTGGGCGAAAAAAAACATAAGGACTCCGGGGAATAAGCTCCCTAGAGTTAAGTTAGTAACAAGCATTTCTGGGACATGTATGCACACAGATGGAAAGAGAGAGGAGAGAGGGGCTCAGTGTGTCAAAGGAAGTCCCCCAGCAACAGCATATTTAAGAGCTGGTGCAAGGCAAACCTGAGCCAGTTCTATAAGGGTTGGTAGATGAATCTGACGACTATGAAGAGAAGCGGAGAAGAGAAGGGGGTGTCGTGTCTTTAGATATACACCCTCCCTAGCCGGTCTAGGTGAACGCTGCAACTCCTCACTCCCTAACTATAAGCTTTATCAAAAAGAAGAGTTTTAAGTTTACTCTTAAATGTGGTGACTGTGTCTGCCTCCCGAACCCAGACTGGGAGCTGGTTCCACAGGAGAGGAGCCTGATAGCTGAAGGCTCTGGCTCCCATTCTACTTTTAGAGACTCTAGGAACCACAAGTTACTCTGCATTCTGGGAGTGCAGTGCTCTAGTGGGACAATAAGGTACTATGAGCGCTTCAAGATATGATGTTCATGACCATTGAGAGCTTTGTAGGTCAGGAGAAGGCTTTTAAATTCAATCCTGGATTTTACAGGAAGCCAATGCAGAGAAGCTAATATAGGAGAAATATGATCTCTTTTCTTAGTTCTTGTCAGAACACACGCTGCAGAATTCTGGATCAGCTGGAGAGTCTTAAGGGACTTATTTGAGCAACCTGATAATAAGGAATTACAGTTGTCCAGCCTGGAAGTAACAAATGCACAGACTAGTTTTTCAGCATCGTTTTGAGACAGGATGTTATGAAGGTGAAAAAGACTGTTCTTGAGGTTTGTTTTAAGTGGGCATTAAAGGATATATACTGATCAAAAATAACTCCTAGATTTCTGACAGTAGTGCTGGAGGCCAGGGCAATACCATCTAGAGTAGCTATATCTTTAGATAATGAGGTTCAGAGGTGTTTAGGGCCCAGCATGAGTGAAAGGGAAACTCCAAATTATGTCGGGACCTAATTCCTCGGATATTGTCCAAAGTTCAAATGTGAATTGGGCTTACCATACCATAGGCTACTTCACCTATTAGCTAATGTATTTTTGTGAAGGAAGTACCATCTGCAATCACATCAAAGCAAATTTCTTGCAAGTGAAAACTTATTTAGGCAATACAGCTGATTCTGATCTTATTGTGACATACTGTAATTGAATTTCCATAGTGGTCATTGACCAGATTATGCCAAGAAAAGGTGCAGTTAGACTATTTTCCTCAGACTCAACACACATTTATGGATTTTACATATTCATCAGGCAAGAAAATTAATATTATTAATATATCATTAATAATCCTGTAATCTCTCTTTTACCTTCATTCCTGCTAGATTCTCCTTGTAACTGATTTAGAGGCCTGCGCTTAGCTGAAAATGTTTGGCAGCCGTGATACACATCTGCACTGCATATTTCAATCTGAACAAGTCATTCAGTTTTATAAACTCTGTGAAGTTCAGATTCTAAATAAAACCTGAAAACAAAGAAGTAAAAACATCTGCTGATGGGATGTGCAGCTTTTTCCAGTTGTTCCAGGCTAGTCTTGAATCTAATCTCAGAGTCGTTAAATTAGGTTGATTACTCCATTTGCTTGAGTCTCTAGTCAGCAAAAGTCTTGCTACATTTGTATTAGAAACATTATTGTCGGACAGCAACAAAAAAAGAAGAAATCCTATGTTTTTGTGTGTTGACTAATCTTTCATTGACCCCTTTCTACAGCCTGTAGGGACCGCACCTCTATCTTCCCATCACACATACTCATGAGACAAATACCCCTTTTACCCCCACTGTGCACCACTGACTAACTCCAGTTCAGTGCTTAATGACTTTTCTCTGTTGCTCATTCTTCTGCCTAAAATACTGTGGTGTCTTCCCAGAGCCCTTCCCCTTTTGTCTTCCGGGGAGGGATTTCAAAAGGAAGCCTGTCTGGGTGGGAGAGATGAGTATCTGAGCTTCGGGGGAAGAGTGCAGATGATCGTGGGCTCCTGCTAACAGCCTGCTGCAGTACTTCATTTAGGACTTTATCAGATGGGACTTGTTGGGACTTGATGTGTGTGGCATGTTTCCCACCTCTTTCTGTGACTATTGTTTGTGTTATTAATTTTACTAGTGCAGAAAGATGGTTCGGATGGAGGAGTGCAAATCCAACTGAGAGTCAACTTGGTTCTTTAAAGAGCTTCTGTGCTGGTAAGACACATTTTAATCACTTTGTAAACAACCTTTAAAAAAAGAAGAAGCCATGTTTATGTTTATAAAACATGACAGATTACCTAAAATGTATCATTTAACGTATCTAAACTGTAGAGGAACCCCAAAAAATGTTTTAATATAGAATTGTCTTTAGTAGGGTCTTTATGATATTAGTTAGCCCACCCTTCCCTTGTACATTTATTATTAAAAATGTTGTTACAGTTTATCAGAATAAATAGAGTTGTTATAGGATTCGTATTTGTCAGGGCACCCAGTAGAAGTTGCATTTTGTCAATTTTAATGGTTTTGTTTTGTTTTGCTGCTATTAATTTGCAAATGTAAATGCAAGCATTAGACATTGTTTCAACAAATGTAAAACTGTGTAAGAAGTCACATTTCAGAGACATTCAGTAGCCTACCATTGATAGAAAGCTGCACTAACTTAGTTCAGTCTTATTCAAATATCGACAAACACAGCCTTCGGATTATTATAATGCAATTATAGAACTTTGTTTCACCAATTAAAAGTGATCATTCAAACTTTTCAAAAATCTTTTCTTCAAATAAGAATTTATTTTGAGCTTAATGGGTAATAGGCTACATGAGATCAACATTGGCCAGGCTTTATCAATTAACTCCAACTGATGATGCATATGTTAAAATAAACAAAAGCTCAACCCCTGTGGGAGAATTGTTTACCAGAAACTGAAACCTTTGACCCTAGATTTTTGGAAATGGTGCTGGATCGTGTTTCAACGCAGTTTCAGAAGATGTTTCTTCAATTCTGAAAGCACAACAGCACACTGTCAGTGACTCATACAGTTGGTATATCATAAGATATTGCTTCAAATGACGTATGTCTTCCTAAATCAAACATTCATGCTCTTTCTCTTTCTCTCAAACCTCTTTCTACCCAGCCTGCAAACACATATTGCCTAAGGGTCAGCTCCACAATCTTTGAAACTTGAAACTGTCTTCTCTCTCTCTCTCTCTCCCTCTCTCAGAATCAGTTTTATTGACCAAATATACTTACATACACAAGGAAATTGACTTTTGTCTCTGTACAAAAAGTAATAGTGCAAAGTAGTGTGCAAGATGCATATTGGAATAAGTATGTAATGTGTAGAGACGTGGGTGAGTGGCCAAAGTGGGGATGACCCCACTTATCCGCAGTTCAGTAGAGTGATGGTACTCTCTCTCTTTCTCTCTCTCTCTCTCCCTCTCTCTCTCTCTTTCTTTATCTAGCAGGCTGATAAGTTTATTTGTTCACCTCACTGAGAGCATAATGTCAAAACCATTGCATTGGCCAAGTAGACTAAATGCAATAGAATTTGGCTATGGCTTGTTTTTATAGTCTTGCATATGTATTGCTCACTCTCATGTGATTTTGTCCCTTTTGCCTTTATAAATTCATGCATAACAACCTTTTTTATTAAGGGACATTATAAATACATTTGAATAAGATGTTTGTAATACGAACAAGGAAAACAAATCATTATGACTGACTGAGCAGGATATTAGATGGACAGCAGACTGTCTCAAAAATGGTTTCATTTCAAGCAACCACAAGTACAATAGCTAATGTTTCACATCACAAACCTTTATTTGAATAGTGTCTCGTGATCCATGGCAGTTACCTATCCTCAGTTCAGTAACCTCTCGACAGATATTTTGCACACACTCTGCATTCTCCATGGCATAGAGTACATGCACCTCATCATTACGCTTCTGTGGTTTCCCATTAGTTTGAATAGGAAACCACTGGTCTGCCTCAATGAAGCAATTTTGATTATGACATATTGATTTTAGATGCTAACAGGGTCTTTTAGCTAATGGCACACTCTAAAGGTTTACAGGGTCATACAAGAGCTGGCGCCAAGCACGTCTGTCTCATCCTAGCATCCCCTAAGGTATGAAAGGACCTGTGTAGTTAGCTTTTAGCGGAAGATTCTCTCATTTCATGTGTCTTTACATTTTCAGACTTTTTGGAAGAAATCGACAATTAGGCAGACAAAAGAATATTGGCTACTGGTTAATAACAATACGTATTTAAAAGGATTATAACGTTTGAACAATGTGCACTGAACATCACTTATGCAGCACATTTCTTATGCCCACTTTGTTAATGCCAGAATAGAATCAAATATTTTCTTCTTAAATGTATGTAATACAATTCCTATCCTTAAGGTCTCAATTGCAGGGGCATTTTGTCATCAGGACATTTCAAGATTTCAAGATTTTCAAGACTGTCAAAGCATTTAACCCAGGTGTGAATCAGCCACAGCATATAAGTACTAAAGTAAAACAGCAGCAAAATTGATTTAAAAGGAAAAAAATAAGTAAACCAACTCAAACTCAACTGTAATTTGTGTGCTGCATGCAAGTTACCTTCTAATTTTGTTTTTGCTAAATTAGAAATGAATTAGTTTCACAGAATTTCATGATCTGCAAATACATTCCAAACAAATCAGTAGCTGGCATGCATGAAGTCTTTATAAACAGCAACACCAGTCCTGTCTAAAGGCTTAAACTTAGGACTGAAGTAACAGTAACAGTGCTCAAGGACTGTTGAATTTGAAGACATTTTTTTAACGAGATGGAAATGATATACTGTATGGGATTCAACATGTTTTCACCCACTGTTAGTAGATTTGTTGTTTCTCACTTTGGAGATTGGAATTCAGGGGTGGGGCTGGCTAAAAAAAAAGGCACCCATTTGCTGTTTTTGTTGTGGTGCAGCTGAACCGTCAGATGTTTTAGTTTTTTCCTGGAAAAGTACCAGCGTGTGCTACATCAGGCATGTAAAAGTCTGCAATGCAGCAGTGCTCAGTTGCATCATTACACATGATTGTGTTTTGTGCCAAAAGTTTTTATTTTTTTCTTCAGTTCCCCAAAGTTTAACACTAATATTACAGAATATTTATGAGAGAAGTAATAAGTGTTGGAACTTAATGCAAAAAGCGGGAACACATTAAAATAACAGATGGTGGTAATGATGGTGGTGAAATAAAGTAAGGGCTGATAATAAGTAAATTACTGAGATCTGGACAAACAACAGGAGCGGTCAGATGATCAGACAGGTTCTAAACCCCCAGTTCACAAAGAGAAATTGAAAGAAAATGGTGAAATAATTACAACTATCCTTTGTAATCATCCATTAGTTTACAGCCCAATTTCTTAATTCACCTTTGACTTGCTGTAGTTGTGCAACTACTATTATTTTTTGTAGTTTCAGCGCTTATTCTCATTGGTAACAATTATTGTATCTACCAAGTAAATTGCTGAGATCTGGGCAAACAACAAGAGCGGTCAGATGATCAGACAGGTTTTCTGGGTGTTGAATTTGATAGTTTTCAAACAAATATCTCTCTCTGCCACCAAATGCAAAGTTTTCTAGTGCAGTTTTTAGTTCTATAATGATCCATCCAGTTTTCTTTTTCTTTTCTCTTTCTCTTCTTTTAGACCCAATTTCCTTCTTCCTAAAAGTTGTATTGTATCTTGAAAAACATTACACCTACAAGGACATAACACCTACAGTATAGTATATCCTTACTCCTTTTGTTCACTGATAAAATTAGTGTCATTTTAGTGAAAGTTATTTTTGAATGGTGACTTGAATACATATAGTTGGTTCATCATCATTACATCGTATGGGTTTATTTGGGAAAGGTTCATCATCGTACATCATGGTATTTTAATACTTCCTGTTCATTTCTGTATTTTATTCAGAATGATATCAATACCCACATGATGACCACATCAATAATGTATCTATCAAATAATTGTGTATCTATTTGTTTAAGTAAAATGATGCTTATTTATTTCCCATATTTGATTTCACTTCTCAATATCCGGCCTAATGCGTACCTCCACTTTGCTTGAAGCCAGTCTCATACCATCTGACTATAACAGGCAGTATATTAGGGACAGAACACTAGGGACAACATCATAGACTGATTGCGATATTATGTGTTTATTTCCTGTTTGTTACTCTGTCAGTACTGTTCACATAACTGCATTTCCTGCCAGGATATGACAGCTCTCTCTGTCTATATCAGTCTTTGTGTCACTCTGTCCCATGCTGTCCCTGTCTGCTTGTGTTGTGGGTGTTCTGTACTTGCTGTATATGAGCTGTTACATTGACTTTCAATGAAAAGTGCACTCACTGTACTCCAAGATGCTTTGGATTTAAACATTTTAAAGGATATAGTCTTATTTTTTTGTAGTTTCACTACTACTCGCTCATTCTAATTGGTAACAATTATTGTACCTACCAAGTAAATTGCTGAGATCTGGACAAACAACAGGAGCGGTCAGATGATCAGACATGTTTTAAACCCCCAGTTCAGAAAGAGAAATTGAAAGAAAATGGTGAAATAATTACAGCGACTATCCTTTGTAACCATCCATTACAGTTTACAGCCCAACTTCCTAGTTCACCTTGCTGACTTGCTGTAGTTGTGCATGCACAGTTTTCCTATAAAATGAGAAAATATTACCAACATTTTCAGTAGAACCTTCAAATAAAGTTTGTTTAATCATCTGACCAACTCCTGTTTCCCTCAATATATGCAGCCATGTTCCAAGATCATGCAAATACTTTGGTAAATACAGAACAGTGATATAATAACCAATACAAAATATGAAAAGTAACATTTTAATAAACCAGAATGAGCCTTTAAAGGTCCCATGACATGCTGCTTTTTGGATGCTTTTTTATAGACCTTAGTGGTCCCCTAAAACTGTATCTGAAGTCTCTTTCCTGAAATTTAGCCTTGGTGCAGAATTACAGCCACTAGAGGCAGAGCTTTCCTTAGTATGTGCCATTTCTGTGTCTGTAGCTTTAAATGCTATTGAGGAGGAGAGAGGTGGAGGGTGGGGGTGTGGCCTTGACCCATTGCCATGCTTTGCTTGTTTTCAAGCCATGATGTCTCTCTCTTTGTCATGGGCAGGCCAAATTCTCTGGGCGGGCAAAGCAGAGAAAGGGGAGGTAACCTTGCTCCTTATGACCTCATAAGGAGCAGATTCCAGATCAGCCCATCTGAGCTTTCATTTTCTCAAAGGCAGAGCAGGATACCCAGGGCTCGGTTTACACCTATCACCATTTCTAGCCACTGGGGGACCATAGGCAGGCTGGGGGAACTTATATTAATGTTAAAAAAACTCATAAAGTGACATTTTCATGCCATGGGACCTTTAACATTTTTTATCAAAAGACTGTGATGGACTGCCAACCAATAAAGGGTGGTTCCTGCAGCCGCACATGACTCTAGATAGGAATAAGCATTTATATACAAAAAAGTTGATGGATAAATGGAAACCAATTTTCAGCACCAGCAGTTTCAACATACTCAGTTTGAATAAAGAGTTGATAAGCACCATTTAGCATTGTATCAACAAGAGTAAAGAAAAATACCATGCCACATTTGAAGTGCAACAAAACTCTCATAGTAGCTGGACAGTTTGCTCATTTCATTGGTATTGAATGTTTCAATATTTGACTTTTCTCTTTTTACTTTTGAGGTCGAAGAGAGAAATGAAATTCCTCACACTGGTATTGTCTTTCCATCTCTGAGTCATCTGAAATCAACGACCCCACACCAGCTGACCACCATGAATGCCTCCGCCGTGCCACTCGTCAACAACACCCCACTCTGCTACTCTGTCAACAGCCCTCCATTCAAATATCACCCTACCATCGCCTCGGCATACTTCTCATCCATCTTCGGCACTTTGGGTCTCATCTCCAATCTCATCGCCTTCATAGTTCTCCTCAAGTCCTTCCAGCAGACACATAGCCGCTCACGCTCCTTTTTCCTGATCTTCCTGGGTGGCCTGGTGGTCACTGACTTCATGGGTCTTCTGGTCACTAGCTCCATCGTGATCTCCTTCCATGTTACGCACTTTAATTGGCGCTATTTAGATCCAAACTGCCACTTCTGCAACTTCATGGGTATGTCCATGGTCTTCTATGGACTGTGCCCACTCATGCTTGGTGCCGCTATGGCTGTGGAGCGTTTCTTTGGCATCAACCTTCCATTTGCACGGACCACCAGCATGCCCAAGAGACGGACGGTCTACATGGTGCTGATGGTGTGGTTGATTGCAGGCGGCATAGCTTTGCTGCCCCTAACGGGCATTGGTAGCTACCACATGCAGATGCCCGGCTCCTGGTGTTTTTTCAACATCAGCTCGGAGGGAAATGATCTGGCCTTCTCCCTGGTCTTCTCTCTGGTCGGGTTGATGTGCATCACTGTGTCATTTTTGCTGAATACGGTGAGCGTTGTGACCCTAATCAGGGTGTGCTGCGGACAGGATAGGACCCAGCGTCGCAGAGACTACGAAATAGAGATGATGGTTCAGCTCATCCTCATCATGGTCATCGCTTCTATCTGCTGGTGCCCCCTTCTGGTGAGTTTGCATTTTAAATAAGTAGGCCCTATATGTGTGCATGCAGTATGTTAAGGACTGGCTTTATGCAAAATGATAAAGCTTCCTGGCTTGGGATGAGGCTAGGCACATTTTTTTAGCAATTTACTATAAACATCTTAGAATAATTATTCACTAGAAAGCTATTCACAAGACTTTATCCTTTCATTGGCTCCATATTTCTCTTTATCATACAAAGATTTTGATTCTAATTTGTAAAAGCATCTTAAAATGTGTGATCTAATAGACTAAACTTTGACCAAAACTAACAATGAAACAACTTCACGTATAAGGTTGTTGATGGGAAGATGTAAACACACAGTTATGGTATGGCAAAGCACTTTTAGTAATTGTGTCCACCAAATAACGGGTTTCTCAGGTATCTAAAAAACACCAGACCCAGACCCATCTATCCCCTGATATCAGCGCTGCCTTGTTTAAACCATAATAAGGCATCACAAGGTCCTAAGCTTCTTTTCTCCACCCCCCTCTATATGCTTCATTTCTCCTTAGCAATGCAGCTTCCTATCTAGTTGATCTCTGATCTCTGACCCCTTAATGGCTTAGTTGAGATGACACATCTCAGCTTTAGACCAGGGTTTAAATCAGTGTCTTTAAAAGGTAAAACTCCAGTTTATTACAACTTGGACTATACTTGTGTAGCTATTGGTTCCGTCAGTTCAGTTGCGCTCACCAATGTAATTAGTAATAACATGGCAACATCACTAAAAATAGTCCCAACAATCACACAGGTTTCTTGATTTAACTTTGACCGCCAGTGCCATAGTTGCGTGCATTTATGATATTTTTAATGAGAGATTATTAGCTGGTGGTAGCTAATCTGGCAAAACTGTTGCTTGTTCACAACCTGTATGGAGTCTTTTAACTGTTCTGCTGGAGGATTAATAAAGCTCATAACTATAGAAGCCCCATGAAGAATTTACTCCAACCTACTTAATCTCCACCACTGACATCCTCTTCCTTGCCTCTCCTTCCACTGTGTCCTCATCAGAGTAAGGAACAAAAGTGCCAAAGCTACAGTACCTGACTGGTACACATATTGTTCTGCAGTCCTATTTAACTAACTGAAGTTGTGTGACACTCTGCACAGATATATATTCTGATGAGCGTGGTGACTCCTGATCCTGTAAGCGATGAATTTGTTTTGTTCTACATACGAATGGCCACCTGCAATCAGATATTTGACCCCTGGATATACATCATGTGTAAAGTGTCCCGGCTAAGGCGAGTAAAAAGTAAAACGAAAACTTTGAAAGGTTATTACAATAACACAGCTTCCCTATCGTAACTGCACACCCCCATCATAACTTTGGGCTGTGGATGACCGTCTACCTCAGCATGTCCTAAACATCTGCCAATGAAACTTACGGATAGAACACTGTTTACTCCATGCCTTACAGCTTCCAAACCATTACCCATAAGTTCCAAGTATTATTGGAAGCATGCTTCATAGTGCATCCAGTGTCTCATCTTGGTATTGCTACTGCTACCTACACTTTCCATTCCTAGTCAGTTAATAAACAGTTCACTTAAATAGTTTCAGCCCTTTGTCATGATTGTTTATTGCCCTTGCGTCTGCTTTCATTCCCTGAAACTAACAGATGGTTTCTCATCCAAAACAACAACTACAATCTGCAGGTCATTAAACTATCAAGCGTAACAATCTGCAGATTGTAGTTGTAATTGTTTAGTTACTCAAACATTTCTTTGAAGCAGAGCTGCAGAAATCTTTACAGATAAGGGTTAAACATCAAGAAAGTTATTCAAGCTCAGTAATGTAATGCTCGTGAAAAATGCATTCTCACTACAGTAACTTATCTAGCTTGAAATAGCCTGTTGCCAGTAAGCAAACCGTGAATGCCACCCTCTGTGAAAGTGGAAGCAACTAAGCTAACATGCACACTGGACAACTGTGCCTCTTTGGAGCACCTCTGCCTCTGAGAAAAAGTTTGCCTTACTAAAACTGTGGTTTGCATTTCATTACAACACTTGCATGCAACAGTTTTTTATATTTATATAACTTTTTCCTTGCACTGCTCTGGTGTAAACCACAGTTGAACCGTTTTTTTGGCAACAGCTGAATTTGGAACAGAGACAATAATAAGCCATGTCATTCCTTAAGGAGCTTGTTAGCATGTTTTCCCACCACAAGAGACTCTTGGGCTAAAGCTTATAAGGCTATGCCTCACATAAAATTATGCAGCTTAATTAAAGCAGGGGGGTAATTATGTTGCAGAAGCTACTGCCTCAGGATGGCCATGGAAAATTGGTTGAGCTATTCCCTGTGTGTGTGTGTGTGTGTGTGTGTGTGTGTGTGTGTGTGTGTGTGTGTACGCGTGCATTTGCAATATTAACCAATTTCATCTTTTCCCTCTTGTTACTTATTTCTAACCTCTCCTGCCCACTCTTTTCAACTATAATTTGCTGTATTTCGTAATTTACATCTTTTTTCTTGTTTTCTTCTTACTGTTTGACTTCCTCTCTTCAAACCTCTCATCCCTCCCCCACTTCTTCCCCCCATCATTTGCCTCATTGCCTCTTCTTTTCTTCATCCTTATGCCCACTTCAACCAGATCTTTATTGCACAAACTGTGCTATCCGGACGTTCCCTCCAGATCAAATCCCTCCTGCTATGGCTACGCTTTGCCACCTGGAACCAAATCCTGGATCCGTGGGTATACATCCTGTTCCGAAGATCAGTTCTTAAGAGAGTCAACCCCCGCCTTGACTGGTCTCGGGGCTCCATCATGAGCTTGTACCCGTCTTTCACCGACACCGTCCGAAGGTTCACACAATCTTCACTTAGGATCACCCTGAGCCAAGGTGAAACAGAAGAGATGCCACCTCCTACTCCGTGATTGTTTGGATTTGAGTTGTTGCCACAGACTGAGTGACATCGTTGGGGTTATTAGTATGTGTTAGACTGTGTTTTCAAGCTCTGACGGAGTTTTCATGTTAACTGTGACCAAGATAAGAAGCAGGATTGCACCAATATTTTGTTATTTTATTGCATACCTTTGAAACAGTATTAGCAATGACACTTTCATTTAGAGCAACGTTTAAAGAGAGAGACCACTATACAGTGCACAGCAGTCACCTAAAATAGATTTAAAGCTATCTACATGGATTGCCCTTTTCTACATGTACTGTACTGTTCCAACTTTTTACAGTGTATATGGGCATTCTGTGGTAATTCAGGTGATACTTCATTCTGATGGGGCATGATGCCTTTTATGCTCATGTACACTTTGTTCAGATGCTCTTGAGTGTCACATTATCATTTAATTGTTTTTTCCAGCTCATACTGTTCATGTTTTGTTCCCTTTCTGAAAGTATTTAGCTGGATTTTGAAGGAAGATGTGAAGTGAAGATGCTTTAACAAAAATGAAATATAGCTTAGACTGCCAGAGGCATCCTACATTATTTCCATTTCAAGAGTTTATACAACACATGACAATGCATGTGTTTTCTATGTGTCAAATGTTTTGATAATGCATGCAAATCAAACCAAACTTTCCAGACCCTTGAAATGATCAGTTATTATCTTTTTCAGAATCCCTGAATGGGACCCTCTAGTTCAGTCCTCATGCTTGTCATTAAGCGACACACACAGGTTTGGCAGAAGAAGAAAAAAGGAAAATAAAGTGGATGCCAATGAGAACCTGATTATTGTACAAATATTTACGAAGACCCTGACATTTTTAAGATTATGTTGTCAATGATAGAACAATCCACTGTCAACTTCAGGCAGGCAAACAAATATGTACAGTAACAGTATTATTTTGAGATGTATTATGCTGCATGAAGGGTCATATCTACATAAATAGTTTGAAGTCGTTATCTGCTAAAGAACAAGACTATGTCAAAACCTAGTTAGTGTATGGTCAATGTGCTTAATTGTGGCCAAATTGTTACAGGAATATTCAGCGGTGGTGTCTCTAATGTGAATATAAATGAAATCTTCATCTGTAGTGGTCCAGTAATACCTTTGTTTGTATACTGAAGTAGCATATCATATGACATGGTTAAGATAAGTTTGACACAAATAATTGAGGACTGCTTTTCAACATAATGATGTTATTTTCAACAAGTTACTGTTCTGGATTACTCATTTGAAGTGTTATGTGTAATTAATGTTGCTTTGTTAAACAGACCAGACCTAGATTTCACCCCTTGACATTTATGAACCACAGCCTTAAATATTGGTCTTGAGGTAGTCTCGCTTTACCAAATCTACCTCCGCAGCGCTGCGGAGGAGAGTCTGGCTAGTCCACACAGCATTCCGAGATGGGAGAAAAACGTGCTGTGGTTTATTGGCATTTCTTTAAACCAATCACAATCGTCATGGGCAGCGCTATGCGCCGGACAGAGCCACGGTGCTGCTGCAAAATAGCCTCGGGAAGGACCTTGTTTTGGTGGAACCTGTACGTTCAAAGGTTGTTTTAGTCGTGCAACAGAAAACTCAGATTGAACCATAGACTGTTAATATTAATGAACAGGGCATGTGTGACGTCACCCATTGGTTTGTGGAAATCTGCTATGAGTCGTTGAGTTTGTCGTTACGGGCGCAGCCATCCTGGTTGCGGATGTGACGATTATTGCCCATTAATATGAACAGTCTATGGATTGAACAGATAGTCTAGCTAGCTGTCTGGATTTACCCTACAGAGATCTGAGGAGCAGTTAACCATAGTCCTCATAGATCGACCAGAGTTTTAAATGCCAACACAAAGAAAGTGAAAGGTAAATGAAAATGAGGGACATCTGGAGGAATTACCGGCGGCACCGGAGTAATCCCGGAAGTGGAATGTCATGGATATAGACTAGTCTTGAGGAGATGCAGCATTTATTCATGGACAAATTGAAACCTACACTGTACATTTACTAGCACCTCACAACTTCACTGTTTATTTCTTCTCTGCTTTCTTTGGTGCCTACTCCTTTTTGTTTCAGTAGTTAAAAACATGAGAAAAAAATGTTAAGTAACCACACAAGGTTAAGTGCAAGTGTGAGTAAGGGTAAATGAGAAAATACACGTCTAAATTTGGGTGAACTGACACAAAGACGACAGGCTTACTTAATTATCTTACTTTACTTTTATCTATTTTATTATCTTACATTGGAATCAGTGAATGATGGTGGAAGCCAGTACTCCAATATAAAAGTAAGTCCAATATTTCCATCTGGAGAAAGTAAAATTCCTTCTTCCTCTGGGCCTCACTGCAGTGCTAGCTTGTTATTTCTGCATCTCTCAGAGATGTTTAACTGAAACGTCAACTGAGAAGGTGTTTATGATAACACTGAACAGGGAGTGGGGGATGATTTAGTTGTTCAAATGTTCAGTTGATAATTCAAATTCAGCCTGATCATTTGGGCAATGTAATAGCAACATGGTAACATTGTAGATAGAAAATTACAATATAAATATAATAAAGTTAAACTAAAAGTCATTTTTTGCTCTACTAGATTACTCTGTCACCCAGCTATCCATTCCACACTGATCTATTTTACACATTGCATTATCACTCATGTCCATCAGAGTGTCACTCAATTAATTACCAAACCAATCACTGATAACGGCTGAGATGTGTCTTGCTTTAACTCTTTAGGAGTATCACCCAGTGAAAATGAAGTGTAAATGTTGAATGTGAAACGTGATTGTAACTATAAATAAAGAATTAGTAAAATGCAGAAAATAAAACTTTTATATGGGCTTTTCTGTTAAACACACAAAGGCTTGACAACTATGATTTCAACCTTTTTACTAACAATTTAAACATGTGAAATGTGCCATACATTTTCAGGTCTTCATTAAGAGGTGCAATCATATACAAAGAGTTAAAAGAAAACATCGCTATTAGACAAATACTGATGTAGCTGAAACAGCGTAGCCAGAATGAGTGAAGTCGAGTCAAACTGCATTTTGAAATTTGGCAGTTCAGTGTTTACTTGCTTACATGTATGCAACAAATATAACTTTAATACTTTGTTTAAATTGTTTGATAAGCCAGAAAACATGAAACTTTCAAACTCCAATATGTAGTTTGATGTTTCTTTTTAGTTTTGGTTTATTTTACAGTAAATACTCTCCAATGCAGAGACAGACAGAGAGCACCACATTGGAACTAAGTGGTACTGAAGTATAAAGACGGCAACAAACTGGTCAAGTATATTTACATTCTCTCTTTGAATCAAACCAGAAACATTTCCTGTGAACTTATAGCAAAAGTGGGAAGCAAGTGAATATGTGATACAAAGGTATTTTAATATTAGTGGGGCACAAAGACCTTCATTTCGTTCAGGCAACAATCGCTGCAGGGAACCCCAAGGAAATGGTTTGTATGCACACAAGATAGCTTTGTTTGTCTTCCTTTTTTGTTTTATCATGGGAATTTTGGGCTTGGTTCCTGTTTAACAGTAATGATAATGTATGAAAATGTGATTCGCAGAGCAGGGCCATACATCTGGAGAATATCCCTGTGATATTAATTATCATATGATTACATTTTCAGATGACAAATTTGTCTTAAAACAGTTCATATCAGTCACTTAGAATATTTAAATTGCAGTTTCTTTTTTGAAGTTTTAATTGCACTGGGGACAATTGGTAATTGAAAAGAGTAAACCAATTCTATATAAATATAATGCAACCTGTGCAAACATATTATAACTTACACTAGCTTGCATAGATTATTGGTAATGGCAAAGTAGACCAATACATTCTGACTTTGGGATGACCCAAAAATGTCTCCTTGTTCCTCCCCTGTTTTTCCAGAGGAAACAGGTTTACGTAGCTTATCTAACTTCCTTGATTCCTAGATGGCTTGCTGATTGTCCCCTTGTGTTTCCTGACACATTAGCATGTTAGCATATCCTTTACATAATGGTCTATACGGGAAGGAAGCCATAAAAAACATTTTGTATACTTTTTCTATAATCAAAAGAGATTTTGTTTTTGTGAACTAGCTAATTTGACTGTTACTGTTTTCCTGAACAAGATCATCAGCTAAATTCCTACACCATAAAGGTTCATTTCATCCTTGAGTCTTTCAGTACAAATGTAGTTAAAAACTACACTGCAATTTTCTGTGTTTTGTGTTTATTGTAAAGATTTGTCAAACAATATTAAGAGTTTATGGGCAGATTATTGTAATTTGACTGTTCAAAGGGAAATGGTTGAATTAATTGCAGTCCCTGGCATGGTTTTAATTAAAGTGATTAAAAGTTAAAAGCTTCTACGCATTCCTTTTTTCCCCAGTTAAATGTACCAGAGAAGAGAGCTCTCTCTTTATCTTGCTGTTGTGTATACGGTAAATTACTCTACATTTGACCATTCTTGATATCTCCAATAGCTCCCCATACATCAAATAAAAACACATCAGGGAAAGCAAAATCTCCCAGAACTGAGTCCAAGGCCTCTGCAAAGTCATCAGGGTTCTTCTTGTCTTTACCTGCTTCCACGATGGTGGTTGCTGCAGAAAAGAAGGGACGGAACAAGTTTTTAATCAGTCCAGGTTTAACTAACTACCGCCAAATGCTGGTAAGGCATCAAAAATGTATTTAGATATAGCTAATATTATATTTTTGGTAGCACTTTACATTACACCACAGTAATAAGATGGTAATAGTTATTTTGATGTTCAAATTACATAGCAAACCGAATCAGTTAACCAGCAGGCAAAATTGAGTGTACTGTAATCCCCACGTTAAATGCACTGCCAGATTGTTTAAATCTGAACAACAGGAACTGAAAAATAGTTTGTTTCTCTAAGCCTGAAGATATCTGAATAAAAGGACGGCATGTATCCCCCAGTGATAGATGATTTCTAGATGAATGTTGTTGCATTAGGTCAACAACAGAAATTTGATATCAACCTTGTCTTGTCTTTGAGAGTAAATCATATTTTTTCAAGTGCCTTTCTCACCATTATTTTTTGTTAAAAAAAAACTCCACAATATTTGGATGAAAATATTCAGCCAAACAGCAGATGAGATCATGAGACTTTTTTTTTTAAATGAGGTCTCAATAGCCAAACATCCATTTGAAAAACAGGCCACTGACCTTGGAAGTCTGGGAAAGGGCAAACTAGTATCATTGAAAATGTTAAGTATGTGGCCGGGTCGGCTCAGTGGGTAGAGTAGGCGCACATATACTGAGAGGCTTATGCCTCGACGCAGAGGTCCAGGGTTTGAGTCCGACCTGTGACGATTTCCTGCATGTCTTCCCCCTCTCTCTCCCCTTTCTCACCTAGCTGTCCTATCAATTAAAGGTGGAAAAGCCCACTCAGATTCCTGATTAATCCAAGGACCACTCTCCTGTGCTGACAACACAATTTGTCTGCTTACACTATTGTTGTTGATTGTAAAAGTTTATTCTTGAAAAATCTGGACTCAAGGTCCACTTTGTAACTTTTAAAATCTTTCAACCTCTTTTTACGGTTTTCCTCGTAAAAAGGATTGAGCGTGAAATGACATGCATGAAATCTCCATTAAAAATTTAGCAAACTTCACCCACAGGAAGATGGAGACAGTGAGGATGCAGATAAAAGCGCTAGTCAAACAACCAATGGTATTGCTATCCTCGAACACGAGCACTGAATACTGAAGCTCAGAGGTAAAACTATGGAGACAGAGTAAGTGCTTAATGTGCTAAACTAAAAATACTAAATTACCAAACACACACATAACGGCCCTGGAGGTACACTTCATCATTATAAATTATTTGTGGTGAGTATACATTATGGGGACTTTTCCTTTAATCCGACCCCGGGCTGAATTGGACTGGCCTATCTCAGCATGCAAGACAGGCCGTGAGTGAGGCAGTTTGGCAGTCTTTTACAGCCCACAGTAAACCCCACTGACTTCTGGATCTGTGTATGAACATGTTCTTACATCCACACAAGGCCTCAAATGTGCTGTGTATTTTAAGGACCCGAGTGTTACGTGGGTGGTCTTACCGAGTTCCAGATCTCTGATGCCCATGTAGCTCTCCAGCAGGTCGTCCACTTTCTTCATGGCACGTTCATCAATATCATTCTGCTGGCAGAGCAGACAGGAAAATACAGAGGTGTTAGTGGATTTCATGGTGTTCGCACTCTAGATATGGTGATACAAAGCGTACCTTCTTATGCCAAAACATGTAAGAGCCAAGCATATCTAGGGCTATTGTTTATCACTTATCTTTATGTTATATATAAATACATCAAAGTTTATAGATGACATTGAGTATTGCTGGTAGGTCTTCACTGCTTGTTCTATTTGTTCCTTCTTGAGTTTACCCCAGGTAATTTTCTCAGAGGATTTGCATCATAGTTCAGTGTGATGTGAAACATCCTGCACGGACGTGTAGGAAGTCAGAATAATTTAGTTTACAGAGGTCACTTCCGGCGAAGCTGATGGAGACATTGTTCTATAAGGAATAATGGATATTTTGTGACTGTGTGTTGATTTGTGATCAGAGTCAACTGGGGCTGTTGTTCAGTTCAGGTCAGGGTTATTACTAAAACTGAAACTAAAACTAAAACTGAAGTAAGGAGTGGAAAAATAGCTTTTGTAAACTGAAAATAAATACAAAATTATACTAAACTAAAACAATTTTGCATGGTATATAACATGGTTCTAACATTTATTTCAGTTTTCGTTTTTAAGATAATATTTAACTACCGAAAAAGACAGCATGAATTTCTGTCAACTCTCGTGACATTGATAGTAGTTAAGCAGTCATTGTCCAGTAGAGCGTGTGAAACTCACCACTTCCTGAACTGTAGCAGCACCCTTGGAGCGAAGACGCAGCGTCTCCCTCCCGTTTACCATCTTGCCCTCGGTAGATTTTGGCGCTCTCGTCCTCATTCCGATCATGTCTGACCACACACACACACACACACACACACACACAGACAAGATGATAGCTTATTAATTAAATTAATCAAATTAAAGAGATAATCTGTAGAATTTTTATTTGTGACATCGTCACAGTGGTCATCTGTCCTTTTCAACATTGTTTCTGCAGGCGGCACCCTTTCCTGTGTGACCATTGTGGCTCTTACTGCTAACCACCATGTTCTGCTTCTATCATTTAGAAACCACAAGTCTTTCCCACACAGTACATTTCTCCGAGGATAGACAAAGACCAAAGCAACAAACTATAATTCACATACTGTTGTTCGGATGTGCATTTCTTGTCTCTTATCATAAGACATGAAATATTGTTTTAATAACTTGGTGTATGATAAAATGAGAAGTCATTTTTAAAGAGGCATGCTGCCTGTTGGCAAGACATTTCAAATCAAATTTCAGTGTGTAGTTTGTTGTGATGTTGTGTCCCACCTACACAAAGAACAGTGTCGAAGCCAGTCATGTTTATGCGTTTTTATTATTAGGATGTCTCCAAAGTTACAGTAAAGGAATAGTTGTGTAATAGAGTTAATGTGTACCATGTTCCCTAACTGACAAGCCTAATAACTTTGTTTGTGTTAACAATTATGTTGCTTGCACTCTGCGCGCCATGTATTCTCTCTCTATAATATTTCTGATATTTAGGGCCATAAAGAGCCCTACATTCTGTTACATTCAGGATCGTAATTACTGTAATAAATCATTTTACACATGAAATCGAATCCATCGCATGCAGATTTGGCAGCCAGCCATCACGTGTGTGTTTCAATTATAGAGAGATTTACTTCACACCCATTAAAATTGTGAATGGCAGGTTTATACAGCGAAATGACTCTGAGGGGATGTGTCATACCAGATACAAAGCTGCTACTCCTGTTTAATTGTAGACGAAGCTTCCAGGAGGTTGTTTCTGTATTCCTATAAAAGGTGTTCTTAATTTCCTGTGTTGCATGTCTTATGCCTGAAGATGAATTGTAAACTAATTAAAAAAAAACTGAAATTCATTACTGTGCAGTATCTACTTTTTGAAGATCCTCGTTTTTTCCTGTGGCTGATGAAAAATACCTCAAGCCTTTTCAATTTTGTTTCGGTACATGATTGAGAATGAAAACTAATTTCAGTAACTGACTTTAAAGAGGTGATTAGCTATTCAATTCAATTCAATTTTATTTATAGTATCAAATCATAACAAGAGTTATCTCGAGACACTTTACAGATAGAGTAGGTCTAGACCACACTATATAAATTCTAAAACCCCAACAATTACAGTAATTCCCTCAAGAGCAAGCATTAGCAGTGGCTATTGCGACAGTGGTAAGGAAAAACTCCCTTTTAGGAAGAAATCTCGGCAGACCCAGACTCTTGATAGGCGGTGTCTGACGGGGCCGGTTGGGGGTGTGATGAACAGTGGCGATAATAGTCACATTAAAGATAATGGAACAGTGACTTCGAAGGTCATCGTGGAAGTTAATGTCATAGCAGGGCACATCGTGTCATACTGAGTAGTGCAGTCTCCTATACTGGATCCTGTGCGTATGAACATCACAGCAGGGAGCTGCAGCTATGCACTGCATATTTAATTTTTCACAAAAATAATTAACAAAGTTCTTCAATTTCTCTGTAATATTAAAGACTGTAAACAAGAACTGACAACCAAAGAAATATATTTTGTTTCTATGTTTTGCTAAGCGTTTTTCAAAGTTTATTTATTCAGATCTCTTCTAAAATAGCCATACTTTTCCCTGCAGAGCTACCATCTACTGTCACATAAGATTCTTCGGGCTAAGGCATGAGAACCGTAATACTGGTCAATTATTTGTAGCTGCTCAGTTTAACAACTTTTCCAGGCTCAATGGCAGCTAGCCAGTAATCTATTCAATGTTCCTATCTCCTTTTCCTGTTTGGCTGATGATATATGGAAAAGTACCAGAGAAGGCTGAAATCCATCAACCACTAGGAACAACTGAGGATAACAGAGTCTGGGGACAGTAGAATGTGGCCTTATTAGGAGAAATCATCTGTTGGTGCTACATCGTGCATGGACAGTCCGATCATAAGACACTTACCTCCGGGGCAGCTTTTGGCGCTGATAATATTTAATATCAGTTTGAATAATCATGGCCAACACACAATTCTGTTTTATGAGAGCTTTAGATGACAATAATAGTAATTTTTCATGCGTTTTATTCTATGTTTTCACTTCCTGGCAAAATCTTTGCTCTTGGTACTGAGCCTTTTCATCCCATTATTTAATCAGGAATGGATTTATACCGTGGAAGGCAAGTGATTACAAAGTCAGATGTGTGCAGAGACTATTGAGTGTTAATGGTATCAGTGTACAGACCCAGTGTCAACTCATATAGGGTAAAGGGACAGCAGTGCCTTTTCATTATAGTATTTGTCATATGTAGGCAAGCAATATTTAGCGTCAGGCCATGTTAGATTAAAGCCTTTGTAATTTTTTCTTTGCAGAAATGTACTACAAGGTGAACCCCATCTGTAAATGATATGTTTGCTTTCAACCGCCGACTGATTTAGGAGTGCATGTCTAGAATTCTCAATCTTCATCTGTTCTGCACATGACAGTGAAGCCCAGTCATCTAGAAACATTTTCCACTCACCAAAGGCTTTTTTGGGCCCTACCAGGCGGAGGGTGAAGGGGATGCCTCTTGGTTGCTCTTTTAGCATCTTTGCCACCTCGTAGTGTCGACAGCCTACAATGCTCTGGTCATTGATGGCCTCGATGTGGTCACCAACACATACTGTCTTCAGCTGGTCTATAGTGCTGCCTTCCTTTATCCTCTGAAAGAAACAAATTGAAATGTTTCACATGTGTTGAGATTCCCAGTTTGGAGCCTTCTACAAATTGAGATGACAGTGCCCAGACTGTTAAGCTCTGCCACTTGTTTACCTTGATGAAAGCATATCCAGCTCCATTGTCTGTGATAGTGAGGCCCAATGCGTCTTCCGTCTTCGTAACCTCAACCTCCTTGGTCTCCCCTCTGACATGAGCGAAGATGAAGTCTTCCAGTCCGATCTGGCCACCCAGTAGCTTCTGCATGTCCACTTTATGAGAGTTGAGGGTGCAGAACAGGATCTAATTCGAGGAAATGGACCAAAATGTTAGTTGTTTCTGTTAATTACTTAGCAGAATCCACCTATGCAAAAGTGAAACACATATTATATTTTATTTTTATGATATGATGTCCACACTCTGTAGTAAACAAGATTAAGACTCCACCAAGTTTTCCATTTACAAATATAATAATGTAATACTATTACATTTACTATTTTAAAGTGCCCCCTAAATATTTGAGAGCACATTATTCAATTAGAAAAAGTATACTATTGTTAATTTTTAAATAATGTCAGTAACATTGCCCAAGACTAACTACAACTTCAACCTAATTTTGGTTTAAACAAGTGCATGTAATAGCGTAGATATGGACATTCCTAGCAAATTACTTTTAATAAAAAAAAAATGTTTTGGAAAAACATAATTCCCTAACTATTTACAATACATGTGATAGTTTAGTTTCTGTATAGTTTCTGTGGCATTCCATCAGAATTCCTTTAGCTGTGCTGTATAGAGATTAAACAGCAGAGGGCAGTAAAGTCAACAATTTGAATTAGCTATTGTGGCCATTTTGTATGAGTCATAAATGTGACAACTCATTAACAGCCTCTCTATATTTTAAGATCAATGTTTGAGTCAATCACAGCACACATACTGTTTGATTAAGCATGTTTCTGTTTGTTTGAGGGCTTCAATCATGCTTGTTTTCAAAGGTTTGTTGCTGAATTATTGATTGAAAATGATAAGTGGCTGATAGTAAGATACTGTAAATTCTTTTTTCCAAAACATATAGATGTTATCAAATGTAACTAACTCTCAAGATTACACCATTTATCAGCCATGTATTTGAGCAAACACTGGCACAACACGTGACTCTCTCCAGGCTGCCCTTTTTAAAATGTATTTATAGTTTACATAGATTGTTTTTGAAATAACTTTAGTTTTTGCAAATTCTTTTTGTTTGTTTGATATTCTGAAGCCTGAGGTTGAAGTTCAACTTTGACTTCATAATCCATGACGGAAATTCAAGATAAACCGAGTGAACTGTTATCTCACTTGGAGCCGTTCCTGTTAGATATTGCTCATAGTAGTTCTCTTGGCAAGTGGAACAGTCTGCTTGCAGTCCAAGGTTTTCTTTGGCATCTGGCTGTGCTGTAACTTTATGCTGCTGCTGTTCAGTCCCGAGGAGGTCAAGGGAACTGCTCTCACTATCACCATCTAGTTGCCTACTATTTCCTATAGGAAGTCTTGTATCGTGAATTCTGACTGCAGTTCAAGGTCTGCAGTTCAAGAAATACAGGCCGTTAAATCAACTATTATTTGAATGTCTGACAAAACCATTCAATTATTGGTAAAAGACTTATTAATGTCTTGATTAAACAACAAATCATGCAAGACCAAAATAGGTGTGTTATTAATGTTATTGATTATTTATTAATCATTCTAGTCTTCTGAACTAGAAATATCAGTTTTTTTTAAAGGTCCAGTTGTTCATTATCAAAATCTGTGTTGCCCGTTCACAAACTTGTCCTTTTTCATGAATATTTACCTAAACCATCAATTCCAAGTATTCCTTTTGGCTTGAAATTTTACATTTGCATTCGCATGAACTGGGGTAGACGCTCCATATTCATGCGCCATCTTGTACTACGTTAGCCGGTAAGGGACATACAGGACATGATAAACTCACAGGTGCTGCTAATGCTGCTAATGGGTATCGTCGCTTCCTGGCCCCGGCAAGTTTGAAGAAGGAAACATGGAGGACCACACATATTCAAAATCCAAATTTCAGGAACAGACAAAGAAACTTCTTCTTCGCCCAGAAAAAGAAAAAGGATATTGAAAAGAGCAAGAGCCCGGCTTTTTGAAGCGTGAAGGCTATCGTAGCTGTAATACGTACTTTGAACTGTGTGGTGCGAGAGAGTTTATTGCGATATATGATCTCAACGCTAGATGGGAGAAATTCCTACACATTGGACCTTTAAAGCAACATCTGACAAAAACGTCAAAGTCTCAAGGTTTAAAAGATAAATTTTTTGCATTTATTATTATGTATTTCTTACAATGTGAGGCTCCAACAATGCATTGTTTACGATTAATGGTAATCTATCTGACCATTATTTAAATTGCTTATTCTTTCAGGACTGCTGGAGATTATCCCAGCATACACTTGGCAGAGTTTACCCTGGACAGGCTGCCAAGCTGCCACATGGCTTACATATAAGAAGACAAACACATTCACAGGAATTTAGAGTATCTAATAAAATTTGGACAAGAGTGTCTGATATATCAGGTAATACATCATACAAATTGTTATGCATACGTTTTCGTACGATATCATACAAACCCATTTATGAGAATGCATTGGAGAGTTACAACATACAAACGCCATGCAGACTGCACACAACAGATGCAAATAAACAGGATCCTTTTGCACAATCATGGTTGGTAGTTGTGTTATAAGATCATCAAGGTTGGCTCTTATGAAATGCACATATTCCTCATCTCCAGTCATTGATATCCAACAAGTTCATTGATAGGAAAGCCTTCATGCATGGTGGCCTTCATAATACTGATAAGTAATAGATTAGTTGAATGTTAATTGCTCTGTTGCCATAAAATACTGGAGAACCATGCAGTACAGCAACTTTCCGCCACCATTATCCTTATTTAACTTTTTTTTTTAAAAGATGACACTATTTTTACAGTGTATCCTTGTAGTATAATGTTGAACTGCATAAACAACCACAGCTTAGTTAAGTAAACCAATTTCTACAGACAAAGCATGCATATGCACAAGACAGAAAATCGGTTGCTTACACATAAAGCCCTGCTAGTTTTGTCCCACACACTCTTTGATCACTCTACTGTTGCATCTACTTCCAGCTTGTCTGGATAAATGTCATCTAAATGCCTGTACAAAATACAAAAATTAATTGTAGCCATTGATAAGTCTTTCTGTGACATCTGCCTGTGGCCTTTGATCGTGTTTAGCATTGAGAGCAGTATCAGGCTGCATGCATGGTTTGGCCTGCCCCGACCCGCTAAAGGTTTAGCTATTAGACTCCTTCTCAAGGATTCTGACCTTGTGAGCAGCTGCCTGCTGTAACCTGACTGCATAACCTACCACACCTTTAATCCCCATGCAGTGCTATGAATTAACTGTTTAGTCCTATAATGTTGTATAACCATTTTGGAAATGGTTTACTATTTAATGTCTCTAAAACACAGACAGTTCAGTCACTTGTTACAGCTTCACTCAACACAGTATTTAGATTTTTAGGGTTATGTTACTTCTTGGAGTGTTTTAAAAGTGAACTCCATTTTTACACACAAAAGATCAGCATACTAGTCATGTGGAGTACTAGTGAGACTGTGAAAACAGTTGTTTTCTAATGTCTTATGTGGCTCTGGAGGAGCTTTGTCAAGTCCGAGAAAAAAAAACCTTGCTATGTTATCGGGGGATTATCTTGGATTGGGTTTGGACGCCACAACAACATAAAAGAAAACCTGTGTTTCAAACTGAGTTTGAAAGATGTGGGCATTCACAAGGCAAGAAGTGTCCAATGAAAAGTTTCTAATATTTGCATCATGGGAAATGTAGGACCAAGCGTTTTTGGAGCTTCACCCATAGGGACTACCTCTGCCTCTGCTGCTTCTACACTTAATCACTGGAGTGCCCCTTTGAAAGGCTGTTTTTACTTGAGTATTTGACCACTTTAGCTTGGTTTCTGTTTGAGCTGAAATGTAGCACTGCTGGACGTAATGCTGATAATCATCTGTCCGATTATTTTTAATTAATTAGGCAAAAGAGCTACTGAAATTTTGACAATATTTGCATCAATGTAACTGAGCACCTATATCTTATCCCCAAGTTTGTAGTTTGAATAACTTTCAAAGCAAACTTTTCGTCACCTGGTTTTGTTTTGCTCTAAAGTCACTTCCCTTACTATAGGCCTATCTTGTTGTGTTGTATGTACTACACATAACATTATCTGGTTATTTGTTTCCATTATTGATCCTGGTCAAGGTGCAGACAAGAACAAAGTATGGCAGACAGTAGTGAGACCAAAAGATCTTCAATAGTGCATCATGGAAAATAGCCTAGAAAGGAAACCTAATACCTATTTGCAACTTGCCTGCCAGAGCAGAAATGCAAGAAAGGAATAACACCTTTTTTATTATCTTGAGTGTATCTTAACAGTGTGTCATTTCTCACAAAACTGGAAATGCCACTAATGAGCCTAATCATGTTTACATGCATAGCTTGGTTTGTTCTGTACCTCTGAGGGCGAGATGTTGAACACTTCAGCGATCTTGGCGTACAGCTCCTTGACGTTGGTGAATCCGTGAATGCGGCCTGTGGGACTCCCATGAGCCAGCTGGGTGTGGAAGATGAGCTTAGGTCTCGGGTATTCTGGTGGCCCTGATGGTGGCGGTGAAGGTGGAGGAAGCGGAGGCGCTGTAGGCGCCACACTCCCCTGATTCTGGCTCTGGTTCTGGGCCTTCTGCTCCTCCATGGCCTCAGCCCCTGCTGCTTTGTCCTGCGGGCTCAAAGCCTCCCCGTTCTGCATCGGGCCCCAGCTCAGGTAAGGGCCTCGTCTGGGAGCCCTGGTGGTGCACTGCTCTGGCAAAGTGAGAAACTCTGTCCTTCCCCCCGCTTAGCCGACCAACCAACAAATAGCCACCCAGAGCTTTGGGGTGAAGAGCGCAGATGAATTAGTGATGAGTGTAGCCCGGTAACAGTAGCTGGAAGAGGCCAGCCAGACCCTGCTGGGTAGAAACCCAACACCCTTTGAGTTCAGGACTGCGTGTGTTACACCTGAGCCTCTGGCAGCTCACGCATAAAGATCACAAACAAAACACATCGGGTTAGGTTTTTTATACACATGACACGGTTAAGACTCTAATCCCCCAGATCAGTCTGGGTGCCAGACAGGCATGACCCTGAATATGTGATCATCCCTCTGAAGTGTGAAATTGCCCAGTATATTACCACATAATAAATGATTTCCAAAGTGGACGGCTAGGAGATGGCCACAGACAATGTCCCAGTGTTACAGGTAAGATGATATTATTGGGTTAGGGAGTAAGGTGCTCCCCCCTTCACTGGCCTCATTGAATGAAATTGGCTGTTGCCGGGGTGAATCCTTGGTGATGCACTGACCTTTTTGACCCCAGAGACAGCCCACAGATACAGAAGATGACAGTTACAGCCGCTAAACAGATGTTTAATTCACCGATTCAAGGATTTAAAATATCAAACCTTGCTGTACCAAAATGTGTGTACATATGATAGCACTTAAAATAATGATAAATAATACAATACATTTTATTAATGAGCTCTTAAAACCAATAATATACTGTATGTATAAAAGATGCAAATTTAAAAAAGTGATGGGACGGTGCACATTGATCAACATTTCAGTTCAACCTGATCTCACAGAAATCCGTGAAAAAAGAAATCCGTGATGGGCTGGAAGAATGGTTGGGTTTAGGAAAAGAAGAACGGGACGGTTACGGTTGGGTTTAGGAAACGTGACACGCGGGTGAAAGCCCGGTCTCCTGGGTGAAAGTCCTGTGTTTGACCCATCCACCACCCCAACCAACCTCCCTATGTGGATTTTCAGGCTTTCATACTACTCGCTACCGTAGTCGCTCCTAATGCTACGTCATCTTCTCATTGACTTTACATTGGCATTGTTTTCCGTGGTGGCCACACGGAATTTTCACACATTCCGTGCCCTTGTTGCCCTGCAACTACTATCCTTCTGCATTATGAACTGACGTAGTGTAGGAATTGCAAGCCCTGTAAAACCTTAAAGGTAAGGCAAGCATCTGCAAAATGTTTGAACTATCTAAATTAAATAAAGAGTAAGACAAAAGTATAAAAGTATCTTGACTCGGAACAAAATGCGTTATATAAGTGACAAATAATGGAAATAGTGCTAAGGTACTAAAATGTATGATGAGACACATTTTCTCTATATCTTGAATCTGAGACAGATGTAATGAAACCGATAAAAGACTTAAATAGCTTGGTCCCTTTATTGAGTCCGCTCATCAGCCAACCTGAAGCTTGACAGACAATTACAGAAAGATGTTCTTCTTCTGAATCGTGGATAAACACCCAAACACTGAAAATCCATGATTAACATATTCCTATTTTGTTCTGCCATAATGGTCTGTTTGCCTTGACAATTTTATTTGTGGCACTTTTTCCCATGTGATGCATCACTCGTGCAAAACAAGGATGCTGTCATGCCAGGGCACAAAAAGCTATCTATCTCTCTATCAGATCTGGAAATTCCACAAAATGTGGAATTTGTGGGATTGCGTCTCCTGCATTGTGATTCCTGTGTAATTCACTTCAGACAAAGATTTTTTTAATTTTGTATGGTATGTATCAACAAAGTTTTGAGATGTGCAAATAGTTGAATAGTTTAAATGCCTGAAGTTAAAAGTCTTTATTATTTATTTGGCATTCACATTGCCATTGTATGCTGCCATGACTTAATGCTTTACTGTATTTTTCATGTGTATACCGTGTTAAATTTAGCCAAACATTTGTATTCCATCATTGTACTATGAGGGCAATGTGATGTAGTTTGTTTTACTGCTTCACAAGCATTCCTACACACCTGTGCTGTATTGTGCATAGCTGCAGCTGCCTGTGCGTCATAGCCTAGTTTTTCTAGGCCAAGGTGTTTTCAGCCTCCCAAGGTCAGAGTGTTTACACCAGCAGCTGATAATAGGGATCTCACTGACAAAACATTCCTTTTGCAATAGATAATAGGGAGTCCTAAGCAAAGGACATCTCACTTTCTCTTCTTGGAGAGACATACATGCTGATGACCTCTATCTACATTTTCTAAAGCAAACAGATGCCTGTGCAACGGGCAGGAAAAATATTTTGTTAGAATTTAGATATCATCATATTTGCTGAACAGGAGAGGAACTTCATTTAATGTTGTCCATTTCCCAATTTAGAAGGACTTCGTCCCTCCTTAACATAAACGCCTTCATTGTTCACTGACGAACAAATCAAGTCAAAACGTTAATTTAACTCAATGAAAGTCGTTTTCTGCATTTTCTGAAATATTGGATTTCACTCTCACTCCAATACTTTTCAAAAGGTATCCTCTTCTTTTTTTATTTGCAGGCAGCCCCTGATGCTTTGTTAGAAAATTTTCTAGATTAGTGCAAAATAAAGTCTAAACGTTATATTAACAGCTCAACAACTTTACATGCAAACAATAATGAAACCTGCAATATTCATAACAGCAGCCAGTCATAGCTTCCTTTCTCTGCAATGGTTGTGTTTTGTAAAATAAAGTAATATAAGCCAGTAAATGAAAGCTGCAAAAATATTTCTACTGTTTGCAAAAGCATATTTAAATATGCCTTTCTTATGTGACTCTCAGCTCATTGGCTCCGAACAGATGGTGTGTCATTTACAAATATTGACTACATCAGGATTCATGACTCAGAAAGGTAATATTAGCTAAATGTGTGGTCTTATAGGACTAAAGGCATTCACAGTGAGGAATAAACATGTTTCTTTTATTCTGTTTTCAAGGTTTTTTGATACTTGTTTTCATTCAGCAGTGACGGATTTTACGTCAAATTCACATCTTACTGACACAGTGCCTTTCTACGGGAAAGAGCCTCAAGGTTGTGATATTGTGCATACACACTGTGATGCCGGGGGTTTTGTGAGTGGTACCTGCGTGGTTCCCCAATTATCTATCCAGCTTTCACAGTGATGAATCAACACAGAAAGGCCCTTTATTGCCTACTTTGCACGTACACCCCCTTATTATATCACATACTTCCTTATGAAGCGTGATTTCCTCCTATCTATCTGATTTGTTTTCTGGCAGGGGAAACTGGAGGGAAGACCGTGGGCTGGCTGGTGTAGGCCAGATTACGTGAGTGGTTGGGTGGGTAGGTGGTTGGGTGGTGTGTTTACTGCATGTGACAATACACTGCCTCTTCTGTTTCTGGTGGCGTGTTGGTGCCTCAGCTGCCTGGTCAGAAAAAAAGGACTTTGCTATGTGAATTTCTCTAAACTGCCACCTAATAATGATTGGTTTTCTTTTTTATATATGATCATGGTCTCCATCGATGGAGTGGTAAAATAGAGTGAATTGTGTTTCAATACAAAACCATTGATTTGTCATGATGTGATCATGTATCAATGACATCAAGAGGAATTCTGGGACAATTATTGAAATTGACTAATAAGAATTATTAAGAATGAAGTAATAATAATTGTAAAAAAAAAACATCCTTCTCTTTCTGCCATGATCTATGGAGGTCAAAGTTCAGGGTCAGCTACAGAATACCCTCACACAACTTGTTCAAGGACACTTTAAATAACTGCTGTAACAGCAAGCACAAACCCAATCTTATAACATAATAAAAAGATTGTCTCAGGTCTCAATACGCCATTCCTCTAGAACATAGTCAATTTTTTTAACACATAAGGTAGTCACAAGTATCACACAGTCATCCAATGTGACTACAATGTGACTTAGCTGATGACTTATTTTTGACCTTATGGCCTTGGTCTGCTGATTGTACAGTAGGTGTAAGACTTTGCCATTTGTCGCTGCCTTTTTCTCCAGTAAAGGCTGTTTTATGGTTCTGCGGAGGCTCCACACAGAGCTTTCGCCATAGCCTATGTAAGTGATGTATATACTTATGTGCTGGTGTGTGCGTCGAGCCGGCATGTGCGTGTGTGTGTGTGGGGAGTGTGTGGTAGAGCGAGGGAGAAGTGAGAGAGTGACTGCGATTAGCTTTGGAGCGAGTACAGACTCTATAGAGTCATAGTGAGAGAAACAAAGTGTCTCCCCTGTGGGAAATCTGTAGCAGGAAAATTTTACTCTCTCCTTGATTTCATGTTGTTTATGGAGAAGGAGAACCAGGAAATGAGTCGGGGGAAATGCAACTCTTCCAAGCCACGGCTGAGCGACGTGCGTTGCTGCGATGTGTAGTTACATTTTTTGAGAGGTGCACGTCAGGCTACGGCGTAGGGTTCGGCGTAGATTTGTGTCTTCACGTACCAACATACGTACCAATGTAGCCTACGTAGTAACGGCGTAGATTTTACGCAGAAGTATAAATCAGCCTTAAGGGGGAAGTTAGCGACTTGGCCCTTCACTATAGCTGCATGCACAATGCTGGGCCGAAATTAAGTGTTTCATGCTGTGGCATTAGAATAAAAGCAACCAACTGAGCAATTGACTAGCCTTCTGAGTCACTAGCTTCCACTTCCCTTCATAAGAACAGGGATAAATGCTCATTTGTTTCCTGGCTCATTATAATTCATGAGATAAGAGTCATTTCACTTTTGAACTTTATGGCTCCTGCCAGCTTTTCCTACTCAGTTCTGCCCTTTTCAAAGGAATACCACTATTTGTTCTGGTTTCAAAGCATACATGTAATTATGTAATTTCAAAAATAAACAGCAGTATACCTTATGTGTGTATAAACATGTGTGCTATTTTATGTTACCACTATATTAATATTATGGTAATAATATAAAACAGCCCCACTCTGGTGTACCAGTGGTTATCTTTAAGATTTAGCATAGTGTGATTATCACACTATGCTGATATGCTGAACAATAGCGTTTATTATCAGTGATAATAAACGCTATTGTTAAATCACAATGTGTATTCCCCAAGTGGTTCAAACGTGAGACGTTAAAACTACATGCAAATCATTTATTTAAAGGACCAGATAACCAGCACAATTATAACACAGGCCTTAAGAAGAGTCAAGAAGGGGACAACCCGACTACCATATAAGGTAATGGGCGGTCGGTGAATGCCATCTACCCCGTTCTGATTGGAGAACCGGGCTGACATGACTTTTTTTCACAAGTCATCTCCGACGCTGATTGGTCGGCCGACTTGGTCCGATATAGGCTCATTATCATAATCAGCCGTGGATGGAGTGAGGGTAAAAAAAAAGAAGAAGAAGCAGAAGCCAAACAAGAACGGTGGAGTCTGGCGTGGAACGTCGACCACTGGTTGAGGGAAGAATGCTTGAAAACAAGAGAGACAGGTTGAAAACTTTCCTCAGGAAGATCGACGAGAAGGCCATCGTCAGAATCAAGCATTTCATGAAAGAAAGGTAGGCGGAGTGAATGTGGCGAGCTGAAACGCTATCTAACGGTAAGCAACATCAACAGGGTGGATGCTAACGGTTAACATTAGCATTTATTTAACGATGACAACCTGTCCGATAAGATTGGATTGTTTTATCTGATGTTATGGTGCTATTTAACACACACCAGGAAACGTGTTTGTATAATTGATTTGAACTGAAACCTACGTAAGGGGAGAATACGTCTTTTAGTCAATGAGTAACGTTAGATAATGCTAGCAGGTTAGCAACACGCCTGAATGAAAATGTGTTGGCATATCAATTCTTTTGCTAACGTTACAATCAATTACACTCACTGGCACGGATATTAAACCGTAACGCTAAACAACCAGTAATTGTTGGCTTCTGAGTTAAAATACACTTGGTAGTTGTAGACGGTGGCTGTTGTGAGTAGCCTAGATTTGCAATATCTAATGTAACGTTAACGTTGCATTAGCACAAATGGAGAATCTACACTGTGTTTTATGCATACGCTAGCTATATGTTACGTTGTTGGCCTAGCTAACGGGCATGTTTGAACTGTTGGTGACCTAAACACCTGATCATCGTTAATATATGTATAATGCTTAAAGACAAACTTGGATAACACTAAATAAAATGCTTTTTAGTGGTAAAATGCAAATGCGTGTTAGCATAATGGTGGCCATTTATCTTGGAAGTATTTTCATGGGTTTAGTTTCATGTTTGGCCTTTTTTAAGTGTTTGTACAGACACAATGCAAGGGGTTTCATTTGTGTCCTTTCTCATTGGGCTATTTCCAAGAACACAATGATTGGCCCATATTAGCACTGTAAAGTGGTGTTATGCATGTGTTGTTAGTGTCTTGTACCTGGCTAATCTATTCTAGGCAGTGTAAATAAACAGCATTGCATATGGTTGAGTGCCATAAAGGGATGCTAGTCCAGATCTGGTTGGTTCTTAATCTCGCCTGTGCCTCCTGCTCAGAATGTATATGGGTGAGATTGGCATCACTTTTTTGTCCTTCTGTAATAGATGATCCAGCCTTATTGAGATCCACAGCAGACCAGCCTGGCAGGGGCACATTTGTTCACAACCACATTCACTCATACACTCTTTTAAACATGCACACATATATTGTGTCATCACCAGGGAAAGACACACACGCTTGTCACGCATGGGACTGGTAAGTCTTATGTTTTCCCAGAAAAGATGGTACATGGTGTTATGCAAATTCTCACTGTTAGGACACCTCATCCTCTGAGCTTGGCCTTTCACTTTCCTCCCCATACATAGCCATTTGATGGAGTACAAGAGCCCTCCCAATCAGTCTTGGCCTGCTGCTTATCAGCATAGCTATGATGTGTCTGCAGTATGGTATGCGGGGTGATTATCTGTTCCCATAACACACACATACACGTAAATGTGTGTTATGTCAGGCCTCAGTTAGTCTCGCTTTCCTCCAAAGCGAGCTGGAGGAGAGTCTGGCTAGTCCATATAGCATTCGGGGATGGGAGGAAAACGTGCTCTGGTTTATTGGCATTTCTTTAAACCAATCACAATCGTCTTAGGCGGTGCTAAGCACCGGCGAAAAGCCCTGGTGCCACTGCAAAATGTGCTCGGAAGGAACTTGTTTTGGTGGAACGTGTGTACGTTTTAAAAGTTGTTTTAGTCAAGCAAAAGAAAATGTAGATTGGACAGATAGTCTAGCAAGTTGTCTGGATTTACCCTGCAGAGATCTGAAAAAAGGGTAACTGTAGTCCTCATAAATCGACCGGAGTTTAAAATGCCAACACAAAGGAAGCCCAAGGCAACGGATATCCGGTCTAAATGAGTGAAATCCGGCAGATTTTCCAGCGGCAACGGAGCAATCCCGGAAGGGGAACGTCCGGGATATACTGTAGACTAGGCCTCAGTGAGCCAAGGATCTTATCATGTAAATGCAGTATCCATCTATAGTCATTTATTCGGCTCTATGTTCTCTTCAGTTTGTTCTTAAACCTTTTTATCAAGGTGAAAATGGCAACAAAAAAAGTGTTACAGTTAAACGTGAGTAGCCAAGTAGTTGAAATGAGTGCATCACATGCTTTAACACTAAACGCCTACTTGCCAGCTCATTGTAAGTCGCTGCATACAGGTTTGCAATGCACACAGTGGCAAAATATGAATGGCCATGTTTCAACAGGGAAGAACATTGCTGCAAAGCTTGTTTAGACGGAGGAGCCTGGAATAGGCTGGGTGGGGCTGCTTCGCAGGCGTTCTGTTGGCTCCAGGAAGATGCTCCCAGGACAGAGCTTCCTTGCCGCTGTGGGCAGTGAATACTGTGTAGGTCTAAATTATGAGATGAGCTGCAGGCGTAGAGGAAAACCCCAAGTTAGAGGATGAAAACCACATCTGCTCGACTATTTATCGCTCAATGAGGGGTTGCTTACTAACCAGTTGGTCACAGTTGAAGTTGTGTGTTGCCTCTGTCAGGAAAGTCCTAATGACAACACCACTTGTCCAGAAAGGCTATATTCTTCTTAGCTGTTTCACCTTTTGGTACTCAAAGTAGCCTGGTGAATTCTACCTAAAGTAGCCAAGTTGCCATAGGTCAGACTAGTTTCAGACACATGCAGGCTTATCTAAAAGCTGGGTGCTTTTCTTTTTTTTTTTTTTTTAAATAGTAACTTGCTTTCAAGATAAACCCAGTCCTTTGGAAAGTAGGAATACATCCTTGGCATCACTGTGTAAAGGTAAGCTGCTCATTGAAGGTTGGAGTATCTGTAGGAAAAACAGCCAAATAAAGAAAAATGCAATCCACTCTCTTCAGAAAAAGTTTCACCCTAGGCACATGTAGCCTAGCAGTTTTGGATATGATTATTTACCTGGACAATCTGCTGCTCTGAGGAGCTGAGATCAACACAATTCTACTGTAGATTCAGTCCAAGCCCCCCTTGGATACATTAGAGGGGTCTACTTTTAATGATTTTAAAGTCCAGTCTTTCCAGCCACCATCACACCACACCATTCCCCCCCACCCCCCTGCCCCCCCAGCTCACATGCCTGGTAGCTGAAAGTACTCTTGAGTCGCCTTGAAGAAAGACTCTCTCTGTGTCCAGTTAGCACAGAGGAAGTGGCGGGTGATGCTGCATGCACAAGGCCACATGACTTCCCACTCACACAGTTGTTGCTGTAACACATGTACACAGGCTCGCTCTATTCCATTTGGCACACATGCACACACAGTTTTCCAGCAGCTGAGGTCTGGCCAGGCGCCACAGACGGCATGTTATTTCGCCATGACCACTGGCTCGCTTCCTTACCCTTCCTGACTGCTCTATCGAAGCTCGCACACATGCACGTGTCTTGTGCATGCATGTATACATACACAGAATCCCTTTCAGTCCAACCCAGAATAATATTTAAAATTTTCGCATTTTGGCAATAATTTGTCAGTTTCTGATTTTTAAAATAGGTAAAATAACAACAGAAAACTAAACTAGATTATCACAGATTAGGACTCTCAGGTGTGTGTGCGTGGTTGCAAAAAACTTTAAATATATTAATTATCCCATTGGGCTCAATGAAGCACAGCTGCTTTTTAAAATTTATTTATTTATTTTTTGGATTATGATGGTTTTGATTGGATGATGGGGAATCGGCTGTTCATGACATGACAAAAATTATCCACGGCTCTCCAGAAGATGGTGCTCTCACACTATCTGGTTTTGCAAATTCTCTGATTTCATGGAAATTACGTGGATGTAAAACGTTTGTCAGCCTCACATTTAAACCTGGGGCTCATGTTGTTGGAGCAGTAATGTTGCCTGTAAAGGGCACTAGCACTAAACAGCTGACGTCTGCAGCAGGACTCCTGGGATCATATGTCCCATCTCGGGACAGCAAGTCAAAGCATCATAATTATATACCCAGAAGAGTTATTTTGTCGGCTGGAGCAATCGGTCGCCATGTCAGTCCAAACTAGTTTCCAGTGAATTTAAACATAATTTTATAAGTCTAGTGTAGATTTTAATATATAACTTGCCGGTGATTTATTCTTTAAATATTAATGATCAATGACTAGAAAGAGGTATTTCCTGCCCTGTTTTATACCATAAGAGGGCCACTGTCAGCCTTGTGCATATGCATTTTAATTTGTGCAATTCAGAGGTTTATAGATGAATATCATGAGAAGTGCCCTTGCACCCCCTCACAAGCATTTTGCAGTCTTACCTGTAGATAAAACGGAGAGCATGACCAAACTAGTCATACATTATGTCATTGTGTAACTTATTGATAAAACTATAGTGAAAATGAATGATTGATTCCCTTTTTTTTGCTGGGGACCCCCTGGAACACCCTGAAGGACCTAGGGCTGTGCAATTAATTGAATATTGAATTTTGATTTTGGCTCCCAACGATCACCAAAATAGTATAATCGAGAAAACGATTATTTTGCCATGTTCTCTTATTTTGTCTTGTGTTCTGAAACACACGTGCATGTGCACATCCGCCCCTCCTGAAGCCAGTCAGGGAGGCAAGTCGTGTGCTGTGCGTATCATCCGCTGGAATTTAAAAACTCAGAGCGAGTAAAGATGGCAGCAGCGTTTGGTGAGCAAAAAAAAGGCAAAACCAACTCCGTTGTCTGGGAACAGCTAACGTTAGCTAACCCTGCGGTCCCTCTGCCTTCACCCCCCCCCCCCCGCTGTACGTTTTATTCACTTACTGTTTAAAACGTTTTCCAGCTTAGTGGGGGTGCAAAGGCATACTGCTCAAAAACAACATGAAAAAACATAGTAACGTTCCCTCAGCATTTAGTTTTGTTGTTAAACTGTATGTAAATGAGCAGGGACGTTAAATCACCTGTTTCACCTAATGTTACTCTAAGGTACCGTCTATGTGCTGGATTTTTCCTAAGGTTAGCTAGCAAATAAGCCTACTGACGGCGACATTATTGTTGATATTTTGGCACAATGTTTCGTAGTGACAGTAGTAGTGGTCATAGTGAGTGAACATGTGATGTGAGATGCACATTGTGTTAGGTCTGTGGAACTAACACACCTTAAAAACGAGATGGTGCATCTTAAGGGGTTACTCCTAATAAAGAAATTTCCAACAACGTTATGTGTGATATCTGTAAAGCTGGACCAACTCACAGTAGTAAAACAGTTTTTATTCTATTCTTTCTGTGAGATAAAGGACACTAACAGATTATACCCTGGAAACTATCAATTATATCCAAATGTTAATGAGATTATTATTTTTTTCATAATCGAGCAGCCCTCAATCCAACATTGAGTGTTTTAAGTTGTTGGGACACAGGACAAATGTGTAGTCTGTTGGTGAGCAAGTTGGGGTTTCAGTTTCAGGCACAAGAACTCTGAGAGGCCACACGGCTGTAGCAAGGAACAAACCTTTGCCATTTTGATTATGGCAAAATGTATTTATAACCGCGTTCATCCTGCAGCTCCACGACGAGAGTTGTACAGTGAAAACATGGCAGGTGTTGGTGAGACGGGAGAGGTAAGGGGTGACATATGGTGGCTAAATTTGGACTGATGTCATGAGTGCAGTTGTACTTTATCTCGAGTTTCCTGAATAGTGATTTTAATAGGTATAGAAATGGCCTATTGAACTGCAGCACTCAGCTGAGGTTTGTGAATGAAACGGGTCAGTTACATTTACAGTACATAGTGTACTATGTTAATCTACTGCTTTTAATTATAAATTATTCTTTGCTTTTCTCACATTTTCCCTCTAGTCAAACACAAATAGTCTTGTGTGTGATGGCTCTATTTACATCATCACAAAGAGTATGTGCTAGCCATTGTCATGCACATTGCACCGGCTGCTTTTAAAGCCATCTTCTTGTTGTCATGTAAAACAGGCTATTGAATTTTGTTGTTTGGCCTTCTAAACGGAGAATAACCTAGCACTGTTTCTCTCACCCCCACATTTCCACCGTCTACCCCCTACTGTTGTAGCTGTTTTCCATTATATCTAGACTGAGAAAGGACTCTGAAAGGACAAAGCTTGGGAGGGCATTTCAGGCTTGAACCCCAACCAGTCTTTTTATTTTATTTTATTTTTTAACTCTTTTTCACCCCCCCTTTCTTTTTTACTTTCCTGCTGTGTGTTTCTGGCGCTATCTTCACGTTGTGCTCTTTGGTGCTCTAAAGCATGCAGAAAAACAGACCTTTACACCCTTATATTTTGGCTCAGTGCTCAGGGTCTAAGTGCAAAAGATACAGCCTACTCATTTGGCTGCCTGGACCAGTGGTGGCTACAAGCTTTTAGAGATCGTGGAAAACGTGGAGGGAGAAGTCGTTTGGTTATGGAGAGAGGGAAAGGCTTGTTGAACCAACAGGGTGCTGTGGCCGAGTCTCATTGCTCTGAGGATCTGGGAAGGTAAGGCGAGCACGCATATCCAATTTCTGATCTCAGACAGTACTTCTCAACCCGTCTCCGATAAGGAAGCGCTAACTTAAGCAACATTGAGGAAATGTAGGCTCATTGTTTTCAAATAGGGAGAAAACCTAGCCAAAGGCTAGCTACATGTTTTTATTTCCACTGTGGGAAAACTTTGGAAAAGTAGTTTTGTTGGTCATGTGGTCATCAGTCTCATATCAGTGCTTCAAATACAAAAAAAAATTGTGATCAACATCCAGTTTGCCTCTGTGATGAAGTGATTTGTCTCATCTCTTAAGATGATACCAGAACAAATCCAGATAAAGAAGTGGATCAATGTGTTTGTCAGTAATCTTCTATTTCACAGAACATGTCTCATGTGAGGTTGCCGTTTGTTCTGTAACACCCCCCCCACCACCACCACCACCACCACCACCACTCTGAAGCAAGTCCAGCTAAATTTGCCCCTATTACCTCGTGCATGTCCATTTTAATCCGCAGAGAATTTGATTTGCCTATGCCTGCTTTGAAATGTCAGACCTGGGGGTACATCTATGCCTGTTCCACGCTCGCCTATGGCTAGCCTCCACCGGGAAGCTAACGTTAGTTTAGCTAACAGCTAATTCGGCTAACCACTAGCTGACAGCTAGATTCAGTCTAAAATAACGTTAAGTCAAACTTGATGGGAAAAGCAGGCTACAGCTAAATTAAGACTTTACAGTAATAACAATAAAGTTAAAAATTAAATATTGAGTGATTGTATTTTAAATGAGCACAAGTAGAACTGATGTAACAGCTGTTATATATGTTAATGTTTATTTTCAAGTTTTATTTTGAGGGTCTTTTAAAGTTATTACATGCTGTCTCAGCTAGCGGTTAGCCAAATTAGCTGTTAGCTAAACTAACGTTAGCTTGGCTGTCGACCGGAAGCGTGGAACAGATCGTGCAGTGTCGTAAATCCTCGTACAACAGCGCATGTGCAGAACGGATAGTGCAGGCAGAACGGATCGTGTACCGACAATTCGCACAACGCACCCAATTCAGGCAGGCTGCCTCAAGCTTTGTAAATAGGAACTATGCATTGCGTAGTTAATTTTGTAAAAAGGGTTTTCTCCATGCTTTAACCTTTTGATTATTACACTGGTTATTGTCACGCACATGTTCACCCTTAATGGCTGTGTCCCTGAACATTTTTATATGGCTGTGGCCTTGAACACTTTTATAGGTTATAGTCTTTCCTTTCGTTTCACTGTTGGATCTTACATCATCAGTTTCTCTGTGACGGTGTTTCTCGGAACCTCTGCAATAAACCTACACGGTATTATTGAGTGGCTGACTGCCAGACTGTCTGTGTGTGTTTTGACACAAACTACATGCTTATGAGGGTACAGATAATCATATCAGTCTGAGGATCGGTCGTCAGAGTAGTGCAGGGACTTTACTGTGACAATATTACCAAGAAATTCAATTAAAATTCCAGAATCTGTAGAAAAATTGCAACCCTTAACCTGAGGCCGAGTGCTTCTTAAATATAAACCACATCCATCTGAAAGAACTGCGGCGTGCTGGCAGCTGCCCGAGTGTTACAGGAAGCCTCTTCAACGTGACCCTGTTAATGGTTAGGGTTAGTCCTGAGTAAAGAGAGGAAGTTGTTGAGAAATTCAAACGGTCAATAGTCTTTAAATACTGCTTATATCGCCCTGCCACTTTAAATGGTTTCAGGTGAGCATATTTGAACACAGTCAATGGTTGACCGCCTGGTCAGTGGTTCAGCACTCATTATAAAATAGTTCTCACAGTGTGTTACCTTTTATCTAAACACCAGCTATAGTAGCTTACTTACCCAAAGTTTACTAAGCTGATCTGGTATTGCCTTGATATTTTATAATTCATTCAATTTTATTTATAGTGTCAAATCATAACACTTTACAGATAGAGTAGGTCTAGACTAGTGATGCACCGAAATGAAAATTCTTGGCCGAAACCGAAAACCGAAAAAAGAGGAAACCAAGACCGAAAACCGAAACACCGAAAGAAATTAAGCCAATTATTAGTACCATTGCATTTATGGCTATGACTGTGTACTAACTTTACTAAAATCAAGGCATTGCAATTGTATAAATTAATATTAAAGTTTAATGAAAAAAATATCTAGCAGAAATATGGCTACAATCTGATAGTCACATACAGTACACAGTAGCCTAAGAACAGAATAGCTTACCTGTTGTGGTTGTTGTTGTTGTTGTTGTTGTTGTTATTATTATTATTTGAGGCACTTTCTTGCAGGATTTCACTGAAGAAAAGACACTTTGCAGGTGGATCGGGTACTGACACTGACATGTGCAGGTCGCGGTTTCTGTTTGCGTCATCACAACATTTTCGGCCGTATTGTTACGGTGATAAAAGTATTTAGGCCAAAAAACGAAAATGAGCTTTTGGGCCATTTTCGGCCGAAAATGTTCGGTGGCCGAATATTCGGTGCATCCCTAGTCTAGACCTACTCAACAATTTACAAAGACCCAACAGTTCCCCGCCAAGAGCAAGCATTTGGTGGGACAGTGGCGAGGGAAAACTCTTTACAGGCAGAAACCTCGGACAGACCCTGACTCTTAGTGGGTGGCCATCTGCCGCTGCCGGTTGGGACACAGAGACACTGATACAGTAGAGAAATATGATTCATAATCATTTTAGCAGGTATGATGAACAGTGGCAATTATGGTAACAATAAAGATAATAGAACTATAACTAGAAATAATAGTAGCCGTGCAGGGCGTAGCAGGGCGTCAAGTAGGACCACAGTAGCAGCTGCAAACACGATTTAGCTGCCACCGAAATCCAAGTAAAGTATATATTAGAAGTTAAAGTTATAAGTATTTTATATTTTAGAATATAGGACTTAACATGATTAATAACTAACAGACATAAGCTTTCATGACACTTAAGAATGTAACTAGATTCAACTACACAAGCAGGAAATCACTTCTTTAATGTATTTATTTATTTTTGTATTTTTTTTTTTCTTCTTTTTTTTGTTGAAAGCTCTTTTTGTACTGATATAAGGGAGTGTTGCTGGTCGCAATTTCACAGCCAGGACTGGTTACAGGTTTGCCATGCACCTGAAGTGTGAAGATGCCACCCACTCAGTTTTTCTCTTTCTCTTTGACCTTCTCCACTCACTCAGTGAGTGGAGAACATGGAGTACATGGAGTACATTGTTCAAGGATAACTGATGGGATAAAAGATAGTAGTACAAACTCCTCATCAACCTAGACTGATTATTCTTTTTTTTTAATAATGTGCAGGACTTAGGCAGTGAAACGCCCTATGCACTCTTAAGTAGCCTATTTTTTATTATGCTGCCAGTTGTTGAGTCTGTGTCCCTTTTTTCAAATGATTTCTTTTGAAGTTCTTAACACCTTGAGTGTGTTTAAGGAAGACTTGAGGTTGTGTTGTGTTGTTCTGCTATCTCCTTGGTATGATTCATTGCCTGAGGGGAGATGGATAATTTACCACTCCGAGATCGGGCCAGTCTGAGCACCTCACAAGTACTCATATATAACACAATAACACACCAAGCTTTTTTTATAAAGTCTCTGCAGTGCTTTGCCGCACCAGAACAAATACCAACAAGACCGGTTTTTGATGTTGGATGAAGTTTGTCAGTGGATTTTCCCTGTTTTCTTAAGTGTGTGTGTGTGTGTGTGTGTCTGTGTGTGCACGCATGCGTGCGCATGGCTCTGGGGGAGTGGCTTGGGGAGTGGTTGGGGGAGTGGCTGGGGTTGATGTCACCCACTACGGAGTGTCACACCATTCTCATCACAAAGTTGTTTCCTTGTGCAAGCACTTTCACACTGCAATTCAGCAACAGCTTGTTTTTTTTTTTCTTTTCTCGCAGGATGTGGCAAAGGAAACGTTGACTTAACTAGGACAACAACTCATCTTGGACCAAACATTTAAAACCGAGAGAACTATACAAATCTTTTTGGGCTTTTTTATTATCTCGGTGTCTCTTTATTTTCAAAGTTCTCAGCTTTGATGGCGTGAGACCAGGAAGCATAGCTCAGAAATAACAAACGTTTTAAGTTGGGATTGTTTCTATAGGAAAAGGAGATGCCTACTGTCGGTGGGTATATGAGTTTTCGTTCATCAAAGCGATTTAAATTGACCAGGTAAGGTGGTCTTTGTTTGTCTTTAGTAGTTTAGTAGTTGAAGATGTGTTTTTTTGGTTTTGTTTTTTAACGTGAGATGGAGGCTTCACTCAAACAGTTGGTTTGTCTTGTGTAGTCTCATATTAGTCCTGTATCATCATTGTTAATATGATTTACAGGTTTAGATTGTGTCATTAGATTTATACAAACTCTCTTTCAATCGGTCTATGAATTTGTGGCTTGTTAGTTCCTGGTCAATGACAGATCATGGCGTTAAGAGTACATTGTAGTAAATCCTGCAACCTTCCTTTTTACAGGCTGGCTTGTTTTACATTTTATTGAAATGGCATATTTGCCTTGTCAGTTTTGGAGCATGAGCCTACGTTGATCAGCTTGTAAAGCAGCCAGGAGTTGCACCTGTACAGCCACAACCAGAGCGTTGACGCAACGTATATCAGTACAACTTTGTGTAAGCTTTCCCAACACACCATAAAGATAAGCCCATTGTCTATCAATCGTCAGTCCAGTCATCACATAGGGTTTTAATTTGAATAGAAATGGAGTGATTTAAGTTACTAAGATCTGTTGTTTGGTGCTAGATGATGACACTCTGTAGAGTACAGGAGATTGCTACAGGCATCTTTAACAGTAATAATGCTAGGTTCATTCAGATGGTGGCTGGTGTCGATTTGCTACACTGACTTCCTCCTGTCTTATTTTAATATGTTCTCATCATTTAGGTCTTCGTCATCTGTGTTCATGTTTTTAGCTGGGGTAGAGTCATTTTTCCACAGAAGTAAAGTTTTATCAGTGGGTGTAATTGTGCTGTTTGTTTTGTAATGTCCTTGCTGTAAGTCTTCTTAGAGAAATTCCCCATGCCTAGTGAATGTGCACACGGAAATGATTGTAAAACTATATATTGCATGTTTCTAAATCTTAATTTTTTTATTTTTTATTTTTTTCTTCAATGTCCAGCAGCTACCCAGTAGAGAGCAGTGGTGGCGGGCTGCCAGCCAAGGTGAAGAAAAGCAGGAGCAGCTCAAGCAATGGCAGTATCAAGAAGGTGAAGAGCAGGAAAGACCTGAGCATGGAGGCGTCCCAGCTCGACCTCCAGCAACCGCACAAAACCATCACCAGACAAGAAGCCATCAGGTAGGACTGATGGGAAAAGAGTGGGAATTATACAAAATGCAACAACAACAACAAAAAAAATCAATGACTCAAATGATCAAAAAATAAAGCTCCTTAAAGCTCAAAATTGTTTTTGATTATAATCCTTCACAAGCACACACAGACTGTGCTAAATGTTTTGCAGAACTCTAAATCTTAGACATGAGAGTGAATCGCGTGCAAGGCAGTGACAAAGATCGAAGAAAATAAAAAAACTCTGGCACTCAGAGATAAATAATGTTCTTTATTACTTCTCTGTGAGTGCCAAAGTTTTTTTTTTTTCATTCATAGATCCATAATGAACCACTTATGAAAACACAGATCTACATTCAGATTCAAACATTCAGCCAAGAGAAGGTCTTACTTTCACACGTATTTCCAATTTTACAAGTTGTTTTTAAAATCTAAAAACTGAAATGTAAGCGATAAACCTCGCAGACTCTTATCAAGTCTTATCCGATGTGGGGAAAATACTTTTTCTCAGTCTTGGAATGCAAATGACAGGGATGAGTGGAGGCTGTTCTCAACACGTATCACAAGACCCAACTCTCAGCTTGTGTTCAGTCGTGACACACTCATGACTGCACAGCTTTGTCCACTGACTGTCTTCTCACATGATTCAAATGTTTCAGCTAGATTTGTGTTGGTAGGAAGAGTGATATTCATCCCCAACTGCTGCCTACGTGACAATGTGATTACCCAGCCACTTGCAATGTTATTTTGGATTGAGTAACCTCAACACTAACCAAAGTTCAGTCAAGAAAAAGGCCTGTTAGTGGCCGGGTTAGCTCAGTTGGTAGAGCAGGCGCACATATATAGAGGTTTACTCCTCTACGCAGCGGCCACGGCCGTGGGTTCGACTCCGACCTGCAGCCCTTTGCTGCATGTCATTCCCCCTCTCTCTCCCCTTTCATGTCTTCATCTGTCCTGTGAAATTAAAGGCCTAAAAAAAACAGCCTGTTTAAAAATACTAGAATTTTCCGAGTGGGCATGGTGAACACTGCCTTACTTTGCTGTTGCAGTTTCGAGCCCCCACTGCCCTGCCACCATAGTCGGATAAAACGTACTGTAGTTACAAAACAAATATGGAACTAATCCTTTTTTACACGAAATGATTTTGTCATCAAATATTCATTCGGCATGGAGATGTAGGCAAGTCGTGTAGTCTGTCTGTATCTTCTCACATAAACCTGCTGAAACCACAGATTTCGTTTTCAAATTGACAGTTGTTCTTTTTCTCTGCAGGTCGCAGACATTTGATGACAGCAGAGGCTTTGAGAGGACGCAGGGCACTGGCACACAAAGCGTAAGTCCACATCTTTTCATTTAAACATTTGAAGTAGATTATCATACTTCAGGTACAGCCCTTTGTAATGCACCATGATGTTGTTGGGTGAAAGCTGCTCTGCTGAAGGGTCTGGATTTTTGCTTAAATTGTTTTCTCTCTTTTAGAGTTTCATGAAGCACAACAAGACATTCCACAAGTTGTTTCCAGAAATATCCGAGAGTGAAGACTTGATACATGGTAGGTGAACGAACAAAAAAGGAAAGGGAGAATAAATGACAAAATGAATGAACCACCTAAAACTAAAGGCGTTTTGTCTTCCTTTCCTCTCCCAGCATACATCTGTGCCCTGCAGAAGGAAGTGCCCTACCATGGTCGACTGTACATCACTGACACCAATGCCTGTTTCTACTCCTCAGTTCTGCTCAAGGACACTAAGGTAGGCTGCAGCTCTGCCCTGGCTATACATATGTAAATAGTTCGATTTCTTTTTGTGATTGGTATTTCACCACATTGTTCACACTTTTCCTAACCTTTTCTGTTTGTGGCTGTGTCCTCTTGCAGTTAGTTATTCCCGTTTCCTGCATCCACATAGTGAAGAAGCAGAACACAGCTTTACTGGTACCCAACGCCTTGTCGATTCGCACCACAGAAGGAGACAAGGTCAGTTTCTCACCTACAGCCCCACACAGGCATCTCAGTAAACACTTGTGATGGCCATACAGTCTATTTAATAACTAGAGATGGTTGAAGTCAAATGTAAGCTTTAGATGTAATCTAATCAGTGACGGTGTTTGGCAGATGGCTAATTTTAGTTTTTTAATTCCCTCTCATTGTTCAGTACCTGTTTGTGTCGCTGCGGAACAGAGAATCATGTTATCAGCTGCTGCGTTCAGTATCTCCTCAGCTAGAGGTGAGTTGCTCAGATCAAATGTTACAGAGTTTTAAGACATTTAGAAGTTCTGCAATGGTAAAAGGAAAACCGTACATTTGCTGATTACAAAAAATGTAGTTCTGGAAATGTGTTTAGTTTTACAGTGGAAAGAGGGCAGCAACCCTGCTGTTGTAACCTTGTTGCACAGCTCTAAACAATTTATTTATATTTTGACTAAACGCAAGTCCGAGCATGCGGACTATCAAATCCATTCGCCAGAACTAACTTCATGATAAGTTACTTTTCAAAATTACAAGTTTTAATACATCTAAAAATCTAAACATGTCTCTCTGTTACAGGATGGCAGCACAAATAGTAGCCCTATCTTCTCCTCGGCTGAGAACAGCTTCGATAAGAGCAAACTTGAGGTAAGAGACCTTTTCTCAATATTGCAGACGTGTAGTCTCACGTTATTGTTACAGGGCTCAAAGGTAACATTTTTATAGGAGTACATAATGTCCCTGTAAGTACAACATTGTGGATCTGGCTACATTATAGGATAGACCAGTTTGTGACGGTGTTCCTTGCTCTTGTATCTCAACAGAACTCCAGCCAGTCCAGTCTGGACAACAGCTTGGACCAATTCGATGGCTCCGAGTCACAATCTTTACAGGACCAGCCTCCGCACAGACCACACAGAGGTTAGTCTATGTTTACACTATGTTTACATGCAAAACGGCAAACCAAGTTGTTAATGTAACAACTGTTACCTTTTTACCTAGAATTATCTTGCATGATAGAGAACTCTAAACAATATTTCTAAGTAACCCATGGTGCATTTAAGTGTCTGCAAGAATCTTTTTGGGAAGTTGACGGTAATGCTAATCCTTCCAAAATCCAAAAACTGTTGGCCGTTTTGTTTTGGTGCCGTTATCTCCCGTTCTCATGTCTGTTCAAAGCAAGTTGACGTGCAAAGTTCAAGGTCTAATAGCAGGCTAACATTGATTTCTTTTCTCCCATCTCTCTCTCTCTCTCTCTCTCTCCTCCTTCTTCAGAGGCAGTGCCTAATGGGAATGTCCCAGCTTTCAGGAACCTAAACATGCAGCAGAGTGACAGCTCATCCTTTGAGGAGCTGTCCGTATCAGGTGAGACACGCATACAGATTGCAATTACTTACAAGCTGAATCCTAAACCCTCAGCTCAGCTCTTGACTGTGGTTGGTTGGTTTTTTTTATCAAAGTTGCTTGTAGATTAGACAACTGATTGTCATTTTAGGCACTTTAGGGGCCTGCAATAAAAAGTGGCTTGTTTTTAATTCCCGATGCAGGCAAATATAATTTTGGAAAAGTGTTAGTTGAAAGATGTCTATATTTGAATCTTGCAGTTACAAAGAAGCCCATCATTTCCTTTCTAATCATAAGGGTTTTCATGATATTGGGATAATTTCTCTGTTTGCTCCTAGCTTCATTGTGCATCTCGCACTCTGCAGTCATGTCTGTACTATGCATGTACTGTACATACTGTAAGTTACATCCTACCAACATGACAGCATTGATAATCGTGCTATGTTTACTTTTCGTTTCCCGGGTTCAGGTGGATCGTGGGTTTGGAACGTAACAGAAAAGGCCAAATCCCTGCTGGTTCAGAGAGAGGCCAACACACTCAACACTCTACTCTTTATTTACTTGATTTTGTGAGTAGCACTTCCTCTCTATAATATGTTCTGTCTTCTGCTCTCTGTCTTTGTCTCCCTTTTATCGTCAAATCCTACGCCTTATCTTACCTTTCCTATGTGCTAATCTAAATGTGCTCCTCACTCTTGAAGTCACTGCCCTTAAAAGAGAGGCTGAGGAATTTCAGAAAGTAGCAACGAACTAGGTGATCTTGTAGAGTCTCATTACGTCCAAGCTTGACAAATTTTTTTTTTTCTTTTGCAAACCAGTTTTTGATCACTAGCATAAGAAATGTACAGCAGTCCCTTAAACTATATTGCAACCCATTAAGGCTGAGACCCTTTTTTTCCCTTCTTCCTGCTTACATACAATAAGTGGTCCTCCAGTGTTGTAAAAGGTAATGTTTTATTGACAGTGCAGTTAATGGATATGCAAGTGTGACATGCAGTCCTTTTGATCCCTTCTGAAAGGACTATAAAAAATATAGGCATTAACCAAGTGTTGAGCTGTTAGTTCTCTATGTACCTGCTATCAGCCGAAATCATTGACCTTTATCACGGTGAATACCTAAGCATGAAAAAGGCAATATGTGTGACTAATATTTTTCTGTTACAGGGTTGTGCTGCTGCTGTTGTCTTCTGGCTACATTGGCTTACGTATCGTGGCCCTGGAGGAACAGCTGTCATCCCTAGGGGCGCTGTCTGAGTTCACTTTACAGAGCGGGTAAGAAGTCTTTCTCTTAATATAAACACCCGTCTTATAGGTTGGCTGCAAAAGAGATAGAAAAGTTGAAGCAAGCAGTTTGTAATTACCCAGTACAGCAGTTCTGCCTCACAACTACACTCAGCCATTAAATTCAACCTTATTTGTGCCCAGATGGTCCTCAGTCATTACACATTACTGCCACCTGGTGGGCAGTGTTGTGTACTTACTAAGATACAAGTAAAACACAGAAGACAAAGTAATCTTAGTTTCACAAGGCTCTAAAAAAAGATAACCATATCCTGTTCACCTCAAGACTGTACTGAGGCTTAGGAATCAGGAATGTTGCATGTGTTAGCAGATTATATCTACATATTCCCTTTTACTCAGGTATTATATTATTGTGTTCTCTTTCAAGGAAACTGGTTCAATTAATTCCTGTAATGGGTGTAGCCTTGTTACCAAGTAATTAAATACTAAAGTGTTAGTGTGCTTTTTAATATGGCACTCAACTGGTTCCCTCTTGTCTTTCCATAGGTACCAAGACACATAACACTCAGCGACTGAAGGAGAGATTGGTTGACTCGTGTTCGGAGGATTACTTCAACCTCTTCCAGCAGGACGCAGCGGGAGAAATTGAATGTACTCAAGACTGTGCTCCCAACATGGCCTGTGCTGTCGGCTAGAGGAAAAATGGCCAACCTGTGCAATTTTAGAGGCAACTTGTTAACTTGAAGGGCTATACTTCCTCCTAGTAGACAAATGGACATGCCACGGTTTAGTCACACAGCCGAACCAAAATCCATACACACCCTGCCTGGTTGCAGCGTGTCTGTCGTCGAAAACCAAAGCCAAACGGCTCCGACTTAACAATGTTCCCCGCTGGCCAGGTTGACGGGCACTTTCCTGACAGAAACCGTTCCACATCTGTGAAGTCACGTTATCCATCGTCCTTCACACAGACTCCTCTCCCTGAGCATGCGGTCTGAAAACAGGGCTATACCAATCAGCGTTAGCCTGCTGTAGTGCTTATTATTGCACCTCAACACCAGAGACGTAGTGCTACGCATAACCAAAGACGCACACAGTGCACGTCTTTATAGCATGGGTGCACGGCGAGGATTTTAAAATGACTTTCTATCTCTTATTTACCCATCCAACAGCGGGATTTACAAATCTGTCTTTTGTCCTTTTTTAAATTCTGTCGGGTACTGCTCTCCGAATGGTTCTTATCTTTCCAATCAGGTGTGTGTTGAAATGATGATAGCTGAAGCCTCAACATCAGATCAGCCCGTGGAGGCGCGATACTCTCCTGATGGTCTTAGCCTTTCTCTCTTTCGCCAATCGGCAGTGATTGCAGTGTTACTTTCCTCGTCTTTGGCGTGATTTAACCCCGTTGATGATCAATGTTCAGAGGTTATTTTCCCTGCAGTCTCCACTGTGGACGAATGCATCATCAATGCACAAATATGTGATACAATAGGACACGAGTAGGTTGTGTCAGAGGCATCAGTATGGCTTTTCTAGAGAGTCAGTTTCAGATGTCTGATGTACTGTCTACCAGTCCAGTCTGACCACGTTGTTACAAGTACGAACCTCTTTCTTTCTCTGACAGGCCTCTTGAAGACCAAGTGGCATTTCTCAAATTTTCAGGTTATTTCAAGTAGCACCAATAATGTATTTCTAATGTTCATGAATGTGTCGATATCGACACTCCTGACTGATACTGTAAATGCGTTTCTCCCTCTTGTCACCTGAAGAGGAGAATTTGCAGCCCCGCTTGCTGTAAGGTCCCTCGTTTTCAACAGCAAAAACAAGTGGTCCCAAGACGAAATTTCAATATGCAACAAATTATTATGCATGGCAAAATGTAATTTATCTTTGTGTGCCGTTTTTAAATGGAGCTTGGTGTTTGTGGGTAAGAAATTGTGTAAGAAAAAAAAGCGAAAAAAACCCAGATTTGAGTGAAAGGAGCAGCTCAATCGAGCGAGCGCACTTTAAAAAAATGTGTTGTGCCTGTCACAATCGGGACTGAGAAGAAATGTCAAAGCTGGCGTTTTGTGGTATCGGACGGTGCTAAGACCTTTTTAAAAACAAATTGTTTTCACTCAGGGGTGGTGGGCACTACCTGCCACATGGTTTATCTTTTACTTTGTCATTTCAAAGTCTCGTGCTAATGATGGGGTTCATGTTTTGTACATGTTGGCTTTGGTGATTTCTCAAATGTCCATTTGAGAAGGAACACTACTTTTCATTGAGATTCACTTGACTTTACTACTTAACTGTATTCAGCTCCTCAGAATGTTTCAGCCCCCCCCCCATTTGACACTTTTTAAACTAACCTAACAATTCATATCCACGCCACATCTCAGTGACTTAACATCACTCTTGTTGTCGACGCTGTTCTTGACGAGGTGTAGCGATGGGGTTAACTTTTGCTACATCCTGTTTGAAGAGAGTCATATTCAGCAAAGGTTATCGTCAGCATGTCCTATACAGTACTGTCAGTTCTTCTAATCTCCCACCAGGGGGCAGCACACACATCCACTGTCCTTGAATGGACTCGCAATGCAAGAATCTCAATGACGAGGGCAGTATATGTGTGGTTTTGCACTATTCAAAGTGTTGTAAATAATTTTGTATCATGTCTTTAATTCTGCTATGGTCCTATTTGCATTCTGTGTAATTTAAAGTAGTCTCTGTGAGATGACTTTGCTATTGTTAAAAAAAAAATAAAATAAAAATGTTGCAAAGTACATGTCTTGTGTATTTGCTGTCCCTACACAAGACTTGATCAAGTTACGTTTTTTGGGGAATGGCACATGTAAATTGGAAACAAGTGAACATTCACAAAACAAATTGAACATTTGCATTCCACACCTAGTTTGTGTTATACATGTACAGACAGTGATTTAAAATGTTGATATTCAATAAAATAAGATCTAGAAAAAAATTTGAATTGCTGCAAAGTGTTTCCAGTGCAGATTATCCATGGTTTGACAGAAACGTCTTACAGTTTTGGGGCATTAAAACTCAACTGAATCTACTGTTTATACTTATAATTGTAACTATTGCTTTTGATAGTTTATCATTCTTACTTATACTTATATCTTACTAGGATATTTTAGCAAAGTCAAATTTAACCGTACTAGCTGTAGCGTTCTTAGACATCTTTCCTCTAATGCAAAAATATTTTTCAGTTGAGCTGAAGACATCTACATCTTCAAGCAATCTGAAGTCGAGTTGCCTGTGTCTTAGGACATTACACTATATATTCTACTTCATCACCTGTTAAATGTGCTGCTCCTGAGCTGTGTATTGGGATTCAGATTGGGTGTTTGTTCCAAAGCCAACTGGTAACCAGTTATTAATAACCAGTCAGCTAGGGTTTTCATTATTAGGTGAGTAAGTGGAACTAAATAACTCAAAACGCGTGAGTAATGTTAACTCACTTTGCCACACAGGCCTTATCTTTCAGCCGTGGGGTTTGTGCCTCTTGTGTGTGTGTGGGTGTGTGGTACAACACCATCATCCAGTGGAGAATCACTAGATGCAGACAATACAGCAGAACACTACACTACATTATGAATGGGCATTTTAATTCTGATTAGTGGCACACGTCACCCGGTTTCTTCCTAAAAGGGAGTTTTTCCTCGCCACTGTCGCAATAGCCACTGCTAATGCTTGCTCTTGAGGGAATTACTGTAATTGTTGGGGCTTTGTAATTCATAGAGTGTGGTCTAGACCTACTCATAAAGTAGTAGTAGTACTGTAAAGTGTCTCGAGATAACTCTGTTATGATTTGATACTATAAATAAAATTTAATTGAATTGAATTACAGGAAGTCCTTGTGTGTTTTAGCAAAATCAATAATAGTCCATATGTTGTTTCAGTTAGTGATGTTAAAAATATAGTAAATTAAAAGTAGTATTATGGTGGAATGTTTCTCACTTTCCATTGTTTTGTCTGGATAAATAAAATAAACAACCCAAAAAATAAAAATGATCAGTGGCCAAACAAATGATGTTTTATGGGGTCGGGTGGTCTTGAGTATGATAGAGTGTTTGAACATTTGCTCTAGGTGTGTGGGGTCAAAAAAGCAGATCTGACAATTTACCCTGAAAAAAAAAAGCTAAGATGCAGCTGACACAGACCATCGCCTGAATCCATTCTTTATACTACTTCCATCCGGCCGCAGATACAGAGCACTGAACTGGACTAAAGCCTATTTCAAAAAAAGCTTTGTCCCCACCGCTATCACAATGCTGAACAAACTATAATACTACAACCACCATCTCAAAATTCGCATTTGATATGTCTATATATGGGTGTCTTAATGTGATGTTTTTGTATATGTGTTATATGTTTTATGTGTTCTATATGTGGTGCTGTGCTATGGAAAGAAGAGGAAGATGTGTGGAAATGATTATCCCTATGGGACAATAAAGACTATCTATCAAGATGTTTTAAAAATTTTGGGGGTCAACATAAAAAAAAAGATTGTCAGTGAATCATAGTTTCAGTGAAACCACACAGGAGTCTATGATTTCTATTTATTCCATTCTAGGTACTCAAAAGCAGCAGTGACATCCATTAGAACGGTCCTAATCAGCATGCTCATCTTGTTTAGCTGTCCGGGTTATTTGAAGGAGCAGGTTCTGCAGTGGTCCGCTGGTAAGCACAGAGCTGAAACACACCTGAAAAAAAATAAATCAAAAAGCCGAACTAAGTAACACAGTAATCTCCAAATATAACTGATAGTTTAATTCTTAAGTGACATTCATCTCACTATGACCAATGATTGTTGGCAAAGAAAGTGAAAAGCACACTTTTGTTACTAAGTTGTGGATCATTGTTAGTTTTACTGAATCCTACACATACTTAAATAACTATAAAACACTTTAAAGTTCTGCTTATTTGGGAGCCCACTGGTTTAATGCAGATCCATGGACACCGCCTCGGTGTAACCATGTCATCTAAAGTAGTTTTTCCAATGAACAACATCATTAAAGTGTTAGATCCTGATGCACAGTACAGTATCTGGCAGAGTCACTTAAAGTGTGTTTACTCCCTTCAGAGTAAGGATATCTAAAGGTGCAACAACAGGTTTTTTTACTGACCAAAGAATGTGCAATGTTGCAATGCACATATTTGGATACTCTTGTCCAGGCTGCTGCCCAAATTTTTTTTGTTTTTACAAATACATTAATAACTGATAACTGAACAGTTAATACCTGCTGCAAAAGCCAAAATGATGGCCACCCAGCCGATGATGTAGGACCAGGAAAAGCGCCAGTCCAAGAATCGTTTGCCAAAGAAAGTGACAGTCACTCCGGTGTAAATCGCCAAAGCAAGCAGAGCAAGAAAACCTGAGAACGGAGGGTAAGAGGAAATAAAAAAATAAATAAAAAAACATCAAAATGAGTAGACCTAGAATAGATTTAAGGAATAAACTCCAATCTATATAACCTGTCAACAAGTCTGATTCAAGGAAATAACAACCATATAAGCCTACATGTTTTTGGAACTGACTGTTAATTTAACTTTAACAGAAAGGAATATATAGATAGATAGATAGATAGATAGATAGATAGATAGATAGATAGATAGATAGATAGATAGATAGATTGATTGATTGATTGATTATTCATCCCAAGGGGAATTTTAGGCATCCAGTAGCTTAGACAACCATAACACAACAAACACACATAGACACATATATCTCACATACATAAAAATCAGTCACAGAAATTAAAAGAGTTAGAACAGACCGAAACATAGGAATGTAATTGTAATGTAAAGGTATTGTTGTATATTGTTGTAAGTTATTGTAAGACCTGAAAGATTGTATGCTGTATTTGCATATCTATTTGTTTTGTAATAATATGATATTGTAAAGGTCCTAATAAGCTGTATGTTTTCGCCAGCTCCTTCTCAAATGTATCCTTTTTTATTATTTTTTTGGTCTTTGGTAAATTCCGATTGTTTATGTTTTAATTTTGTGGTTTTCATTTTTTTTTCTTTTTTCTTTTGCAACATTGTTGATTGTTCGAGATAAATAATAAAATAAATAAAAAACAAACTGGCACTACTCTGCAATCTTATAATCACTCTGCCTAGAAAAAGAACAATCAGGTTTATAATGTGATGAACACGCTACTTGTGTGTGTTACCTGACAGGACCAGGGCGATGCCGCCTGTACGGACCCTCCTGTTCTTGGTGCCATTAGTGAAGGCGCTCAGGCCGAGCACCACGCCGGCGAAGCAGCTCAGCACCGCCAGCAACATAAAGGCCCGTGTGGCATCCCAGAAGGCTGGACACAAAAAGGTCAGGACCACATACACGTCAACACATACTTACACTTAGGCCTGGACTTCACACTCACAAAACAGAGTTCCTCTGCAGTACTGTGCAGTTGGGACATTTTTACTATGGGGAATTCTCGCATGAGTCTTTATTTAATCTGCTCTTCTTTCCATCAGTAACAAAATGAGGTTGCCATGTCTTTAAACAGCCTAATTCAAGTCACTAGTAAATCTATCTAGATACTTTTTAAACAGGTGTAACGTGCTTTGACCTGCAGAAATGACCAACATGTGTAGGTTGCTGTCAATGTGTTTGATATCATATTTACTGTCATTTATCAAGAAGGGGACTGCTCTTTCACTTTCCCCAGCCAGATGTATCCTGCCGGTCTGGGGATTAAACGGCTCTGCTTCTCTAAACTTTAGGCACCTTAGGGTCTCGTCCTCTTGTCCAAATGCCACTTCTGAAGTACTCACCTACAGTTATGGTGTGGGCATGGCATTTGTGGTTAATGCAGAACCTCCAAAGCCCCTGATTGGCTGAGCTACCCGAGTATCGATACTGCATCCAGAAGTCTGTTGCCGTAGAAACAATGAGAAGCACAAGGGCAGCCACACCGCAAAGCGTGCCCCCTCCCGCTAAAGTATACAGCATCGTGGAGAAGCCAGGGGAAGCACTGTCCTCCTACACATTCAGCAACTGTTAGGGAAGAGAGGACAGGGGGGGGTGTTACATCATTTAGACGTCATACTCATTGATTTACTCCTTGATGCCCTGAATGCCAAAAAATATCCATTATACATCATTATCTATGTCTGGTCAAGAAAACAAAGCATTCCAGTATACCACCCTCTCTCCCATCCACACATTATGCAAATCAGACATTAGTGTAAGTCGGAACATAACTTATTAAGTTTGTTGGATGTGCGACGCTGGTTACATTGGTTATGGGAGGTGTTCACTGACCTGCTGCAAACCTGCTGCGAGAGCCAGGTTTAAGTACATTTAAGTGCTCCCTGTAGTTTCTGAGCAGACAGAATAGACTGACCACACTCCAAAACTAAATGTCCAAGTGTGACCAACTGTTTAAAGAGTTTAAAAACAATAGCAAGAGTCATTTTCCCAAATGATCCTCATTAAGCATGTCTCTTCAAATATAAAAGCCAGAGATTTGACATGAACATTTCGTACACACACACACACACACACACACACACACACACACACACACACACACACACACACACACACACACACACACACATTAGACAAGAGAGTGACTCGTTCTTTAGTGAAGCTGTCATATTGGTCACAGCCAGCAAAGCACTTGACCCAAACTGCTGTGTGACAATAAGCTTGCCTATCAGGCAGTTCAGAGCCATTGTTCGCCACTAATTCCCCTCCATGCACTGCAAACTAATCTTCCAATACTGAGCAACTGAACTGTCAGCAGTGTAGCTCTCTGTCACACAGCCAGCAAACCAATGAATTCATACACTGGTTTTCAACTACCGTACTCCCCGCTCTTGAAAAAAAATAAAAAAACATATTCCAAAATCACATCCGAATAAGACCTTTTCATCTTAATCCCAAATGTGTCTGACAATATTGGTGTTTGTCAAGAAAACGAGAACAAACAACAGGTCCCTAGGCCCAATCTGTAAGCTGTAAAGATCTTTTCCATAGACAGAGGTCTCCACACTTCATCTCTCCGGTCTTTGAAGTTCCGCTTGTTCTCCAAATGCAGGTTCTTAGCTGTGGATTTGCCTTTTAAACCTTCAAAGAAAGTAGTACAATAAAAAACAGATTCTCTGTAAGTCCAAGTTTTTTTTGTTCTGATACCTCTGGGTTGGCTGGTGTCTCTCCAGGGTTGCTGGCTGTGACAGTGTGCGTATCCTTTTTAAGCCCTGTACCCCTGGCTCTCATTGTCCACCGCACAAAAGAGGGAATGATCGAGCGCAGCATGTGAGTGATGGTAAATCCCCCCCTTGCGCTCTTCTCTACAGTTACCTCCATCCCTCTATCACCTCTCTGTTTCTCTAACCTCTTGCACTTTGTCTATCTCTTTGTGTCCTGGGTGACTTCTTCTCATTTCTCCATTCCTTCCTTCTTCAATTTCTTTCTCTATTATGTTTTCCACAAATTAGCTGATCATACCTGGCACCTACAGTAAATGCATCATGAGATTTTCTTCTGCCAAAATGCCATGAGCATGTCCCAACCCCCACAGTTTAGCCATGCAAGTGATGGTAGTATGCAGGACAGGCATTCACAGTCCTTCTATGCATAAGCAACATAGGCAATTACCTTGAGCAGAAAATATGTGTTTGTGAACCCTGCATATATATCAGGTAAATAAAAAAAAACATTTTTATTTAATTTCACTTGTGCGTTCTAAACAACACACACCACAATGCACAGTCTGATGACACTTTGTTTCTTTATTACATTAGTTAATTTACAGCTCCAAAGTGTAACTTAAAAATACCATTATTCATTTGAAAGCACAACATGTGGTGTTAGACAGCCACTTTTTGATTATTTTAACAGTTTGCACCCCACTGACCCCTTGGCAGTTCCATCATTAAACATTTGTGTGCGCAAACATTGCTTTAAACGGCACAGGTTTTAAATGACAGAATTTGCCAATGTGAGCCACCGATAATGTAAAATATGTGCATAATATCCTGTTCTCTCTCACATCCATCAGGTGTGTGCATAGGTGCTCAGTAAAAGTGAAGATAAAATCAGAGCCTTGTTTTTAAAATTTAAAGAGCTGACTTGATTTGTCATTTCACATTGGGCAGTCCAGCAGCATCCCTCACTTTAAAGTGCCTCATTACCATAGACTTGGCTTTAGCCTGCTAACATTTTCTGTCATTTCTTTGATAATTTTGTTTTAAAAATCTGTTGTTTTGGGGATATAAATCCAGTGATAAAATCCAGTTTAATATAAATAATGTGATATGAGGAGCTAATTGAGCTCTTCCACAACTACTCTTATTTCTCCTCACCCTAAGCTTTGCTTTTACTGTGCTCATCCTTTGAAATCACCCTGAACTGAGCCAGCACTGGGGAGTTACACGTCAAATGATCAGCTGATACCAGAATCTACAAAAACAGGTTTCTAAAACTTCAGAACAAACACTTACACATTCCCATGTTGCAAGGTATCTATTTAGTTTGTGCTGAACGCAACAATAAAATGAAATTTTTGGTCTGAGACCCATTTAAAAATGACTCGTCACCACTTAAATGCCAAACCTGGACATACTGTGTATTATTCAGCATTTGTGTTAAGCGTTAATTACTCTCACAATAGTAACAGATGTATCGAAAAACACTTTGGGAATTTATACAAATGTGCACATATACCAATGGGTGATTCATTTTCTGCATTACGGTGACATTAAAATAATTTACAGAGGACAAGGCATTTGAGTAAATACCAAAATAAAGCTGCAAATAAATAAATACATCTCTTAATCTATTCACACATCCAAAACCATCCACAAATGTTACAAAAAGGCACATTATGATATGCATAACCAAACATGGCTTCTTTCCACAACATGAACAGTCCAGCTCACTGCTTCCTATAAAAATTCTAGAGACAGCAACTGCTTTATGTTGCACCAAACTCTACATACCTTCTGAAGTGACCTTCATGTGTGTACCACGTTCTAACTAAAGCTGACTAAAATGTAGTTTGGAAAAAAGTTTGTGTGAAAAAATAGATAAACTTGACGGTGTGCTTGCGGGGAACTTACTCATGCCTTTCAATACAGTCAGGCATTATCAGTTATCTCTATATTCAAAGTACATATTTGCCAACTACATCTTTGTAGGCTCCAAAGGGTTCATGTTTATGCTTTATACCTACACAAGCCAAAAAAGGTATTAAGCAAACAGACACACACACTAAATTGGTACTGGACCGCACATGAATTCTTAACTCTAAAGTTCCATGTTTCCTCTTTTATCAGTGTTTGCAAAATGTTCTTATTAGTTTCCTTTAATTTGTTTACCTTTTAAATACACACATTTTTAGAATGATGCATCTGCTTTCACACACACACACACACACACACACACACACACACACACACACACACACACACACACACACACACACACACACACACACACACACACACACACACACACAACCAACCATCACTTCCCCCCCCCCCCCCACACACACCCCCCCCCACCCCCCCCCCCCCCCCCCCCCCACACACACACACACACACACACACACACACACACACACACACACACACACACACACACACACACACACACACACACACGATGTGCGGCCACTGTGTTCTTCTTGTGTTTCCTGCTGCTGCTGATAACCAGAGTTTCTCCAGTGAATAGTTCAGGGGCCTGGTGCCCAGAGGACGACAGTTCGATCTGCAGAGGAGGAGATGAAGGTCCGGTCATGGGGGTGCCACCTACACTGGATCACCTTGTCCCAGTGCTCCCCTGCCACCGTCTGAGGGAGGGGCTTTGTTAGGTCACCTGGGGTTGGAGGAAAAAAAACGTGGGATCTAACCATCAGACACTGACAGCATTGCGTTGCATTAACATGGAGAACAAATCAACAGATTAATGCAAGTATATGACTTTCAATAGAAAGTGGGACTTGAAAGCAACATTTCTCATGACGCTATTGTTTTTACACTGCAGGCACCATTTTAATTAAACATGCTATTACATTTGTACTTTAAATAGGTGGAACTCTTAAAACATGAAATAATGGGTCATCAAGCAAGTTTAACCTTTTCAAATAGGATTTTATAATCTAAAAAGGAATTCAAATGATTCAACTTTCTAATTTTTTTTTTTAAGATTTCTTTTTTATTTTGGGGGGCTTTTCCGCCTTTAATGGACAGGACAGGTGATAAAGGGGAGAGAGAGGGGGAAGACATGCAGGAAATCGTCACAGGTCAGAGTCGAAACCTGGACCTCTGCGTCGAGGCATAAACCTCTAAATATATGTGCGCCTGCTCTACCCACTGAGCCAACCAGGCCACCAAATGATTCATCTTTAACCCTTTGTGTACAGTATGTGTATTTTGTTACACGTACTGTACACAATATATGAAGCTTTTTTTCTCTCCCCGTGTAGGCGTTGCTACCTTGCAGGTCACTGATGATGATTTTGTTGTCGTAAGAGCCGGTGAGGAGATGATGGGCTCCAGGTGAGAAGCGCACCGAGCGGATGTCACTGCCGTGGGGCCGGTATGTCTGGACTATGCGGCCTCCTCTGATGTCATACAACATGCAGGTACTGTCCTCCTGACCTGTGGCCAGCAGGCGGCCGCTGGGATCCACGGCCACCGAAGCAACTGCGCTCCCTGCGTGAGACAGAGTGGTAATAAGTAAAGATGGATGCTGCAGCCTAAAATTGACTGCCTACTATTAGTTGTTTCTTTAACAAGATTTACACTGAAAAAAAACAGCACTAGGGATTTGTTTATCTCAATGAGCACCCACTGCTACTCTTTGTTTAGTATTTTTTTATTTATTTTTTTTAATCTATGGGAAAATGACGTTAACTTTGACTGATTGGAAGTGTCTAATTTGCAATATGTTCAGTTACTGGCAGCTGTGCCGTGTTCCAGAAATCTTCAGGAAGCATTAGTGCCTTCTTGTGGGTCAACTGGGGTACTACACTGACCTGTAGCAGCCACATCAAGAATGCGCCCTAATGAGAGTCACGATGCAACTCACCTGAGCCGTGCAGAGTTGTGCCCACCACCCGGACGCAGCTTGGCACCCGCAGGTCCCAGAACCGCACGGTCTTATCCTGGGAGCCAGAGGCGATCATCCACCCTCCCCACGTGTACAGAGTCAGAATGTGACCTGTTCAAACCAAACGGTGACGTCTTAAACACTGTATCTTTACCTTGTTGTACTGAGTTGCTGTGTTTACAAGCCCCGTTTATATCTTGTGGTACTGTACGGTTTGTTTCTCATTAGGGAACAATTTAGAAATAATAATGATGATTCACCATGTCTGCAAACTGATTTAAAAACCTGAGAGTTTCCTCAAAACTGTTTCTTCCACAAGGGGAAGAGCTGTGGCTAACGTACCAGTGTGTCCACTCAGGGCGTGAAGGCCTTGTCCTCTCTGACAGTCTGTTGTGTAGATGTTACAGTCTCCGGCCCCGGCACTGATCAAGATGGATCCTCCACTCTCGGGGCCCTCCATGAAGGCCAGGTCCCTGATGGTACCGTCATGCATGCTGAACTCCAGGTCTGGGCCTGAATCAGAGGCAATTAAAAAGGCAAAGGCATTACCTCAATTTCCAATTGAGTATCTCAATTATTCTTTTTGAAACCGCATTTCATTTGTTCTGCTTTTTTATTTTGACCAAATCACTTTGACCACAACAGAAGCTCAACCTCAACCTTTTTTTTTCAGAGGTAGAAAAATGCTTATAGGCATGTCAGTGATTATTCAAACATAGGTCTTTTCTCTTCAAGGTAATCTGTTCAAGGTAAGTGGCTGCGAAAAACATTACTTAAACACATTAGACATTATTAAAACACATAGAATACCTGTGGCATTGCAGCTGTCTGCATTGAAAGGCAAGACTTTGACATATTTATCGTTGGAGCCAGTAGCCAACAGTTGTCCACAGTGGCTCCAGGCTACACAGTAGATTGAGCCCTTGTGGTGTTTGTTCCTCCTGAAGCGCACCGCCGGCTGCTTGACTGCACCAGAACCACTGAAAGGGCCAAGAAAATACAAAGGCAGACTAAGAAATGTGTAGGAAGGAGTGCATTTTAAAATGATATAATTGTGGGAAGAATTGAACTTCATTCACTGACTTTTGTATGTGTGAACAACCGCATTTTTCAGTTTTGTTTGGTCAAAAACATGTTTGTTTTTTTGTGTGCGTCTTACAAAATGCTGGTACAGTCTTCAGCGTGTTTCTCTTCATTTGTTCTTATCAACAGAATATTGTTGAAGTTCAAACATTCTGCTTTAACATGCAAATAAAATTGAACACATTTTCTCCTTTTTGCTCTCCTTGCTAATGATCAAAATTGCTCAATAATTGTCTCAAAAGAAATGTCAAAGGTGAGAGCTTGCCTCGCTTTTTTTGGTTTCCTTTATTACTTCTTTTGTGTATGAATTACATTTTTGTTAAATTACTTGCATGCACATTTACAGTAATCCCCATGCTGCCACCACAAGTTAAGTTAAAACACTTATTTGGCTGGTTAGTTTTCTGTGTCTAGTTTCTGTGTGTCTAGTACATACATCATCTATCACCTTGTAAGAATATCTCATAGTTTGGATTTGTAGGTGCCTGTGAATGGCTTCTACCTGGTGGTCAGGGTTTCTGGGTAGCCACAGACTCTCAGGGTTTTTGAGTTGGAGCCGACAGCATAGAGCGCTCCAGAGGGATGGAAGGCCACTGCACGCACCGCCTGTGTGTCCTCGAGCTGGTTCACTTTAACAAACTGTGCTTTGGACTTCCCCGGCTGTACACAATCAGAAAGATAATCCTTTGAACTCTGATCTACGTGTACATCAGCATAGATTTTTAAAAACACAAATGCCCTTCGGGCTAACCTTGGGAAACAGGTCAAACACGTGTATCTAGCATTTAGTTGGAATGTCAAAGGTTTAGGTGGTTACAGAGAAACAAAGGGCCTACTAATATTAAATTAGCTATAGAAATAATATTAAAAAAAATACTTAAGCAGTTTGCTGTACCTCTTGGGAGTTACGTGTCGCAGAGCAGCCAGAATCATCTTGGACTGTGGGACAAGACCCTCGGATCCTCTCAGCACTGATAATAAAACACACACACACACACACACACACACACACACACACACACACACACACACACACACACACAGCTAGAAAAGTAAATTCATTCTGTACTAGTTTAATTTATTTTTTCATAATTGATAGTGATTCTTTAATATAAAGATCAGCATTTTTAAATGCTGCAGAGCGACACTGGATTGTGTCCTGCTTACTGTTGAATATTAAATCAATATATAATGTTAAAACTGTTATTTGAAGATAACTAGTCAACATCAAATTACCCATAGACTGTATATGATTATCCTATCGAAACTTAAGCCAAGTATGCCAGCAGTTGTGGGAGTGGTGTGATAATGACATGACCACACACTCGGAAGGCTCTAACCTCTGACTGGCAGGAACTGGGGACTCGCTGAGGGAAGGCAAGCCGTGGCTTCCGGCCCCTAACGGGGTGCTGCTGACTCCTGCACCTGCCTTGGCCCTTGGCGACCCGATGTCTGGGTCGTGGCGGGTGTTGGTGGTTCTGGGACTGGATGTGCTGGTGTTCCCTGTCAGCCCGTTCCACTGTGTCATCACCTCGTCTCCAATGCCCACGTTCATCTCCTCCAACTTCTGAATGGATCTGGATAAAAACAAGAACTCTTCGTATCAACAAGGCAGCACTGAGGTTGGGTTTCATTCATTACATCACTGATGTTGAGTCTTTTAACATGACTTCCTCACCTACTGAGGAAGGTCTCCGTGAGGTTGTTTTGGGCTCCGTTTGGCGGCTTCACCCCTCCCTCCAGCAGCATCTGCTGGTAGAGCTGTCTCTGCTGCTGCTTCTGCTCCAGATGCTGCTGCACGCGGAGACGCTGCCTGTAATACTCCTGGATGTGCTCTGTGGAGTCAGGACGCTGGACAAACCCATATGTGCATAGTGAGTCAAAAATAAACACACTTAAGGCTTGTTTTTGCAAAACGTAGAAAAAAAAAGCTTTTTTTGACAGGATTTCTTTTACCTGGACAAGCCCTGTAACCTGAATGACAGAATATTTATCACTTTCAGTATTCTCTGCTTCAATGCTTGGCAGTGCTAATTACCACTACACACACACACACACACACACACACACGCACACACACACACACACACGCACAAGAGCACACACGCAAGGGCACACACACCAGATTATAATATATATAAAAAAATAGACAAACTCTCTCCGAAGAGCCACTACTGACAACTCTTCAACTCCCAAGGCCTCGTCCTCCATCATCCATCCCATAAAAAGTTTTCAAGGACCTCATCATTACCAGCGGTTCTACAGTATATTCCCCTTCACCTCACTCCCCACCACTTTATACACACACACACACACACACACACACACACACACACACACACACACACACTCAAAACAATCCAATCTCAAGCTACTTTGCTCCTCTGGATGGGACTTGGGATGCATAAAGATGAGTGATGATGGAGGCAGCAGGCCATCTTGGGTGTGACCGCACATCAAACCAGACTATCTCCCTCCAGTGTCCATGACCTCCACCCTCTTCACTGGGACAGGGGGGGGGCTTGAAGGCGCTGGTGTCCCTTGGGACAGGTGTGGTCAAGAATTGGGGAAGGATTTATGAGGCAGTGGAGATGAGGTGGTTCAGAAGGTTCAGGGGGAATCGACTCTAAATCTCTTACATCTAGAGGAATGACTTGGGAGGGAAGACAGACTGAAAATCTTGACTTTGACTTAAGTGACCAGACAGACAACCATGACTATTTCTTTTTACAGTCTTCACACGAGCCACGAAACCAAGTCAGCCTGAGAAACCAAACGTAAGAGACACTGCACTGCTGAGAGTTTGCAGTTCTTATTACCTCATTTGTTTCCATGCTGCAGAGTGGCCCACCATCTTTTCCAGGAGCCAGAGGTGTGCGTGTGGTGTTGGGTCCATCCAGCCCATGTGGTTGCTTCCTATAGTCAGGAAAATATGACAAACCCTTGAACTTGATCATAGATCGTAGTGATCTCACGTTGCACCTTACTTGTATCCAGCAGGTGGAGCCAGAGAACCTGAAAACATCCAACAGTCTGACAAACTGTTTACACTAGTTCTTTCATGTGATGCCTCAGAGCACGGTCTCCATCTACAGTATTACTTAGTGGTAACATTTTTATTTGCAGTTAACCTTGTAAAGTAAACCTGTCAAACCTGTTCATCTCTGATGATTTGATGGACTTTAAACACATTTAGTCTTACTAACGGAGGCTGTAGTAATGGCCAAATGAGCCATGGAGACCCTACTAAAACAACATTTAAGCAGTAAAAACCTGCTCTTCAGTCCACTTCCCTCTAAAACATACTAGTTACCATAAGTATCTCTAATTGACAGCCTTAATTTAGTATAAGCCTCAGTACTATCATTTTAAAAAATGAGTCATAAGGTGAAGGCTGTAGATATATTGCATCCATCAACACTGCTGTACTGCAGTATAATATGCTTTGTGCAGGAGGAGATGACGGATGATGCAGTATGTCTCTGTTAAAGCAGGGCTAATGGGATTAATGGAGCTACAAATTGTGTTATACAACAATATCTACCACTGGGTTTAAATCTAACGTTCCACATGCACATGCTAAGGGAGAAAGCTTGTTAAGAAAGCTCCGGGAGTATGAGATTATATTTATATATAATATAGAGTATAATATTATTACATTATATATAAATATTGCATTCTATTACTTTTTATATTACATATATTCCAATATGTCATATAAGTAGGTGCAGCTATTAGCTGACAATAAGTGTAGCTTAATATATATCTGTCAGGATATCTGTATTTGTTTCTTACATGTTTTAAGTAAGGTTTGTGAAAGATAAATGATTATCAGAAAGTAGCAATGATCACAGGAAAGTATGTGAAGGACCATTTAGATAAACTTTTAATTTTAATGATTGAGATGCTGAAAAATTTTGACATGTAAGTGTCCTCCACCAACCCCCAACAAAGGAAAACTTTTTTTTTTTTCTTTCTTTTTTTTTTTTTTTCCACGGAACCGGGGGGGGGGGGGGGGGGGGTGTAGGTAATGAGGCCTCTGACGAAAGGGTGAGGTAGGGCAGGGGGACAGGCGGTTGATTAATGGAGTGAGGAGGTCGGCGTGGCCAGCCTTGCTGGGCTTCACCAGACGGTCCACATGGATGTTGAGGGTCTTTTGCTGGAAGGCGCAGGAAAAGGCACCTGGAGAGACGTTCTGCAGCCAGGAGAGCAGTGACAAGTCCAGTTCATCACAGCCATTACCGCAAAGCAAATCCACACCGAGCAACACCTCACCCTCTGTGATCTCCTCACCAGTTGCTTTACTCTAGAAAACAGAAACAGAGGGGTTCTGACCACCAACCTTTGTAACTTTGTTTTGAAAAGTGCCGTCTGAATAAAGATTCATATTATTATAACATAGGGGGAACCCTTTTCAATGTATGTTCTCCGCTATTGAAGTCTAATGAAATGGACTGTGGATGATTAGAATATAATGCATGCATTTCATGTCACGTTCAGGGGCCGCACAAAATGTTTCTGAGGACCGCCATTACACTTGACTAGTATGTACTGTACTTTGACATTTTTTTATGAAATACTATTCTATGACTACTTTATGACCTTTATATGACTTTTTTCATGACATACTATACTATGACTTTTAATGACATACTATACTATGACCTTTTTATGTCTTTTTTTATGACATACTATATTATGACTTTTTGTCGACATTTTATGACATACTATACTATGACTTTTTAAAGATTTTTTTATGAAATACTATACTATGACTTTTTTATTACTTTGGTATGGGATACTCTACTATGACATTTTTATGATTTTTATGACATACTATACTATGACTTTTTAAAGATTTTTTTATAACATACTATACTATGACTTTTTTATTACTTTGTTATGGCATACTCTACTATGACATTTTTAATGATTTTTATGACATAATATATTATGACTTTTTTATGATTTTTATGACATACTATACTTTTTTATGACTTTTTTTCATGACATACTATACTATGACTTTTTATGACATACTATACCATGACTCTTTTAAGATTTTTCCATGACATTCTTTACTATGACTTTAGGATTTTTGTGAAACATTATTTTTTTTTTTTTAATGACATACTATACTATGACTTTTTAAAGATTTTTTTTATGACATACTATACCTTTTTCTGACTTTTTTCCCGACATACTATACTATGACTTTTTATGACATACTAAACTATGACTTTTTTAAGATTTTTTCATGACATACTGGTACTTTACTATGACTTTATGATTTTTATGACACATTTTGTTATGTTTTTTTATGACTTACTATAATTCTATAATTCTTACTATGATTCTTTTATGACAGGTGGAATTTAGCTCATCCAGTAGAGTGCGCGCCACATGTAGGTTGAGTCCTTGGCAGCGGCCCGGGTTCAAATCTGACCTGCGGTCCTTTGCTTTGTGTCATCCCCTCTCTTTCTCTCCCCCCTTTCCTGTCTATCCACTGTCACTATCTAATAAAGGGAAATGCTTTTATAACATACTATACTGTGACATTCTTGTGACTTTTTTATGACATACTATACTATGACTTTTTAAAGATATTTTATGACATACTATACTATGACTTTTTATGATTTTTGTATGACACATTGTCATTTTTTAAGACATACTATATTATGACTATATTATGACTTTTTTAAGATTCTTTTATGACATACTATACTATGACTTTCTTTTGACTTTTATGTGATTTCTTTATGACACATTCTGTCATTTTTTAAGACATACTATATTATGACTATATTATGACTTTTTTATATTAAGACATACTATATTATGACTTTTTTAAGATTCTTTTATGACATACTATGACTTTAATGATTTTTTATGACATACTATACTATGACTTTTTTATGACATATTATACTATGACTTTTTTGACTTTTTTATGACATACTATACTATTACTTTTTAAAGATTTTTTTATGACATACTATACTATGACCTTTTAATGACAAACTATACTATGAGTTTTTATGATTTGTTTATGACATACTATACTATGACTTTCTTCATGACATACTATATTATGACTTTTTCGACATTTTATGACATACTATACTATGACTTTTTAAATATTTTTCATGACATACTATACTATGACTTTTATGATTTGTTTATGACATACTATACTATGACTTTTTAAAGATTTTTATGACAACTATATTATGACCTTTTTATAAGATACTATACTATGAATTTATTATGACTTTGTTATGACATACTCTACTATGACATTTTTAATGACTTTTATGACATACTATATTATGACTTTTTATGATTTTTATGACATACTATACCTTTTAATGACTTTTTTTCATGACATACTATACTATGACTTTTAAAGATCTTTTTATGACATACTATACTATGAATTTTTATGATTTTTGTATGACACTGTCATTTTTTTAAAGAAAAAAGATACTTTTTTTGACATACTATACTATTACTTTTTAAATATTTTTTATGACATACTATACTATTACTTTATTTGGGACTACTATGACATTTTTTAAGATTCCTTGCTAAGAGTCATCCCCTCTCTTTCTCTCCCCCCTTTCCTGTCTATCCACTGTCAATATCTAATAAAGGGAAAGGCCCCAAAAAATAATCTTAAAAATACTATGACTTTTTAATTATTTTTTATGACATATTTTGTTATGATCTTTTATGACATCATATACTATTACCTTTTTATGACTTATTTCACGACATACAATATACTATGACTTTTTATGACTTTTCATAGCATACTATATTGACTTTTTAAAGATTCTTTTATGACATACTATACATTTTTAATGATTGCTTTATGACATACTATATTATGACTTTTTTCGACATTTTATGACATACTATACTATACTATATATTTTTTTCAACATAATTTTTTGGGCATTTTCAGCCTTTATTTTTGACAGGACAGATGAAGAAATCAAAGGGGAGAGAGAGGGGGAATGACATGCAGCAAAAAACCTCTATATACTGTATGGGCGCCTGCTCTACCAACTGAGCTGTCTGGGCACCCTATACTATGACTTTTTAAAGATTTTTAATGACATACTATACTATGACTTTTTTTTAAAGATTATTTTTGGGGCTTTTCCCTTTATTATGTAGTGACAGTGGATAGACATGAAAGGGGGAGAGAGATGGGGAGATGACACGCAGCAAAGGGTAGCAGGTCGGATTCAAATCCACACCGCTGCAGGACTCAGCCAACATGGGGCGAGGCCGCCCCTATACTTTGACTTTTTTTATGACATACTGCTATGACCTATTATGACTTTTTTCGACATTTTATGACCTACTATACTATGACATACTATAACTTTTAAAGATTTTTCTCTTTATTTTTCTGCATGCCTTTTTTATGGCATACTATGCTATGACTTTTGAAAAAGTTTTTTATGACACATTTTATTATGATTTTGTTATGACATACTATGACTCTTTTATCATTTGTTTATAACGTACTATACCATGATGTTTTTATAATTGTTTTATGACACATTTTGTCATAATTGTTTATGACACATTTTGTTATGATTTTTTTATGACATACTATGATTTTTTTGTTATGGCATACTATACTATGACCTTTTATGACTTTTTTCATGACTTACTATATCAGGATTTTTTTTGATATTTTATGACATACTATACTATGACCTTTTTATGACTTTTTTCTTGACATACTATCCTATGACTTTTTTATGACATACTATACTATGACTTTTTTATGACACATTTTGTTTTGACATACTATATTACGACCTATTTATTATTTTTTATGGCGTACAATACTATGACTTTTTTATGACATACTATACTATGACTTTTTTATGACACATTTTGTTTTGACATACTATATTACGACCTATTTATTATTTTTTATGGCGTACAATAGTATGACTTTTTTATGACATACTATACTATGACTTTAATGACATTTTATGGCATACTATGACTGACATTTTTGTGTGAGCCTTGATGATTTTGAATAAAGGTACCGTGGTTTAAATCTTCAAACAGGATTTGATATGCAATTAAGATTACATTATATGAAACAAATGATCAGCATGCAAAACTTTGAGGTACCTTGCATTAAAATAGATCTTAATGGCTTTTCGAGTACATCTACAGTTGTGGAGAGGTAGCATTAGGTTTGAGCCTTTTAACAGCCAGTGACATTTTCATGTAAGCCTTTACATTTTTAGGGAATTGCATTACCTGACAGAACTCAACACAGCACTCGTAAAGAATCCCTTTGATGAGCAGCTGGAAGAGGCGGTTCCCGCTCGCCCTGAAGCCTGCCTCGCTCAGCTTCCTGTCTGCGGGGATAAACTCAGCTACCATAGCACAGGCTTCCTCGAAACAGTGGACACGTGCCGTGCTTGGGTTCCAGTCTTTGAACTCTGCGTGGTGGGTGAGGCGTGGCAGGGTGAGGAGGAGACACAGCTTGCTGTAGTCATCCTTGGTCGGACAGAACTCCTCCAGACTGTGGAGGCACTTGACTGCTGCTTGCATGGAGAGCTCCAGCTGTAGATGAGAACAATTCAAAGAGCAGAAGTGATTATGTAGCTGTTTGTATGTAAGTTTTACAAGATGCTTCATATTCACACACAGCATCATCATCTCAATTCAATCACAGGCTTCTTCTACTGACCAGCGAGCAGCTCCATTGGAGCAGAGATATTAGCTTGCCATGTTCGAGGGCATTGTGACTGCATTTTGTTTCCCTGCTATTGTCCTTCTACCGGTGTGCCCACTCTGATGACCACCAGGCTTCCTTTGTTAGGAGGCTATTTTCAAAATGCAAATACTCACACTAATTTCCTCATTACATATTTACGTACATTCTGAGGGTCTTCAGCAGCAGACATGGCATTATTTATACACAGAGCTTCCAGAAACTTCTGCTTCAGGATGATGTAGCGGAACCTGGAATGGAAACACAAATCTCAGTATAAAGAAATATACTTTATAAAGACATCAATTGATTAAGCCTCAAGTGATGTTTCCTGATAAACAGGTTACTCAATTAGGTAGGACAACTATATTTAAAAATGTTCTTTGTGTTCTTTGTGTTGAGTGTTTGATAAGAAACAGAGGCTGTCAGTAATATGACATGATCATGCTGCAACAGTACCGGAACTTAACCCAAGACATTACTTAAACATACATCTGATTGAAATGATGCCCCACATTATTTCTCTCACCTTTTCTTGTCAAACTTTTCCATTCCTTCTAGAGGTTGAATGAACTGCATCACCTCCTCCCACTGGCCGTCAAGAATGAGCTGCCTGTTGAAAGCAGCAAATGAACAATTTAAGAGGTCTCTGAAAACCTTATTGCCATCACATTGGTGCAGTCAACCGCAACAATCTGAAATAAGATAACACTGGCAAATGGTGGTAACATGCACCTGAGGTGACTGACCCACGAACAAACCCAGATCCTAACAAACAGCTCTGCCTGCTACAAATGTCTGTAAAACTGTCGAATCTTCCCTCTCAGGACACTATGGTCTTCTCCTTTCTGCCAAATGAATCTGGTGTACAGTCATACCTGAGGAAGAGCATGTCGTCAGAGTAGAGGCCATTAATGACTCCGCTCTCTTTCTCCAAGGCCAGCATGCTGATGTGCAGCTTCCTGGAGTTCAGGAAGTCCAGCATCACCTTGATCACCTCTGCCTCCTTGATGCTGATCGTCTCGTCTGCCGTCATGATTACAGGTCTATGGTGGCAGCGTACAGCTGGCTGGAATACAGACAGAAGGAAGAGGAGATGGACATGTTGTTGACAAAGTTGGATCAAAAAAAGAAAAATGCTTATGGTTCATAAGCTGATTTAACCTGAGAGTCATTCTAAAATGTCCTTACTTATCCACAATTTAAGGGAAATGCTCCCTTTTTCCATTAAATTGCTTGATGTTACACTAAAAAAAGAAGAAGGTTGAACTGATTTGTTGAACCAACAAAGATTTTTTCAGTATTTAGTTTCTCTCGTAGTTATTGCTTAAAATACAATCATTTTAAAATTTCAGGAATCTCACAGCATTATTAACATGCAATCGGTTGTTGACTGGCCCAACGTTAAAGTTTTTTTGGATGTTCTTCTGACAAATTGTGTAAAAGGGAAAACCATTTTTATTGGATTTAAGAAACATGGTAGGTAAGTTATAGACCAACTAATTAATTTTCTGATATGCAGCGCTTAATAAACAGCATTATTGGTCACTGTGTGGGCAGAGATGTGTTGAACCAAGAGGAGAGGATGCCCAGACAGCTTCACAGTTTGAGATCAATGTTAATGATGTAAACACTTACAAATGCTCATGCTCACTTCTATTACACACTGACATCCACTAGTTTACACATACCAATTACAATAAATTCCTACAGTGACTTCTAGTGTGTCCAGCTGCTCAGTGTCTGGATAAATGATCATTTATTACCAACACTTCTGCAGGAGCTGGCATTCATGTGCTTTTAAATGATTGTACTCTCTGGTATTTGTTCAACTCCAGTGGCACAGCGTTATAGCATATTCCCACAGGAACTTAGTTTAACAGTATGTTATAAGTGATCTTATGGTGCTGTGGCATCCATACTATTCTAATGGGGGCTCGCAGTGTCTATTCTACACTAAACATTTAAAAATGACCTAATTGCACAATAGGATGGATATTTTTTTCTATGATCCTGGTAAGAAATATTTTTTATTTTAGGCACTTCTTTAGCGTCGAGGTGTAAATGGATAACACAGCAACATCACATAGGCAGCTATACGAAGACATAGGGGATTTTCATTATGCATAACCCACCCGCCCTTTGTATGTAAGTGCAGTAAGAGGCCGAGAGAGCAGTGATGCCTCCGGGTGTCTGTGCAGGAGGCAGAGCAGCCGGTGACACCGCCCTGTTCCTCACTGCACACAAAAAAACAGCATCCAGCTCTTTGGTTCTGGATGTGACAGCAGCAGGTCTGCGGCCCAAACGTGACAGCCTCAGCACTTTATCTGCACTCAGACACACCTTTACTTGACGGCACATACAGCGCATACTCGCTCACGCGGCCAGTTCAGTGGACTGACATGCAGAACAACAAAAGCTAACAATGTCGTTCGTTGTCCCTCTTATTCTTAATGTGAAGGATATCGCGCATGGCTTATACACCGGCGGCGGTACAGGCTAACACGCCGCCGTGAATCCTTGCCAACTCCTCACCTGTCAGTCTGCGCCAACAACACGCCGCATTAAAGTCGCGCCAGTCCGTCTGCAGTCTCCCAAATGTATCAGTATCCACGAATAAGAGGACAGGAAAGCGCCGTTTTGCGTGGATATCCCAGTCAGCGTCTGCAGAAAGGTCCCTTCTGCCCTATGCTTCTGCCCTCTTTCTTGTACACACCTCGGTGGTTGCAAAAAGAGATAGGCGGTGTCACTCTAAATGTAACTAAATATTAATAAATACATTAACAAAAAACAAAATAAACACCCTTTTTTTTTTTTTTTTTGTTTTTTTTTTTTAACCCTCTAATTTTTTTTTCGTTAACTAGCATAGGCTACATCTAGAATTTGGTAAAAGTCGTTAACCCAATGTTATTCATAGCAACAAATGCCATATAAATTACCCAAAAGTGTTTGTTTGCATTGCCTCCATAATATTCCACAAACCAGACCTGTAACGTTAGGCCTAGGCTACCTCTTTTATTTTTTACTAAACTATTTTAATTTTAATAAAGTTCCTCTAATAAAATATATATATATATGTAACATCATCCTGCTCTAGGCCTACTCAACTCAGCTAAAGAGTAGCCTACATGATAAACAATTATGTATTGTAAGTTTGAAAAAAATAGTGAGCCAGCTTACCTAAGAGATTGCTTTGCCAAAATGAAGTGTTTGATGTCTAACAATTATTCAGCTCAGTGAGGATAAGAATGAGGTTAAACAAATACAAGCCTTGAAAATGATACTGTTGCCTCACACAAAAGTGTTGATATATTGTTACTGTAAAATGTCTACTGTTAAAACAACAAAAAAAAATAAGAATATGCCCATAAATATTGCATGGTGAAAGATGTGACACCCCATATCGTCTTTACGTCTCCTTAATCATTTCTATACATCCAATGGTGATTGACAGATCCATCCAATACTTTTTGTTTTTTACAATAAACACCACATAAATGCTGAGGCCATGCTTAGTTTTATTAAATGCCAAAAAACAAAAACAAAATTAAAACTACATGTTCAGCAATATGTTGAATGACAGCACAGCATCTGACAAACAAAACAAAGTCATCATAGTGAATAGGTATGAGCTCACATGAATACACTGTACAATATCATTAGAGTTTAAATAACCATTTACCTTGGCCTTAAACCGCCATAGATAGTGGACATAGCTTCAGTTGACAAATCATTCTAATTACCAACAGAGAAACACTCTGTTACATTAGATTACATTTTCAAAGACATGTACATGCTCTCTTTTGGTCATAAATATCCCCCCCCTCCCCTCCCGTTAAAAAACAAAGCATAATCTTAGCAGATTTTCTTTTGTTGGAAACCGTACCTGCAAATTATGTTGATTTGACATTCGGTGGCAAAAGGAACGTGATACTGACACCAATGAAACTCTGTGGCGAGTCTCTACCCGTATGCAGCAACAAGAATCTTCCTTATTCTGCCTTGCATTATTTTGTGAAATTCATTATCCTAATAACACAAACAAATAAAAGAAATCTAACAACATTAGTATATTGTCTGGTCTATCTAGGACGCGTTGCATCTATAGGCTGTTTGGGACAACACGTTTGTGTTATGTAAGAATGTAAGAGCAACAGATGCATAGATGTGTTGAAAATGAAAACCATAGTAACAGTGTGGCAATTTTAATGAATCAGCAACACTTGCAGTGATGTACAGTGCAAGCAATTGATTTTTAACTAAGCAATCCAAACTTTATGCTTATGTTAACGACATCTGGTGTTTGCTTTTACCTTAGGTGCAGACTTCTTTTAAAAGATACAGTAAGTAAGCCTGGTGTGAATCTGAAGTCAATGAAGTACTATTATGAATTTAATTGTAAATCCTGATATTGATACAGAGAAAAACTTGTTAGGTGTCATTATCTTGGAATGGAGTCATTTTACTGACACCAGTGGGTGAGAGTGTAATCGTACATTATATTAATAATCTGCAAAGATCCTATGTGCTGCAGTAGGCAGCATTTGACAATAAAAAATAATACTGAGCTGTTTTATTTGTTCACAAATCTGCTGTGAACCAGCAGCAGAGTGATTTTCAACACTGGTTCTCAACCTTTTTGGCTGAAGCAATGCCTCATTGTAAACCCCAAGTGAAAACAAACCAGATGGTTAATATAGGGAGGAGTTTTACTTTCACTGTCTGTCAACTTTACTTCCTGGAGTACATCTTGAGGTTGAAACTACTTCTGTATATTAGGAGTAAAAAGGAATTTAACACAACGATTGCAAACATGACAGCATATTTGTATATCAGAAATAGATTTTTTTTTCCACACATAACACGATAGTTCAAATCGTCTGCAGGTGTCTCGACCACCAGGTTGAGAACCAGTGATCCACGGTAACGTCCTGCATTCTTTGAAATCACTTTCTCAAAAAGGGTTCTGAAAAAGCTGAAACCGCTTGGCTTTGTTGAGCTGAACACACACATATACTGTGTGGCTAACACTAGCTGTATGCAATTCGTTTTGTAGTTTTGTGTACCTTAATATACAAACCGTTTTACCCACAGGGATGAAGAAAAAAAAGTGTTCTTCTAAGTACAAAAAAATCCCATCTGTATACGCCGTTTTACAATCACCTCATTGCACTCACACGCTAAAACAAAACGCGCATAAGGCCACACATCAACAGGATAATGCAAACGTAGATCAATATGTACATTAATTAAAAACATTCAGTGCTTCAGTAAAATGTCCCGGCATTCATACTGTCTGATTTTTTGACGTTTGGCACATAGGAAACAAAACACCCACACATGCCTTCATAACTTGACTCAAACATGACAATCTCTAAAAACACAGAAGTGATAAGCATTGGCATACATTCCAGTTGTTCATAATCTTTGAGTCCTATCATGTCCAGACCAGAGTAAGTAGGAAAAACAAGGACAGGAATGCAATGAGAAGAAAAAACAAACAAACAAACAAAAATAAACCTAAGACAAATATGCATTCATCTAACTGGCATTGCAGGTGCTTGAATCTTCATGGATATGTACAGTGAAGTGCAAATTGAAATGGGTATGTTCCATATGAGGGGGGAATGGTGATGTTGGGTGTATTAAGTTCCATTAGGACTGGGCAGGCACTACTTTTTTAGGGGTGGCTGGCTTCTTGGTTTGCCAGAGATGGCTGTGGATGGTCACCGCATCCACGCTGGCCGACATGGTCTTGGCTGGTATCTGACTGAACTGCTTCTTGTCCGAGTTGTACTTGTAGAGGCCGTCGATCATCTTGCGTGTGATGCTCTTGGGGCCGATGCCTGTCAGCTTGTTGATCTCCTCCGTCTCGGGGCAGTAGGTGTAGAGAGAGCGAAACTGGCAGCCGCCATCTCGGAACAAAACCAAAAAGTTGTTGGCCCCTGATTTCTCCATTTCCTGTTAAGGTCAGGGGAGAAAAGCTCATTAGATACAGTATGAAAGTCACGTATGCTCAAGGAAAGCTTAGGTTCTGGTGATATCTGACTCGTCTCACTCTTCTCTCACAAGCCTAATTCTAGCTATTTAAAAGTGTGTCTGCCCTGTGATTTAGATTGGCTTAAATGCTAAAATGTTTTTTTCTGCCTTTCCTCTCTGCGATTAGAGTACTATCTATTATTCTTTGACTAGCCCTTTTTGTAACAAAGCAAACCTTTACTTGTACATACATTTCCTTTGGTGGGACATGACCTAAATAAATATTGTAAATCACTGTGATGGAAGGGTTTTAAAATGAAACCCCTCGAACTGTAAATTCTCAAATAGTTTATTTTATTTACCTTAATATCAGAGAACCAGGCCTTTGAATTTGCCTGTTCCCTGGCTAATGCAAACTCAAAAGCTCAATTGTTACCCATTGTCTTGATAAATTCAGTATAATGTAGGCTGCTTTTCCTTATCACCAAGTGTATTAGTACAACAACAAAGTGCTATCATACTACCACTCTGCTGTCATTCACAAATTAATTCCATTCATTCTACTTTGGTGTTTTTTGCAATCAATGTTCAGCTACGCTACATTACATTTCCTGCAGAACTCAATGTCTTGCAGCCTTCCCTTCATTTTCTTTTCTTTTTTATGCATTGTGCATCATCAATACAGCCACCAGGACACTCCAAACCTTGCAAGTATATAGAATAATATATTCAAAGCTCCATGCCCTTACCTCCAGGATCTTGTTCTTTTGCCCCTCATTAACCTTGCCTGCTAAGCAGCAGTGGGCCAGAGCATTCTGGATGATGTGCTTGTTAGATTTGGCACTGGGCTCCTTGTATAGCTTTGGTCCTGAATGAGAACACAAGAGAGAAAATTAGGATTGGACTGTTGTCATGACAACTACACAGTTATGTCAAGAAAAGACTCCCCTCCCTATTTTTACTCTTTTTATTGATAAATCATGCATGAAGATTGCTACTGGTAGCATGTCCATGTGTTATTGGGTGGATTGAGAAAGAAAATGTAGCTATGAATGCAGCATTAAGATGTTTGATTTACGTTGTACATCTACTGAGGTAGGAAACCCTACCAAGAAGGCAGTGAGAAAGAGGAGGACTTAACTTTGGACAAAAACAAATTACAATATTACTAAAAAGATTAAAAAATGCTGTCATTTAGTATCAATATTAGCTGCACTGGATACCGAAATTACACAAGATTAAAAAAATTGATAACTATGTTCATGATGTCATTCCATAACATGTTACCATTTACCTTTATGCCTTAAAATCATGTCTATTCTCCAAACTATTAAGGGTAAACTGACACTGTAGTCAGCTAATTTTAACATTTGCATTGACAACCGATGCTATAGAAGATATGGCCTAAGTTGTCCTACCAGTGTACTCTGTGTTAGATGTAACAGAGGAGGTCGTGGATCCATTCTCCCAGTCCTTCTCTCCATTCCTGCTGCTGCAGCGACTCGGGGACAGGAAGCCATCTGCAGAATCTGGCCTAGAACACACACACACACACACACACACACACACACACACACACACACACACACACACACACACACACACACACACACACACACACACACACACACACACACACACACACACACACACACACACACACAGAGTATTAGATGACCTTTCTGCACGGGTGCTGCTTCTGAACACTCAGCATTTTTTTCTGTAGGCAGGGCAGGAAACTACTTTACTATAATACAAGCCAACTAGATACTTTGAATCTCCAAAAAGAAATCCTCCCAACCATTGCAGAACAGCAGAATTAGGCTGGTGTCATTTTCCCACCCTGTCTACATCATGTCTATACAGATGTACCCCTTACTGTGAAGGGAAAGTGTGTGTACTATTCCAGCGCACAGTTTGAACTTGGTTTGGGTGTCTGTTGCACATCGTCACAGTAACTCTTAGAGTAGCAAAGCTTGCAAGCACAGGCAGTGAGTGCGGTGTTGTGAGGCAGTCTGGTGCATACATGGTCAATAAAAAAGGACAATCAATTATATTGCAGCACTTTACATTTACTCTTTTTCTTGGCTGCAAACTGCATTATGTGTCCCCTCTCTACATGAACAACTGATTTCCGTATATACACAGTGAATACAGTTTATTCCACTGACATCATAATTCATCTACAAAACACAGTATTCTGCGTCTGTAATTATGTGAAATCAATGAGCACAGCAAATGTACAGTAAGAGCAACTTCAGCCAACCTAAGTTCAAATGTATTCTTTTTTGCAAACTGCCCATGTTAACAAGTCATCTTAGCTTCTTTTTTTTCTCTCAAAAAGGCCTAATCTTCCAAAAGAATATAAAAGGTCTAACTCAGATGAACTAAATTTTTGCATGTTTCAAGAACAACTGATTTCTTGAATCCCACTAGCAGATTTTAAGACACAACATGGGGTTAAATGACTTGATAAGATGGATGTTTTATGCAGGGTGTGTTCTACAGAACAGGTCTGAAACGCAGTGACTCGAAACAAAACTAAACCATTTACTCTGATGTTTTATCAGGTGTGAAAAAGGCCAAGCAGAAAGGTAAGTGGGGGGGGGGGGGCGTAGCATTAGACCAGTGCTTTGAAGTTCATCATAAGGAGATATGTTGCTTTTCCTTTAAGTGCTTGATCAATCCTTGATAAAACCCAGTGTGGAACCGGGTTTCAGCGCAGGATTGGGCTCAGGGCAGTCTAAAGTGCCTTAAAGTAAAACTGCCAAGCAGAAACTAACCTTCTTCTCAGTTTAGGAGAGCTCAGAAAGCAGAAGAGAGCACCAGAGGCTAAACTAGCACTTCTGATGTGTGTGAAACAGCAGGAAAGAAAGTATTAAAAGAAGGAAGGTAGAAGAATACAGAAGAAATGTTAGACCTGAGAACTGGAGTTAGTCTGGAGAGCTTGACAAAAAAGGTCAGAAAGTATCACCATTACTGCACATGAAGAACAGTTAAAAGAAATATGTTTAAAATTCACTCCAAAGTCAAGGTTTCGCAAATATTTTCAAATAAATTGTTTTGGTATTGTTTTTAAATATTATATGTCCATGTCTGGCTACACCTCAACCAGTAATGCCCCAGATGCTTTTTATCAGATACACATGCCAAATTTCTGCCCTGTATAATTCAGCGTGCTTTTACTGTATATATTATGCATTGACTTAATGCTCCTCTACAGTGGCTTAGTTACTGTAATTCCTAAAATGAGTGAACCAGGTTGAAATTGTGAATTATTCTCAATAATAGCAGGGTGTCAAGTCTGTGTTTTTATGTTTTAGGTATTCCAATTTTTAATCATACAGCAAACTGGCAGTTATACACGCGTGTTTTTACACCTAGCATTTTTTTTTTTACTAAACATATCCCACTGCTACATTGCTGAATTAGTTATGTATCCAAAAGTTTCAAATCTTGTGAAAAATTCCCTGAAAACATCAAACTTACAGCAACAGCTATAAACTTGTAAAACCATCTCACCTTGGCGATCTTTTCTCAGAGTGAACGCTGTCGCTGTCTCCCAGGTTGAGGGAAGCAAGGGACAAGCTGGAGACTGAAAAGACACGTTGGCGTGAACCTGGATGTGAGATGAGATGTGATACAGCACGACACAGTTACACCGGCACCATGAATAACAACACCAGGCTGTCCACTGGGTTTTGTACCAACCCTGTCACAGAGCAATGCGGCCTCAGTGTTTGGACTAAAATGAACTCTAACATCCAGTAATACACACAAAGTAATTATTATATAAAGTCATATATAATATTATTATTATACTGTACTATACTATAATGCATGATTTAATTATTGACATAAAAACACATACAAACACACACAAGTATTGCAGTGCTCCTTCAGTAAATATCATGTTCAAGCTCAAATTTCAAGTTCTACTGTATTCATTTGGGCTTGTTAGGCAGTAGATGAAATGTCACAATTAACCCAGTTGAAAGCTTAAATTGACCAAATTAGATAAATATCTGAAATGTGTAATTATTGTGATAGAATGTGATTAAGACATTCTCAGGTGGCACAAAGCAAAGTGGCAGCAGGACACGGATTCAACGGATGGGATGACCATGAGCTCTCTGAGTGGGGGCCGTCTCCATGGTTACCTGTGGCAGCTCTGACAGGGGTTTTGGGGGAGTCCATGCTGTCGCGATGGATGGACTTGGTACGCCCCCGCCTCTGCTTGGCCCCACTGACTGGTCGAGGTTTAATGACAGTATCCATGTCCTCCATCAGTTTAAGCTGCTTCCTCCTGAGATGTTCCTGCTTGATGAACTCCCTCCTGGCCTTGTCTTCCTCCTTCCTGACGCGCTCCTCCTCTGCTTTCAGTCTGAAGAGACAGAGCAGAGGAATTGGAGGAAGTCAGTGCAGAGAAATACTGTAATTGTTTTCTGTTCAGCATAGGTGAATATATACGCTACAAAAAGTAAATGAAGTATTAAAAGGTCCCATGGCATGAAAATTAAATTTTAAGAGGTTTTATAACATTAATATGAGTTCCCCCAGCCTGCCTATGGTCCCCCAGTGGCTAGAAATGGTGATAGGTGTAAACCGAGCCCTGGGTATCCTGCTCTACCTTTGATAAAATGAAAGCTCAGATGGGCCGATCTGGAATCTTCCCTTTATGTCGTCATAAAGGGAAAGATTACCTCCCCTTTCTCTGCTTTGCCCGCCGCCAACAGCTGCCCAGAGAATTTGGCCCGCCCATGAGGATATAGAGCTACAACCATGGCCGCAAGCTGGTCAAGGCCACACCCCCACCCTCCACCTTGCCCCACCTCTCTCCTCCTCAATACCATTTAAAGCTACAGACACAGAAATGGCACATCCTATGAAAGCTCATTGTGGGACTGGCTGTGGGTGGCTGTAATTCTGCACCAAGGCTGAATTTCGGGAAAGAGACTTTAGATACAGTATTAGGGGACCACTAAGGTCTATATAAAAGCATCCAAAATGCAGCATGTCATAGGACCTTTAAGTTAGAAATTGTACATTTAAAAGTCCCGTGACATGGTGCTCTTTGGATGCTTTTATATAGACCTTAGTGGTCCTCTAATACTGTATCTGAAGTCTCTTTCCCGGAGGAGAGGGGGGGGGGAAGGTTGAGGGTGGGGGTGTGACCTTGACCAACTGCCACTTTGCTCGTTTGAAAGCAATGATGTCTCTCTCTCATGGGTGGGCCAAATTCTCTGGGCGGGCAAAGCAGAGAAAGGGGAGGTAACCTTGCTCCTTATGACCTCATAAGGAGGAGATTCCAGATCAGCCCATCTGAGCTTTCATTTCTCAAAAGGTAGAGCAGGATACCCAGGGCTCGGTTTACACCTATCACAATTTCTAGCCACTGGGGGACCATAGGCAGGCTGGGGGAACTCAAAATAATGTTAAAAAACCTCAAACTGACATTTTCATGCCATGGGATCTTTAAATCTGATGATGTTTTTGTTTGAAAAATAGAAGAAAACATCGGTACTTCACATTTTATTTATTAATTAACTTGATACTAATTTCCAGCAGTGGAGTAAACCTCATTTATATGTTTCAAGATTAAAAAATAAATAAAATAAGAGTCTAAAAAACATGGGACACATGAAACTACATAAACCATCAATATATCCGATGGTGGATATTATATATAATAATCTGTGTTAATATTTTTTTTTTTTTTTTCACTACACTGTGTTCTGAAAATGTGTATGGCCTTATTTTCCAGATGTGTCAACATACCGAGCTTCCTCCTTCTTCTGCTCTATCTCAGCCTCCTGCTGCATCTTCCTCTGCTGGCTCTCCTTCTCCCTCCTCATCCTTTTCTCTAACAGAGCTGCCCTCTTCTGAGCCATGTTATCCTCGGCATTTCCATCCGCCTGAGTCACATAGGAAACAAAGTCAGTCGCCTCACCTTTTAGGTAAAGAGTGTAAGCATAGTAAAAAAATCCAGTATCATTTAGTGAACATTATACATTACTGTTTTGTAGCTGCTGTTCATTAAGCAAAGCTGACATTCTACAGTTGTGACAGATTATTATGTGATACTCCCAACGTTTTATTCATCTAATTTGGCATAGCAGAGTAGAGGCTTTTGTTCTGGAGCAGAAAGGGTATATTGCTCTTTATTCTATCCAGACACCTAAACTTTTATTATGTAATTGTTATTATTCTGTTTTTATCCATATTCTTTGTATTGTTGTTCCCAACATAGGCACGCCAGGCAGCCAATTTCAGTACAAATTGATTTTATTTCATGTGTACATCCTTTGCTCATCCCTCAGCATCCACCCTCACATCCACCATCTATTCAACCCTTCCCCAACCCCACAATTCCACAGCTGTGCCTAAATTATTCACAACAGCCCCAGTTTTATGACCTACATCGAAGCCCAGACTGCAGCTAGCAAGCTATCTTAGCACCCATAAATGGGAAGATGACACGTTTGCTGAACCAATCATCATCTCATCATGTTAGAAACAAGAGTTTCCTGATAAAAAAACATGGCTGCCTCAGGTTAAAATGTAATTGCCTTTATTTTTCAGAACTGCACCACTGCATTTTAAGGCTTCCAGTGGCGCTGCATGGTTGCGACCCAGAGTCTGCATACTGTGGTTTTTAAAATGTATATTGCTGGTTCTTTGTTCTTACTTGTTGACTCCTCCCTTCAATTTTTTATTTTTATTTTATTATGAAAAGACAAAGTGCAACAAAATATAGACATTGGTTCTTTGAATCAAATGCCTACCTTGAAGAAAAAACCACAAGAAATCTTCTGTTCCTGATACGGGCCTTCCACATCACCCTGCTGCATCTCCAAATCATCATCAAGTGACAGATCATCCAGTGGCTTCATGACTGACAGAGGAACCTCAATCAAGCTGCTCTTGACTTGGCCTGAGGCTTCTGGCTGGGGAGGAATCTCTGTAGGTGTCACTGTGAAGGTCTCTACCACAGGGTGGGCCAGAACCTCAGGAAATGATGACTCTATGGTAGGTTTCAGATCTGCAACCGACTTCTGAACTGAATCTGCTTCTGTTTGTTCGCTCTTGTTCTGCAGGTTGGGGGAGCTGGGCGGTGAGTTGGCTACACATACACCAGCAATCTCCCTCTCTGGGGAATCTAGTGACTCTGTCTCCTTGTTTTTATCTCCATCTGAACCTACTGTCTCTGGATTGGAGGTTGCTGGTTTCTCCCCCATGTAAACGAAAGAACTTGCCAAGGGCTGGCAGGGAGAAAATCGCCGTAGCCTGGGGATGCTGTCGACAGATTGTGGGGCAGTTAGGACTCGATTGTAAGGGGCCAGCTTCAGCTCGTTGGGTCGAGCGGCGCGAGGAGTACGTGAGTGGAAGGAGGCAGATTTGCGCTTGATGCTGGTTGGAGAGCGGTGGGTGGAACGAGGGGAGTCGGCAGGAGAAGAGGGTCCTGAGGATCGAGTAACAGCTCCGGCTCGACTCTGTTTTTGCGGCGATGGGGTTGTATGGGGAGGAGGGATTACCCACGCCTGCTGATGTTGTTTCTCCCTCATGGACATGATCACTTCCTGCTGCTGAGCCAGTCGCTGCATCTCAGTCTGAAGGAAGGCTAATGAATGGTTCAGTTTCTCAATTGAGCGCGTGTACTCGGTGAGATCTACCTCGGTGAGCTGAGCATGGCTTTGACCACCTTCCTCTCCTGCACCAGGCGACTTTGTCCAACAGGAAGCGGTGCTGCTTTGCTCTGCCCCATCGGGTGTGTCCGCCTTGCTCCTCCCAAATTTGAAGGTGGGACTTGTGCTTGCTACCTTGCCTTCTCCCTCGGTTTTCCCTCCTTCCTCTCCACTGGCAGCCCCATCTCCTTTTCTCTTTACCACATTGAGAAACGCTGAGTGACCCATCTTTTGCCGATGCCTTGTGAAAGCAGCCTCCACTTTCTTCTTCTGCGCTTCGATGGCTTTACGTTTCTCCTCCAGCCTCATCCTCAGCTGTACCATCTCCGTAGCCATGACCTGAGCAGGGTCATTGGCTGGAAGTTGTACAGGTGTGGGCGATGCTTGAGCACTGAGGGGGGGTGTGGTTTGTTGATGGTTGGGGCTGTGCTCAGGGGTCGGGGCCCAGGAGACAGATAACGGGAGGCAAAAGTCGGAGCCCTCAGGAGTGGTCTTGAGGGAGCTGCTGCTGCACCTCCCCGAGTCTGGCAATGATGGCGTATGCTTCCTCTTCTTCTGTTCAGCAAAGCTGGTCAACTTCAACCCTGAGGGGGATTTGCTGTGACTGCTCGGGCAGGGGCTTGGCGTGTCCATATCCAGGTCCATGTTCACGGAGCAGTCTTTCAGAGAGGAATCCTCATCTAGCATGTCTTCTGTTTGAATATGGATGCCAGTGTCCACCTCGGTGGTGTCTGTGGTGCTCGGAGGCCCTTGGGAGTCCAACTCCGACACTGGCTCCAAGACACCAACACCAGCCCCGTGGTCCTGAGTGTGCAGGAAGAAACCGCTGTTGATCCCCTCCGCTGGGGGCCTATTTGGGCTATGGATAATCTGAAGGGCTTCCTCTATGGAGGGAGTTTTTGCCATGACACTTCCATGTCCGTTGGGGTACGCTGGCCTGCTAGGCTCCATACCAGCTAGGCTGTCTGGGCAGCCCTCCTCCTCAATGCCGACACTCTGGCCATTTACTGGCTGGAAGGACAGGTTACGCTTCATTCCGCGGGGCAGGTGGTGGACCTTGAAGCCGGAACCATCATCAGTGCTGACAGACCTGACCATGCCACGCGTGGAGGGAAGACCGCCGGAAGCAGAGTCCTCTTTGTCAAAGGGGATGTCAAAAGACACTCCATAAGGCCCAGACCTTAACAGAAAAACAAAAAAAGAAACGTGATTAAATCTTCAGATACCTTTTTTTGGTATTCATATTTCTAAATTCTTTTCTAAATTAAAGTCTGGTTTGGAAACATCACAATATGCTTTTCTTAATCCCCATGGGGTAATTAATTGTCTTTGGGATTGGATATTTTAAATGGGCAGCAGATAAACAGGACAGTAATATTACTAACCTTTTTTCTTTGGGCCAGGTGCCGAGGTTGCCATCGACAAAGGACATTGAGGTTGACCTCTTGATCTCTCCTGGATGACACAGGTAAGCAAAGTAAGAATCAAAACATAACTTGTTTTACCTACTGTACAAGTAATCATAAATTCATACCCAACGCTTCAATTTTTGGTAAAAACCAAAAAAGTTAATAAATAAATTGAAAATCACCTACCTGAGTTTCGAGGCTGTGGTCGGAGGGGCAAACTAGAGAATGAGAAAGAGAAAATTACAAACATGTTATACATTGTACTATATGTTTTCATGGTCCTTTTAGCTTTAATTTGTCCAGATGTGAATTTTGCTAAAAAATCCGATCTTATTTGGCCTAATCAGTCTCATATATTCACACCTGCCAGCTGCCCACGAACTGGCGTAAACTACAGCCCCACTCGAATGCAAGTGAAATGCCTTGCTGATGCATTTTTGGAAGTATACCTGGGTCTTTCAGGACTTGGGGGTCTCTCCATGAAGCTCCTCTTGGTTGCCTTGGAGATGGGGATTGCTGGTATATTCTTTGACAAGAATGAGGGCTCTGAGGTGACACAACAAAGACAATTGATCAAACTGTGCGTTCACAATGTATAGCAAAATAATACTATTTCCCCCCTAATTACTTAGCTTTGTGTATGTTTCAGATTAAATGCACCCACAGGTACCTATACAACCACTATTACTGCTAGCACTCACCACCACTTCTTTCCACACGTGACAATACAGTTGTTTTCGCTACTATTGTCGTAAGGTCAGAACTTAAGACTTGCCTGTGCCTTCGTTGTCCAGCATTCTTGGTTTCACAAAAGATGGCTTGTCCACCTCAAACCAACCAAACAGCTCTGCCATGAACACCAGGTAGTTATTCTGGGAAAAATATTCAAATAAGACTAAGATTAAAATCACGAGATTGGGTAAGATATAATCACTGTGAACACATGCTTTATCAAAAATACACAACCACACAAATGCCTTGTACCTATTTATCCAGCAGGTGTCTCTGTTAACCCGTATCTCAGAGAACCTGAGTTGAGTATTATTTGTACCTTCCAGTCTGCCCATAAATAATTCACCAATCGTGCTCCATTTCACAAAGTGTCATGTTAAGGGCAGTATGCTTCATAGATCAAACTACAGAGTAGTAATGTATGATGGGATCTATATTTATCATCCTTTTCAGCAAGGTATTTTCAAAAAATAAGTGGCATTTAAGGGAAATAAATAAATGGCTTTTGTGACATAATAAAAGTCTGACTTTTCACACTGTAATCGTTTTTGTTAGCTCAGTTAATGTAACCAACAGCATGGCTTTTCACATGCTAGATAAGCTAATCTTGTCATGTCAACAGTACCTGTGGTAGTAGAGAGGAGTGACTAATGCATTAACCTAATTTATAGAATAGAGGTCAGTTATTTTTTTCTGCTCTCGATCCACCAGCCAACCTGAATTGGATTGGGTTAGAATTGCTGGAGGGATCTTTGCCACTGCTGTGTCTAGTGGTGTCCATGTCTGAATCAGGTCAACATACAGTGGGAGGTCAAACTGCTTGAGAAAAATAAATCCATCTTACAAAGTAATTTCCCTCAGTATAACTATATAAGTATTTTCCCAAACCCTGTTGGTTTTTTCTTTATAAAGGAAGGAAAGCTGTGTGGACTATGAAAGACTATTACACTAGATCTGCACTGTATTACAGAGGTGAAACATGCAGCCTCTATCAAAAACACCACATGGTTCAACCTGACTTTTTTGTCGGCCCCATTGTCAACACTGTAGAATAATCCATTCAGTCTTAAATTCAGTCAAAACACTGCATTTTTAATTAGTCAAGATTTGTGCCATCATGATTGAAATAATATTTTTAAATTTTTTTTTTAATTGAGCGTCATTATCTTGAAACAAAGCAAAGAAAAGTCAAATTCCTCCATCAAAAACATGTAATTTGCATTGTAAACTAATTCCAGCTCGATAAGATGTTTTCCACTTTTACATCTTTCAAGAATCAATATTTAATCAATTACCGTGCCAAACTGGTACCTTTTTTGTAATTTTTTTTTTGCAGCGAACATGTCGGCACTGGCTTACAAATGCACGCGATATGCAAAACAAGTGCAGTGAAGCAGGCACGACCTTGAGGAAACACGCCCCCTCCCCAGTCTCAGTCCATGGTCTCCAGACAAAGACATTGCTGCATGGCTCAGCTCTAAATATACCTGATTTACCTCATCAGCAACATTTCACTCTACCAAGCACACACCAGCAAACACACACACATCATACGCCCCTTATCTGCAGCCCAAAAGCACACCAGGAGAGGCAGAGGCAATTAACAGCAGTAGCAGTGGTTTCCCTTGGGTGTTACTGCAGCATTTTAGCAGTTTTTTTGGACTCCTTTTTGTTTTCTCACATGCTAGAAAGCAGAGCTGCAAACACGTGAAAAGGTGTGTCGCTATGACAAAATCTAGGTGGGAGAAGCTGTCGGGCACATGGTTACCAAGTTAGTAAAGTAAAGCAGACACATTGGATTATCATCTTTACGTGTTAATTGAACAGTTGCTTACTACAGCTAGAGTTTTTCAATGAGTCAATTCAAGATTTTCATCTTTTCCACAATTTTTTTCTAGCTAGGTTTTAAGTTACATTTGGCCTTCTTATAACTCATTGGGGTTAAATAACTCTTAAGCATGAAATTACTAACAAACAGCTAGTCAAATGCCAAAGTGCAGGTTACCTTCAGGAGTGTTCAGCGTGTGAAGCAATTCTCAATGGGGTAAGACAAACAGAAGAAGAAAGAGCCAGAAAGAAAAAAGAAAGAAATAGAGCCAAATATCTCCTGTCGTCTGCTGAGCCGAGATTGGTGGCAAAAGCCCAACCGGACTTCTCTCTTCCCATCTGCCCGACTGACTACTACCAACACACCAGGTGTGACGGTTATCGCTATACCACCAGTCAGCAGTCACACACACACTCACACAGATCTCCAAACAACCAACCACCGCACCACCACCACGCCTATCTCCCTGTTGACTGCCATTACTACCTCTGCCAAGTCTGCAGCGATGCCAAATCGGTCTTGTTTGGAGATTTGAGTGTCTGAGTGTGTCACTCTCAGGATGAAAACAGGAACCTGATTGGTGACTGCTAGAAGAGAGCTCAGGGTTGAGGGAGGTGGGGGTGGTGGAGGGAGCTAATCCTCTGTACAGGGATGGGCGCAAACAGCCCTGCTTGCATGTACTACACATGCACACATGAATGGTGTAACATTTGAATGCACTGCAAATGTATAGGCAGGGTTTGCATGCATAAAAATGCACATAAACAGCCTACAAATGACCTTATCACACAGACAGTAGGCTTAGACACACGCTGAGTGTTCGCAGGGCATTGATGTCAACAATGATTGGGCCAGAGGGATAAAGGATCTAGGTCCTGCAGCCAGACAGACCGACTCAATTTGGAAAAACCCACTGATTTACCGCCAACTTCACCGGGCTGCCCTCAGAGAAACCTTTTTAAAAGTAGAAAACAAAACCAATTCGAAAGAATGAACTGCCATGCAAAAATGTCTAAAAGTGGCCACAAACAGACATGAGATATTAAAGCTGCATTAAAGAGGCAGCTTATGAATTACAGTAAGTGTGTTAGTTGCCTTCCTCAGGGCAACCTCAGCAAGGCTGCTGCCACAAACCTCCTGGTAAAGAAGAAGCAAACACTGGCAAAAGCCCAAAGCTGGTGAATTTCATTTCATTCTCACTCCTTCTTGGATCCACAGATGGTAATATAGATGTGCTTTGAATTAATTAAATGAAGAGCCAGTAAATGGGAGTTGGATGGTGTGATTTACTATCCTTGTGTCCATTAGGAAAGAATGGCCCGACGTAATGTGTGTATTCTATGGCTTTGTGGAGTTGTGTGTACTAAAGGCTAGTCTATCATCTGCTATGGAGACCATTCAAATATAATGTGGACTGATCCTGTCTTCACCAGGCCAGCATACAATATTAATATAAATATTGATGCTGTCCCTCTTTCCCCCTTTAGTCTCTTCCACCTCCTTTCTCACCGTTTCTGACTCTACTGGTGTAAATCTGTGTTTTCGCTCCTCCTCGTCTCTTGTCTCCTGTTTCCATTTTCTTTCACATTATTAACACCTCTCTCACTTCCCCTCCCCACTACTGTCTCGGCTCACTCTCTATAATAAGGTCTCTCCGTTAGTATGACGGGCCACGATGTACAGCTACTGAGGGTGTGACTGCCTGGAAACTGGGTCAAGGTTACTGAATCTAACTGGTTCTGAATGCAGTTCTGCTGCTCTCAGGCAATAGCTCTGCCCTGCTGGGATTTGATTTGTGAATCCCTCATGAACTCAGTGTCAGCAAATACTGCTACTGGCTGGTTAACGCAACTCAATTATTTCTTTTTTGATGCCGTGTGTTTAGTCGATGTGTGTGAGCTTTGAGGTGCAGCCATGTTATTCATTCCACCAGTGCTCTATCCCCTTATAATATATATATATATATATATATATATATATATATATATAGCTGCTACTGTTACTAAGCACCAGCATTGCTCTATTGTCACGTCCTGGTTCCAATTCTCCAGGTCTCTGTTTCATAACAGTATTAAGTAAAATTCTTCTACTTTTTCCTCTACAGTATCGTTTAGCTTCAGAGTGAAGCACAAAATATTATTTGCAATAGCAAAAACCCAATCTGTTTATATATTAAAGAATAGTTCCATTACTATTACAAAAGTCTTTTATCAGTGTGTGTAGAAAGTCCATGTAATCAATTTAACTCAGCCGACTAATGTTTTTAATTTAGTGTGTGCAAAATGCTTTCAAGCAGGATGGAAACATAGCTACAACTGCACTGTAACCGAATTTCTACATTTAATGTGGCTTAAAAGCTGATGTTAGACAGTCTAGTGATGTTTGGCCTTACAGTGACCTGTGTTCAGTCTGTGCTGAGAACATCTCTGTCAGAGGACATGCTGAGACAGAGTCAAAGCTATCCAGACACATAAGCTTTTTTACTGCTTATGCAGCTCTTAGGCAAAACACACACTGAGATGGGACAAACACAAACACACAGCACAGATGGAAGGTTAGACCAAACCACCAGAGAAACTGTGCCTTTTGTGTCGCGGACTAGGGAGAGACGCTGTTTTGGGACATCGTGGGAAATGGGTATATGATGTAAAGGTTTTCGACCGACAAAAGTACACTTACGAACACAACTGGAATGCTTTTTTTGAGAGCCAAAACAGATATTTTACATACATATAGTATTATTCATGCAAACCCACACAATGCATACATTTAGCACGTTTCTCAAACAATCCTACAACACTGTACTTTTGGCTGCAGCTGCCCAGGCTGTTTCTATGACGGGTGCATTGCAGCAGTATCACACATTTATATACCAAGAAATTACAATCAATCATCTCCCATGAGTAGCAGATGACCTCGATACCGCACACACACAGTGGTGACACTGGTATAAGGTGTCGGACTGAACAGAGGACTGGAGGATATGCAAAGCGAGCTGTGAGTTAGAGCGAGAAAGGGAGCGAGTCAGTGAGAGACAGAGAGAGAAAGTACGACAGAAGAAAACTAGGATAATCACAAAAATACACAAGGAACACACAGCCAAAAATATAGGGCAAGAGAATGACAAAGGAAGAAAAGAAAAAAAAAGAAAAAGGAAATCAAAGAAGGAAATAAAGAAGAAAAGACAAGGAAAGAGTATGGGAGGAAAGAATGAAAAAACACACGCAGACATGTTGGTATGGCAGTGCAGCTCTCCAGGCTTGTGGTTGGTTAAGACAGATAGTTTGGATTGAATGGTTTTTCCACAACATGACTCACCACACTGGCCCACAGAGCTACCCATTTCTCCTGTTTCATTTAGCCTTTCTCACTGGATACTCCACCATATGGTTTTCTAATCAGTTTCAGCAACAAAAAAAACAACAACTCATGAATGAATTAAAACATACAAGATTTGTATCCGTTCACGGAAAAAATCATCCGAGTAGCATCCGGGACAAATGGGTTAAGTATAACTCGACATTTTTCATGTCTATAATTTTGTAAATGTGCCATCGAAGACTTGACATTACTCCAGGGTTGTTTTTTTTTTTAAATAACCACCACTTGCTTGGATATTATGTTAACAGCCATTTTTTTCATATGGTGGTTTTTCTACTAACTACAATTGGCACGCACGCACGCACGCACGCACGCCACGCACAGTTTCAACAAGTCAGTAGGTCAGCAGTATAAATTCTGGCAGATATTTTTTCAAGACTATAACAACGATTACACACTACCTGTAAAAGCCATTTCAGAGTGGAGAATTGTTTTGCAGAGAGAAGCTTTGGACACCAACCACACAGGATCAGTATCACAACACAAGCATCAATGACATGTAGCATATCTTTCACTAGAAAGAACTGAAAGTCTTTAAAGTGGCCATATTATGCTCATTTTCAGGTTCGTAATTGTAATTTGAGACCGTATCAAAATAGGTTTACATGGTTTAATTTTCAAAAAACATATTTTTGTTGTACTGCACATTGCTGCAGCTCCTCTTTTCCCCCTGTGTCAGGTCTCTGTTTTAGCTACAGAGTGAGACCTCTAATCAACTTCTGTAACATCTTTGTTGTCAGTCGCACATGCGCAGTAGCTAGGTAAGGATTACATGAGCTAGCTAGCTGTTTCTCTAACTTCGGTCAGTACAAGGCAGGATTAGCTGGGAGACTTCTTCTAAACGAGGGCGCACTTCCAACTTTGCGTGGAATACCTGCAGAACAGGGACATATATGTAGTTCTATACAATTTATTTTGTAGATTAGGGTGAATTTGTGTGTGTGTTGTAGCAGTGTTTTGCCATTGAGAACGAGCTAGCATGCTAACGGTTAGCACCCTAGGCCCCTTGTTTCGGCTAGTGACGTAGAAAGCCCTGCAGATTTTGAACAGCTCACCCGGAGACTGAAGGCAGGACACATTCAGAACCCATATCTCACTCAAAACAGCATGGAGGGTTTTTTTCAGTCACACCCTCAATTTGTATGCTTGTGGAAGCACCAGAGACACAAAATAACACCCCAAATCCCCGAAAAAGTGTTTTTTTTTCATAATATGGACACTTTAAAATGATCATTTAGCTCAATTTACAAGACTCCTTTATATAAATAAACTAGCTTAAAAAAATGGTTTCCAAGGAACTAAAAAATAAAATGTTTCCAAAAGAATTTCTGTACATTTGTAAGAATTAAATAACGGTTACTCGCTAAATAACTCTATAATAGAGGCTCCAACCTGTACAAGTTTTATCACTTTTGTTAGTCAGAGACTTACTATAACTTACTGACAAAACTTAACAAGCCCAAAGTAGTGGTTTGATACAGAAATGAGGGTTACATTGTTTCAACTATAATAGCAAATCTCACATTTTGGAAATGAAACTCCAAACTTTGGTGTTGAATGCAGCCAGATTTAAGCCGTACCTTGATGGTGGAGGAGGCGTAGAGCATGTCCTCCAGGCTGAAATGGCAGCAGCTGTTCAGGTTGTCTTTGCAGAAGTCCTGTATGAGCTGCAGGTTGTACAGCCGATCAGCTAGCGTCATGTTCTCCTTCAAACAGACATCTGGGAAGGCAGAGGGAGCCATCGGGTGTCAGTGTGACCTTGGTATGAATTTGGTTATAAAACACGCCTCGTGGTTTTCAGTGGGCTGATGGTTTTTGCAAACCAGATCAGAGATGGGTGCAGTGTGTCAAGTACAATGTTGAGGGTCTTATAGTAAGGAACTGGTGAGGTGTTAAGCACAATGGTTTGTGACTGACCAATCATGACAGCATGTTGCATGTCATGAACCTGTGGGTGGAGCTGTGTGTTAATACATTTAAAGAGTAAACAGTGTTGAGTGATTAATCCTTTGTCCCTCTGATGTTTTCATTTCAATGGAATGCTTGTGTGTGTGTGTGTGTGTTGTGTGTGTGTGTGTGTGTGTGTGTGTGTGTGTGTGTGTGTGTGTGTGTGTGTGTGTGTGTGTGGATATGTATTGTGTATGAGTGTGTGTTTGATGAGCCCACTATCAACACACTTCATTAGCACGTAATTATGTCGTATCTTTTGTTTGTGACTGATCTTTGATCTATTGACTGATCCAATCAGGGACAGGAGACAAAATGGCACAAATCCAATCCGCCACACACTGCCACATTTTGAAAACAAAATCTAAAAATCTTCTCAAAATTTCTTTTCATATTGAACATTTGTGAGGAATAAAAACAAACAGAATCAATGTGCTCAGAGCTCAGCCATGTCCTCCTTTGGTTGAGAAAAAAAAAAATGGGTTTCTTTTCAGCATGTAGTTGAAATGTGTTTAAGGGACAGAAACCTTTAAAAAGAAATTCTGAAAAATCTGTATTTTCATTTGTATTTGTTTTGGTGAACAGAGCTCTTAAAATACTGCGGATAAATTACACCTTGTTCTACGTTGCAGGACGTCCTGTCCCAAATCAACACACACAACTCTTACATTAGCCCACACTAACTGTAAACTCCTTACCGTCCAATGACAGCAGCTGAGGGCAGTAGAAGTGCAGCAGAGCGCCCAGGGCCGAGCCGTCTGTGCTGTCTTTCAGCAGGTTGTCCACTGGGGGGATGCAGGGAACCAGCTGGGTCGAGGCCGGCTCCTTCCTGTAGCGAGCCTGCGTAACATCAAATACGCACCTATAAACAAAACTGCGTTGTGCAACATTCATCTGCCTACATCTGCAGTACCTATTGGGCCAGACACGTCCTATTGTTTCTTTTTTCAATCACAGTTGCAAAATGAACCATGTATAATGATGCAACCATCACAACAGCTGTATCTTTATATTCTCTTTAAAGCGGCAACACTTTAGAACACATCAAGGCTTCATTAGCTTTACTCATGTACGAAGGTAATTGAATGGGTCTGGAGTTACAGCGAGTGTAGTAAAATGTTTTAATAGTGAGCCCATTGAGAGGGAACAATAACCCACTATGGGAAATATTAGTTTGGCACAAATACAACTGAAGCGGCTCACTTATTATTTTTTGGGATGTTGTGATCTTTGTTAGTCCTCATGGTACACTACCAGAACATTATGAACTTAAATACGGAGTATCTATAAAACAGCACTCTAAATGAAAAGCTGTCAACATTGCCATATTGATGTGCCAGTTTTTTTTTTATGTCTAGTAACTGTGAGTGTAGGCCAATGGCATGAACACATACATACGGGGTTCCACTAAAACACACACAGTGTTTGAGGCAAAGAGAGACAATGTTATAAGAGGCTCTACAGTGAGAACTGGCACAGGGAATCTGAAACAATTTCATGCCAAATGCTCCCAGACATCCCATTTCTGAAATGAAATTCTAATAAAAAATTATCTTTTTTCCTTTTCTTTTGGCTAATCCCTTGGGGACTTCTTCAGTGGTTCCCCAATGGTGTTTAGTCCCACTGACAAGGACCTTAACATTAGCAAATACAAGGAAGTATGTGCTGAGAATCTGAGTTCATATAGACATATTCCTAATGTCTGTATACCACGGATTTCAATAAACGTAACCTTATACTAAACTGCTGTTAATAGGGACTGTAGAGAATAAGGATAACTGATTTATAATGTCATTCACACTCTACTGCTTTATTTTAATGGCAAATAATTACATGCGTTACATTTTCACAATTTCTTTTCATATTCTTGCTGTGTACACTCACATGGATGCAGCACAAGTGGACACTTGTTAATCAGAACAGGGGAAGAGAGAGAGAAGCTGTGTTTATGCAACAGTGTTAAACTGATGGCAATCGAGACAGAGAGAAGTAGGAGGGAGCAGAGACGGTCACTATGGATACACATGAAAAAGCGTAGCACTGATTAGTTGACTTACGGGCACAAGCTTCATGTACCACTTGGTTGGAGACTGCAGCAGCACAGTGACAGAAAAAGACAAACAACAAAGAAATACCTGTTAGTGAGATTAGTTGGTAATGCGATTAGTAATACAAGGAAAGACATGACAGCAGTGAGATAAAAGGAAGAGAACGTGTGTTATTGAGAGAGCACGAAAAGCAGCCCACACAACCCAAATAACCCTGAAATTGTGTTTAGTGTAATTTAGTGTTAAGTTCTGAGTGTGTATCGTTAAGGCTTTTGCTGCTCATACTTCTACAGAATAGGAGTTTAGCTATGGCCCGATCAAATATAGGCAGAGATGGGAAGTAACGAAGTACAAATACTTTGTTACTGTACTCAAGTAGATTTTTCAGATATTTTTACTTTACTGTTTATTTTTGTGGCAACTTTTTACTTTTACTCCTTACATTTTAACACGAATATCGGTACTTTCTACTCCTTAAATTTAGAAACTTGGCTCGTTACTTTAGTTTTGTACAAAAGGTCGTCTATCAGGAGTGATTGTGAGTGCATGTCGGAAAATAGCGCGGACACGCGCCTTACATCGCGAGCCACACGGAGAAAAAAGGATAATCAGTTAGATCGTGTGTGTGCGTCCTTGAGAACTGTAAGTCGTATAACTTATGTTGTCAGTTAATTTAAGCCTGTTGTTGTATTGGTCTATAGTTCTTGCACATTTAAAGTAAGTTAGCTAGTGATTTTGTGGTTTGTGTTAACCTGTTAGCTAGGTTGCACGTTGCTTGATATTATTAAAGCATCAAAAGAGAGACGTTGTCTCCGTCCGTGTTTTAACAGACACACCTGGAAACCAGAATTCGCTTTAAATACAGTCCTAATCTAGACCTCACTAACAAGTTTCAAATAATTTCACTGGAGTTACCATTATTATTTTTTTATACGGGAATATACTGTATGTTGCACTTGACGCACCACTACAAGACGACTCAACAGATTCGGTGGCATTCATTTGCGGCAAATCATTGTGGCTTGATGGTGGTAATGTTAGCACTAGTAGTATGATGGCGAGATGATTGGAAATTAAGAAAACAGAGATCCCAGAGACATCCATTTAAAATGTAGGCAATGGCATATAAAGAGCCTTTTTTCCATGTCCACTGAAGTTTCTCAGCTTGTACTCTAGTAACATTTGTGTGGTCCAGGTAGCTTGCATAAAAAATGGTTGTCATTCACAAGGCTACTTTTACTTTTATACTTTAAGTATATTTCCAAGCCAGTACTTTGTTACTTTTACTTGAGTAAAGAAGTTAAATCAGTACTTCTACTTTTACCAGAGTATTTTTTAACACAAGTATCTGTACTTGATGTTCATATTCATCATTTCTCTCAAATAAAATGGCACTGCAACTGAAAAGTGAACAATAACAGATGAAACATTTCAAACCACATGTAAAAACAAATGCATTACAACACATTGGATCATTAGACTAGATTTACAAGACTTTTGACCTGAGACAACTCTTACATGTTGGTAGCCACAGTAGCTTGACTATGCCAGTGTGGAATCAAAACAGGCTGTTCTCATGAACCGTTCGTACATATAGCTACGACAAGTAATGCACTGTAATGCATTCCACGTATACATCACTGTATGCCCCACATTGACTGTCACTGTATAAGAGAGTGAACCGGCCGGCGGTCGCCGTCATTTTGTAGGATATCATACGAATTGTTGTGCATACGTTTTCGTACGATATCATACAAACCTGTTCATTAGAATGCATTGATATAAAGCTGTATGCACAAACTGCATCAACACAAAATGACATGGCCTTTTGATAATGTCTTTTCAGCATTGCTGTTAGTTGTCAATTCACAGTTTTAGTTGTTGTAAATTACTTCTGAACAGAAATTCGCTGCATTTGTAAGTTAAAAAAAGAAAATATGTTTGACGTATGCATGTAAGATTCCTCTAGTGATGATGTGCCCATCAATAGGTATGCATCCTTCTCTCCTGTGTGTAAAAGACGCACTCCCTGATATTGTTAATCTAAATTCACTGCTGATGAAACATAAATGGGAATTGTGTAAGATTAATTTGCTAAGTTTAATCTTATTAGGGGACACTGTATGGCACCAACAAAATCAGGAAATGTATTTTATTGTCACTAAAGAGAAGAGCATCAGCTAAATACCCACAGTAGCTAAAAGAAACCAAATAACAATCCCACCGCATACATGCAACCCAACTGTCAGAAATCCACTGACAGTGTAAGCTGATTCCAAAAGAGGAGAGGCTTGCCTCAGTTAATATCTAATTCCCACGCTACCTAGAAGCATCAAAGAACCAAATGTGAGCGCCACTCAAAGTGGCTGGCAAGTGCTCGACTTCAAACGGTGAGCCACGACTTGTGAGAAAATACAGCTGCTTTGTACTGAAACCCCCAAAATGAATAATAAAGACAGCAAGAGGATGAAAAGATCAGCTGTAGCCTTCTTGGATTTTCCTGATTTGATTAACGTCACAGCCCCCCTGAATGGTAATTTTAGTCACCAGTATGAGTCTGATGCAATCAGAGGAACACGTGATGTAATCTAATAAACAACATATTAGTTAATCAGTTTTATCCATTTGCTAGTGAATGGACTGCCTTGGCTTACCTGTCATAAAATAAAAAGAGTATTAAAATATCAGATTATAGTGGAATGCAGAAAGGATCCATGATAAAAAAAAAAAAACATCACATATTTTGTGTATGTCTATCCCTCACAGTACAATATCTGGAAAGTGACAGTGAATAAATACTGCAGGGTATATATATATTTTTTGAGCATAATCTAATACCTACTCTATGTTCTGCATTGTTCACTTGAATAATATGTGAGCTCCTTTCATTATTGGGCCATGTTTTTTAGCAGATATTTGTTGTCACTTGTCATAATTACACACATTTATCAAACACAAGAAGACAGGTTCCTGGACACTGCATCTAGCATGTTGTACCTAGCAAATTAGGTTATTTATATCTTTCAAAACAAGACAAATATGTATTAATGGTATTAGAAAGGGTATTTGTAGGCAGAGAGGGAGACAGAGGACACCTCTGAGGTACTTTACTTTGTTGTTTTTTATCTTTTCTTTACATGTCCATACTGTACATCATGTTTATTGTATCTTCTATGTCAAATGGTGTCTGTAAACCATTTACAATACATTAGATACCTTATGTTTACCTGTTAAAGCCAAATTACTTTAAATATACGCTTAAATACAGTATATGATATACGATAATGCAGGACTAATATTCAAACTAAAATACGGTTTAGTCAAACAAAATAAAAATTATGATAACAGCTCAAATCCTAATGTTTCTGCTTATGGATCTTTTAGCTTTTACATTCATTTTTCAGAGACAGTAACAGTGAGTGTGCTTGAGATGAGTTTGGGGTTTTAATAAAGGGTGGTTTTATGATGCAAATGGCTACAAATACCAGCGTGGTCGGCACGAACTTTCAATGATGGAGTATTCTGAATACACTGCTGCTCTAAACCTTGCTGCCCCAGTTTAAGAATGAGATGGAGGAGATGAAGAGTATCTGCATCTAAACTGATGATCCTAAAATTGTGGACTGAGCGGAGTCAAACAGAGTTTAGAATCTGTTATAACCACCAATCAAACCCCTGGGGAGAGCTAAGGCCCTCATCTATCATCTCCTTACTGACAGACAGACAGACAGACAGACAGACAGACAGACACACACAGTGTACAGACACTTGCACCCCAACCATCTCCACTTCAATCATCCTGTAACTCTGCCAATCAAAGTTCATCTTCTGAAGCCAGAGATGCCTGGCTGAGCTGTAGCTCAGCTTTTGAAACTTAAAAGGATTAGTCCTCACTTCTCTGTCCTGACGTTGCCTTTACAGTCCTCCCCTCCAACCTCCTCCTACCCTCAACTCACCCTCACCCCTGGATTCAGTACAGTAGGTTAAAACAAAAACACTGTTGCCCTGGTGAGCTCTAGTGTTGTCCCAGTAGTGTTCGCGTCTCTGTCTGACTGAGACAGCGTGACTCACACTGCAGTCATACTGCAAAGACAGATGGGGGAGGTCTGGGGAGGTGGAAAGTGATGGTGTGAGGGATAGAAGGCGGATAGATGGAGCTGCTAGACACCATGAAGAAATGTTGCCACCCCCCCATATGCTAATTACTGACAAAATCCTCACCTTGTTCTGATTTATTGTAACTGAGAGCCTATTTATTCGCTTTTTTGGGCCAATCAACTAATTTTATTATGAGGGTGGTGCATAACTAGGACACTAATACTTAGGCTTTGTTTGGTCTGAATGAAAGGGGAATAAAATAAGTGGTTTGTTTCTCTTAGAAAATACTCCAGCTTATTGTTGGTTTGGCGATGGAAGAAATATATATTTTTGGTCTGATTGCAGAGGAGGGACAGAGAGTCAGGAAACAATGTGGTGGTTTTATGACCAAGCAGTGGAAATGATGCTTGTGCCATTATATAACTGATACACATGTAAAAAGCGCATAAACTGAAACAGCAAAAGGATGGAGGCAAAGTCATTATTATATTCAAATAGCCAAGACACTGACTGTGCCTGCTTTCGTATGCCAACACAGCGAGCAGTTGTTATGCAACGTCTCCTGTCTGAGTCAGCAAGAACAAATTAAGGTTCATAAACTGTCCTGTGAATGTTATTTAAACCTTAAACAGACAGAAGCAGAATCTGTTTCAGCAGCTGCAGGCAGACAGACGTACTGACTGATTTAAGACTACTTTAATTCATCTGAAAGTGTGGAACTGCATCATCTAATGACAGTGACTTTTATCACAGTTCAGACCAGAACAATGTAGCCAAGAAAGAGCGAGAGTGGGATGGTCATACACACACAAACACTCCCTCAGAAACGCACACAGACACACAGACACACAAAACACACACACCAATCAACATGAGCTGATGGGATGAATTAATGAGGACTATTTTTGACTGCTCCTCAGATCTCTGCAGGGTAAATTGAGACAGTTAGCTAGACTATCGGTCCAATCTGAGTTCTCTCTCGCACGACTATTTTGCGGTGGCTCTGTGCGGAGTTAAGCGCCGCCCATGACGATTCTGATTGGTTTAAAAGAACCAGAGCACGTTTTCCTCCCATCCCAGAATGCTATGTGGGAGTAGCCAGACCCCCCTTCAGCGCGCTTTGGAGGAGGGTCTGGCAAAGCGAGACGGCAGAAGAGCCAACTTTCAGGCTCGAAGGGCCAAACAAACGGATGTGTTAACACTCACATCATGTGAAGGAGTGGCTTCACATGTGAGACACTGAGTCAGCGACACGGTGACTTAACTGTAGAGCTTAGACCGGACCCAAAAAAATCAAGCCCGACCCTACCAGAGCCCGTGCACGTTGTGTCCGAGCCCGGCCCAGCCTGACACATTAACTGTAATTATGAGCCCGAGCCCGATTTAAACCCGACACTTTTTTAATACGTGGGCTGTTATAACTGAAGTTGTCAACTACAATTCAGAGTTGTTTGAACTACAGAAATCTGTTTAGAATTATCTTAACGAATAATGCAACAAGGACGAAGCATGTAGCCTAAACTGCGCTGTTTGTTTATTCAGACTGGAATGGATCGTAAATGGATCCGAATGAAGAAACGTAAAAAAAAAAATCAACGCATTTCTCTGTGAGGGCTTGCCTCACCCTCAGGGCTAGCGGTAGCCTATGCTTGGAGAAGTAACAAAAGAGGATGCTGAAGGCTGACTATCATCTTTTCTGCCACGGCGAGCCTGCTTCATGTGTCTGTTAATCGTCCAAGTCCCCGTTTTATTTGCTGTCATAGGCGAGCAGCGTGCCGCGCTTAATGCACTCGACAACGCCGACACATATGTTGTCACTGCCCACGACTTGTTTAAAATGGTTCCATAACTCAGACTTTCCTCCAAACTTGCTCAAAAAGGTAATTCTCCAGTTTTTCTTTTTTTCCTTTACATCCTCAAGCTCCATGCTACACACAGCACAGCAGGCCCGGTGTGATGTGTGCGAGAGGAGGAGACTCCGCGCGTGACACGTGTTGCATTTTTTAACTGTAGTCTAACTTGTGTAACTTTTTGGACACATTTGTTACTTTGGCCTAAATACAGCCTATATAGATAATATTTCTGATTATGGCATAGCTTTCTCCCCACCCAATTAGGCTAATAAAGTAATAATAAAAAAAAAAAAATTGCTTGATCAAGGGCCCGGCCCGAGGATAGTGACGGAAAATAACAGCCGGGTCGGGCTCGGGCAGATAATCTAAACTCTACTTCACTGTAAAAAGACTGTAACTTTTGATATTCACTTTTGGAAAGAGTCTGCTCTTTTTCAACAAGCATAACAAAATCTAATGATGAAATGGTTTGTCACTTGTTTTGTCATGCAACTTCACCAGTTAAAAGTAAGTGTGTATGTGTGTGTTCATGTGGAATAGCTGAGGCATGCATTGCTGTGTCTGCACACTGACTGGTCAGATCAGCATCAAACTCAGTGGAAGTCTGCACAGCCCTGGGACTGGGAAGAGAACCACACACAAAGTGAGCACACTGCAGTGCTTTTTTCAGCACTCAACTCTCCGCAGGCTAAAACACAAGGGACAGGGTTTCAATATTTTCCCTTAGGACAACTAACTAACTCTCTAAACTAGGGATGCACCGAAATGAAAATTATTGGCCGAAACTGAAACCGAATATACTGAAACAGTTGGCCGAAAGCCGAAACCGAATACCGAATGTGGCTTTTGCTGTTTTTCATTCATTTTGCTTTAATCTTTCACCATTGCATGAATAAAACAATTAAATGTCCTTTATAAACTTTTTTGTCTTGCTTTTCAATAAAACAAAATCAATTACATATTTGATACAAACGATTTATTTAATACTGAACGTTTTCTAACATTCCAGAAGACCTAATTTAAGAACAATTTACCCTTAAATAAATTAGTAAAACAAAATACTTTTTATTTGGCCATCTTTGAGCCCCCCTAACATCGGCCTTAAACAAGAAATTAACTGCATTTACTCTGTATGCTCACAACAAAAAAAGTGCATTAACAACTGCTTGAAAAAAAAAAAAAAGAAAAGTGGGGGCCGGGGGGGGCTGAACACAAATGGGGCAGTGCCCTATTTCTGACAGTGTATTTAAATAACAGGCAACTTTAATAAACTAAATTAAGTCTACTTCAGGAAAAGTGGCAGGTTCTTCTTGATGAAAAGGAGCTTCTCTGCTTTGTCACATGAAAGTATGTTCCTCTTCTCATCGATGACATGAGAAGCAGCGCTAAACAGTCTCTCGCTATCAGTGCTTGTGCATGGAGCAGACAAGTATCTAGGATGGGAACGGAGAATCGAAACAGTTATCTCATAGCATCGACATTGTAGGCTATCAGTTTTTTGTAGTTTTTTAATTGATGACGGCATGTTTCTTTTCTGCCTAAGAAATAATTAAATTTTTGAATGCCGGTAGGCTATATGCCTTCTATTTTTCCACACTAAAGTATAATAGTTCAAAATATATAGCATAGCAAGAACTTTATGAATAACATATTTAATTCAATTTCCTAAATAGCTAACCTGCGTGCCGTCTGTGCCAGGTGGGGAAAGCGGCCTTGATTGGCCCTCCAATATCCGAGAGGGTTATTGCTCCTGGGGATGGGGACTTCTGATAGAAAAGCATCCAGTTGTTGAGCTGTTGAGCTTGTCTTCTGACTGGTATTTGGATTGCTCTCTTGGAGAATCTCTTCGAACATGTCAGACAGTAAGGGTTTGTGCAGCTCATCATCTGTAGTGCGTGCCCTTTTTTTCTCCACGCCATCTCCCCGTTCTGCTGCGCTGTGCGTCATGCGACCGTCTCCATCACACAGCGGCTTTTGCAAATCCAACTCAGCCTGTATCATGTCCCTTGTGCGCTGCTTTTTCCCCACATCCAAGTAATGATCCTTATATCTTGGATCAAGTACTGTCGCGATGCAGTACAGCGGTTCGGAATCTGCCTTGCTAAAACGAGTGTTCACAGCATCTAAGAGCGCACTTTTTGTTGTTCTCACTCCGTGGTCTGTTTCAGCCTCTTTGCCTAAAAGACGCTTTAATGCTGCTAGTAAGGGGATAACGTCTGCCACAGATGCACCCGATGAGCTTATCTCCTTCATTATCTGCTCAAAGGGGGCAAGGAGAGAGAGAATGTTCTCTATTAAACACCACTGGTATGCGCTGAATGTCGCGGGGAGATCATGATCGGCAATGTATGAAGCCAGGACTCGCTTTTGTGCAAAAAGGCTTTCCAGCATGTAATACGTACTGTTCCACCTTGTGCTCACATCTTGTTGGAGACGTTTCGGTGGCATTCCCAATTGCTCTTGGATTGCTTGTAGGCGCCCATAGGCAAGCGGAGAATGCTTGAAATGGCCCACAATTTTCCTGCCGGTCGCAATTACATCCGCTATACTGCGCTGACTCAACACTCCCTCGTTGACGGCCAGTTGAAGCGTGTGGGCCATGCACCTTATGCCTTTAAGGTTGCTGTCTTCCATGGCTTTGGTCATATTTCTTGCATTGTCACTCACTATCGCATGCACTTTGGATGGGTCGATACGCCAAGTGTCAAACATTTTGGCAAAAGCATCTGAGATGGCTGCGGCTGTATGGGAGCCTCTGAACTCTTGCGAGTGAAGAACAACCTTTTGTAGGTTGAACTCAGTGTCTATCCACTGTGCCGTTAAACTCAGCATGCTGGTGGCACTGACATCCGAGCTCCATATATCTGTGGTGAAGCTAAAGGCTGCAATATCTGTAGCCAAGAGCTCGTGGACGTGGGTTGACACAACGTTATACATTTCGGGTAAGCATACATCCGAGAAATGCCGTCTACTTGGGACAGTGTAACGGGGCTCAATATGTCCCATTAGCCTACGGAACCCTACGTCCTCTACAACTGAGAAGGGTTGGTCATCCAAGGCAATGAATTCCATTACTTTAGTTGTAATGCCCTTAGCTTTAGCACTGTCACTGCCAAACTTTTTTGCCTTTTCAAAAACGTCAGCCACAGATGGAGTGTGTGAGCTTGGTAGGCCTACTTTCCTTTTAGTTGCTGCCGCGGTGGTGTCTCTCTCGTACTCCTCATGTTGTCTGGGGTGTTTGGATTTAAGGTGATGAATCAAGCCTGATGTGGTGAACGTCTTCGCAGATGTTCCCCCTCTAGAAAGTTCAGCAGAACACTGTCTGCAAACGGCCTTATTTTCTCCGTTTTCCGACACTTTAAAATGCTTCCACACTGCTGACATGTTTGCTGCATGAAGTGTGTGCAGATTTTTTTCTCTCTACTTGGTATTTTGTTGTATAGGTCACAGGGCTCCCTTTTTCATCTCCGTTTATTGTCATTTAGTTGTTTACAAGTGCATGCGGACCCTTTTTCATCTCCCTTTATTGTCAGTTAGTTGTTAACAAACGTACCTGCGGCTCTTTTTTAATCCGTCTTTTTTAGAAGCGCACCAGGCTCATTCCACACTGGTTGCTTTAAAAAAAATAAAAACTAGAAAGGTTCGGTGTAATTTTTTCGGCGTTTTTACTCCTTCGGCCGAAACCGAAAATTATGTTTTTGGACATTTTCGGCCGAATATTTTCGGTGGCCGAATATTCGGTGCATCCCTACTCTAAACATTCCTGCAACGCAGCATCTGTAACGGTGTTGTGTCAAAGTGTGTTGCCTTTCATATACTGTGACAGAGGAAGCTAGGAAAGGAGGCATGACCCGGGAGTTTAGGGTGGAGGAGTGGAGTAGGATCGAAGGCAGGGAAACAGTGAAATGTAGAAAAAATAAATTATTAATTGAAGAAGCAGGAGACTGAATTGCTGCTGATGTACTTGAACTGAAATGTATCAGGGTTATCTGATATGTGTTGAGGTGGTTGATAACTTTTTAGGTGCCACGGAAACTTCCTAAAAATCTAAATAATAATAATACATTGTATCATTCAAAAACCACACACAAAGGTAACTTTTCTTTCTGGAAATCTGCTGTTGCTGCATAATAACTGATATGGAGGTGAGGAGCACAAGCATGAAGGATGATTGTGACATCATCCACCCCAACTCCTCCCTCTTCTCTGATCATCACTCTGCTGTGTCAGGGTAATGGGTAGCTGTCGCTCGCCATGCCAACTCTGACCCTCACTGCCAGACCATAATACCAAATGTCGCACTGACTGTGAAATTTACAAGTGGCAATGAAAAGCTTTAATGTGGTATTTTGTTAAATAAATTCAACAAGTGAGTGTATGCATTATTCAGTTTATCACTGAATGATTTATTGCAAATGCAGTATCGAATTACAGAATCCAAACACAGATTACTCCAGTTACTCAAATACGTACACACACACACACACACACACACACACACACACACACACACACACACACACACACACACACACACACACACACACACACACAACACACAAAACAAACAAAAAAAAACACACACACACACACACACACACACACAAGAAATCACTGCTGACACTAGAGTCAGTTATATAACAGATTTGGGACTCTGCACATAGGTGACCTTGCACTAAATGACTGCTGGCCTAATGAGACCAGAGAGCACAGATGTGCGGGTGAAGGCACAAATGAAATGAGTGATGCTTGCACAGATGTCAGGATGGCTAAACTCGTTCTGATGCTGAAGATGCAGCCTGGCGTTCTTGCTCTTTCTTATTTAATAAATACAGACTGAGCTTCATCTAAAGCTCAGACATATGTGAGTGAGATTTTCGTCGACGGTAGCTGGGCTTTAAGGGCTTAAGATCTTTGAGGAAACTGGTCTCAAATATTAAAGTGACAAATAGCTGTCAGTCAAAAAGCAGAATGTTGTGGTAAGTCCATTAAGTGGAGCCAAGGATTTCAGTTAGCTTGTTTAGAACTGTCCATCATACTGGCGACATCTGTATGTTCATGTGGAGTTTGTGAAGTGTTGGGAGAGAGGAAGGGAAAGGAAAAACACCCACCCGAGGACTCCCAGCAGGGTCGGTGCTCTGTGTCTCCCTCATCCTCTGCTCCTGAGCCACAATGTCTTTTAGATACTCATTTACCTGAAAGACAGAGGACAAACAAGGCTAAAATTCACAGCCGCAGCTGAATCAATTAGCAAAATTTAATATAAGGAACAGACTATGACGAATACCTCTTCTTCAGCTCATATTGCTCTCATATAAAGAGTAATAGTAAAAGTTGAAAAGTAAAGTTGATATTGAAATTTGACTTTCCAACAGTGGAACATTAGCATATGGGCGATATTGAATCAAATGACCGCACTGTGCCAAAGCAATCCTTTATTTTGTAATCATTACTTTTAAGAATAAAACAATTTAATTGTGCCTTTGTTTTGTGTGTCAATATAAAAAGGACCCCAATAGAAGTCTGTGTTTAAATGCATCCATTGTAGAAGTTTGGGGATTTTATGAATCAATTGTAATAAAAATTCAATGAATCAAATCTAATCTCATTCAATCCTGCACTGTTGACAATAGACAGTATCTACAGTTCTCCTCAAATTCATATGGATCAAGTTAAAGCAGGAATCAGCTGTGAATTGGGGACCTTTGGAACACAAAGGAACCCCAACAGAGAGCCACGTGTCCGACCAGTAGGACTCCATGACCACACCTGTTAGCTATTGTGAGTGTCTTTTGTGTGTGTGTGTGTGTGTGTGTGTGTGTGTGTGTGTGTGTGTGTGTGTGTGTGTGTGTGTGTGTGTGTAGCTCAGAGTTGGCAGGAGCCCAGTGTTCCTACTAGAAGAATGTAAACAGACTGGGCCCTGTAGCATTATATGGAGGAGCCAGCACCATCTGCGCATGCAGGCCATGTAGCCAACCACTAGTGTAAAAAAGCTGATTTACACAGAGCATGTCGTTTTGTGCATTAGGCCACATTTTACTGATGTCTAATACGTACTGTAGTCTGTAGCAAATACATTTCATGGACATTTTTTTAAGAGCGTTTTGCACATTAACATGATAGACTGCCCAAACAACATTCACCACATGTAAGCTTAATGCTTGGCTGTAAAAAAACAATGTAGTTTCTCTTGTTTCCTGAATTTCTATTCTCTTGCACATACATACAGTAAGTCACGGACATGCTTTATGTGACACATGTAAACACACGACACTCCTTGCATCATAACAGTCTGTTAGGTTATAAAGTCAGTGAAAGTAGTAAAGAATTGGACAATCCCACCTTTATCAAACCCACAAGGTTGTTTTCTCATGCTGTGAGTTCACTTGCGAGTTCACCTGTACACGTCATATGCTATAAGTTCAAGGCATGGTGTGCATGTAACAGATTTGATGGTATTTAGGTCAGTGTTTTTGACTGTAATAACTTGCAACCAAACTGTGCACTGTGGAATGTCAGAGCTCAAGCTCTAACCCAATAACCCTGAGTGATGGTATCTACAGTAACTTGTGTACAATATGACCACCAGCCTGCTCTTTGGACAGATACTAAACATGTGACTTACTTTTACAAGTTTATGATATGGTGCAACCCTAATGACCAGGTTTCTCACAATCTGTCCTTGTAGTTACAGTAAATCTGTCATTTTTAAGAAGATATACCCACCTTGTTGATCCAGGTGGTCACTGCGTCCTCTGTGTCATAAGGTGTTTCCACCTCAGGGTCGTAAGACGAATACTGACGAATGCAGGCCATCACCTTCTCGACGCTCACCGTCTCCACTGTGTACGCCATCATCAGAGTGTCGATCATTGCCAAGTGAGCGCTCTGGAAGAGAAAACAGTACAGAGAAAGATTTAGAGGGTGAAAACTAGGGGTGGGAATAACCAGAGGCCTCACGATACGATACAATCTCAATAATACTTATGTCATGATACGATATTATTGCGATTTTAAACATATTGCAATATTCTGCAACATATTGCAATTTATTAAATTTTTTCCCGACTTCAAATGTTCAAAATTTTAAATTATGTCCCCAAAAGGAAACTTTGTCAATATCGGTTTTATCTAAAAAGATACATTTCTCTGTTTGTTCATCTCACTTCAATTTAAAAAATGGGACAAACTGACCAACACATATACAGTATAGTAAAAGATCAATACTTGGCGACTGTGTATCAATACAGTATTGCCATGGAAAATATCACGATGCTATGCTGTATCGATAACTTCCCCCCACCCCTAGTGAAAACAAGTAGCTTTGAGGTAGCTGGTGATTCCAGCAGATGCTTGACTGTGGTCACTTCCTGCAGATAGTATATTTGAAGTATTTTAGCCATTGAAGGTCAAACCCAACTGCAAGTTGGCCAATAGATGAGGAAATAAGCCCAGTTTGTTTCATTGACACTGCATCTGTAGAGACAGATCACTTTGCTCTGAGAGGAACTGAAACTCGGACCATGACAGCTTTTTAATCTCAGTGACAGATTGATCTGTCAGACTACAAAAAACTATGACACTAACAGAATCAAGATAAACACATAAGCATAAAAAAGAGCATTTCCTGCATGTTATTGACAAAGCCAAAGGCCTGTCAGGTGCACTGAGATGAGAATGAGACATGAACAAGCCAATAAGAAGGGTGTGAGTTAGACTGCAAATAGCCTATGTATCTGAGCAGGTTAAATTGGCTGCCTAATCTTAAAAACCTGATGTAAAGTTTGAAAATGGCACATCCAGTCTGGCAACAAAATTTTCCAGAGTGGGGGCCCAGAGTGAGCGAGGACTCCAAATCCTCTGCTGTACATCTGAAATTGTCGTCAAGTCGAACATTCATTTGTTGATGTTGCCCTGGAAACAAGTGCCTTCATCCCTGGTTACAAGACCCAGTTTGCTCACAGCGACCGCTACCCTTTGAGAAGCCTGAATAAGACATCTTTCTGACAACTGAATCCAATTAAAAGGCATCCATTATAAGCTGCTCTACTCATCTTTATCACTGACTGGAGGGTTTTATTTTGAAAAACTACGAATATAAATCCAATTTTGGACACATAATCATGAAGTTCATCATCCAATGTCCCAACAGTATGTGTACTGACTGTGGTTGATCTGTGCTATCAATCAGTATATCAGTTAATCTCAATAACTCCGATGTATTATAATTACTGCTTGTTGTATGACTGCTCTACTCTTACACTTTGGCTCTGCTCCCAAAAGGAACTGTTTAGAAATATAGCAATTTCAATCTGACATTGAACATGATACAAGGAACAGAACACAGAAAGGTGTGGTTTCCAGTTCTACGCTGCAATATGCAAATATATTTACACAATAATTTCAGTATCTAGTGCTGTATGTAAAATAATATAGGAGTAAGTGTATGAGTGACTTATTTTTCCTCATACTATTTTGTTTTCGATTGGTGGATTACCTTAGCCTGACAAGCCAGACCCACATCAAGAAGTTGGGTCTGGGAACTCACCATTGACGGAGCTCAATCCGAGGGGCGGGATAAACGGTTGTCTTTCAAATTCCCTCTGCACACAATAGGATAGCGCTACAACCAGGCAGAGCAACGAAGAAGGTAGCGAAGCTAGTTTGTAGATTAAGCTTTTGCCGTATCCGGTCAGTAAAACTCCGAACACATCTTCCTTTTTTAAGAATGATTTCTGTGCCGTTCTTTGTTCTTTTCTCAAAGAAAAGCTGAACTTCAAGTCTTCCAGAAGACTGCTGTTCGCCAGCAGCAGCGGCAGCCATAAGCCCGCCCACCGACTCTATACACGATGTGATTGGCCTGACCAAAATTTGGTTTTGCCAGCTCGCAAGCCAACGGAGAGTGCCTAGACCATAAGCCTAGACCCCCTGGCTGCAAATTAAATTTGCTGCCGCTAGGGTGCGTCTAGATTTCTAGGCTAGGATTACCTGTTTTTTGGGATGGAAATCATCCACATTGTTGCCTTGTTTTTTGTCATTTTCCGGTTACACTTTACTTGAAGGTATCTACATAACGATCATGAACGTGTTATAAACATTATAAACAAGTCATAAACGTTTATGACATAACGCTTCTTTTAGTAAGTGTCATTCAGTTTTTGTTAAAGTTAGGGTTCATGTGTTCACGACAGTGTCATGTGATCACGACAGTGTCATGTCACTCTTATGTAGATACCTTCAAGTAAAGGGTTACCATATTTCCTCCATTGGTTGGGTTTCTAATAAAAAAAACCAAAACTACTTCTATTTCTAACCATGGACGGATTGTGATGTTCTTAAAAACATTTCAACTGTGTAAATACAAAATGGGCATTTGCATTTTTCAAATCATTTAACCTATTCATAAAAATGAGATGCAAATGACTCCAACTTGTGTAGCATTCCACAGGTGTTCACGCATCAGGCTAATAAAGCCAATCTTTGAATGGTATCAACAATCTAAAAGTACTGAAGGTATTGCAAGCGTTACAGGTATGAGACAAGTCAGATGTGGTGTGTTTGCCCTCAATTCAAAAAATGTCCCGATGAGGAGCAATTTCCTTTGCAGACAGCAGCCCAACACAAATACAAATAATAATAATAATAATAATAATAATAATAATATACTAATATATTTTATTTGTTGGCGCCTTTCAAGACACCCAAGGACACCTTACAAAACATTAATAAAATCATACATATACATCATCCATAACACAGCACAATATCCATATTTCCTACACTTTCACCATGAATCATGAAAAAGGAGACGCAATGGCATGACATCCGGAGTTATAGTCGGTTTAAAAAATACAATAGCAGATGGGACAGAGGACAATCTGTATCTATTAGTGTTACCTTTGGGGAGACAAAACCTCCACCCTGATGGAAGTATCTGGAAGTCAACATGTAAACGATGTTGAGAGTCCAAAACAGGTAAGGTATGGTGAGGTAAGGATGTAATTAAAATCAATTGAAGTCACAGTTTAGTTCCTAGGCATTACTCTGTTTACAAAGAGAAACTTTTTAATCATTATGAAATATAGCCGACATTACAGACACAATGTCAGTGTCTGTCCACCAAAATGAGGGAGAAAGGTAATTTGTGAAACAAAAACTTAATATTTCGATTTAAATTGATGCAACAAGGAAAGCGAAAAGTCATAGGGAGGAGGTCGTGGTGTTGGATGAGTGTACGACTTTAACACGACATGTGTTCACTTCTACCAACAGCCCACCTTTGCTTCCTTTAACTACGATAGATCTTTTGTGACCAGGACCTTTTCCGAAACGTAACTTCCCTATGACCTCAGTCTGTTTTCTACAATCACAGTTAGACTTGCTCAGTGGCTAGCCAGGTCCCTATGGTACCAGTGTAACATATAACTGAGGAGCTTCTGCTTGGCCCCTTTCTGTTGCTTGCAGATATAAATAATGTTTTTGTTTGTAAGTTTATTTTTGAAGACTGATGCCTAATTAGCCCATGCTAACTAGCTATGTTGCATCATGATACAGATGTTATGAAATACTAGATCAAAGCAGCAACAATTATTTATAATTAGCATAAAAACATTATTTCTCTAGATCAAAACAGACTGATACTGAGTTTTTCAAATAACCATAGTCAGAAAACAGTTCTAACAACTCTAATACTCATGCATGTTGACATACAGAGCATATTTTAAGACACTGTACTGACATATAATCAATCACTTTCATTTGCAATGTGAGGGGAACTAGAAGCTGAATATGGAATTATAACATTGTCTTTACTGCACCATGGTGATATGGTGTAATCTGTGTATTTTAGTTCTTGGCTCCCACCTTTAGCTCCCTCTATAGTGCCTCAACCACCACACATTACCCAGGAATCAAAACGCTAAATATTTATAGTTTAGCTGCAGGATTTCCATGAGCTAACCCGATTAATCGGCCGTAAAGTTAAAGCGGCCCCTTGAAGATCCACAACGATGCAGTGCACCAGAGTCAGAGAAAAGGAACAATGTATTAAACATATCACTGGAGGGTTTTATAGTGAAAGTGATGTTAAAAAGCTGTGTTGTTCGCTCACTCTGTCACTAACAATGCCAATAATAAAGCAGCGTTTGATATCCTCTTGGACTATTCATGTTAAAAACCTGTGCCTTTTGCATATTATTCCTTTATCTATATTTCTTTTTAGTGTATGTCATTTGTGTGACGACGGCTGGAAAAACCAAGATATTTTCTTTCCCCAAAAATATAGCATGATAAAGTCAAATTGGCTGTCAAGTTAGCAACTATATTGTGCATTTTTTAGCTCCGAAATGAATTTGCTGTCTGACGATGCATTAACTTAATGCTTAATTTCCCCCATCTCTGATCTGGCAACCCAGCAGCAAACCAATCCCATTTAATAATACACTGCAGAGATGTTTTCTATTGGCTTTCATTTAGCCTGTCCAAACATTGTAAAAGAGACAAACAACCAAATACACACACATACACATCCTGTTATCAGTTTGTAGCGTAGTTACAAACCTGCCCTGTGTTTATATTTGTTCTACAACAAATGATCAACTCCAGGCAAGACCAATTTCGAAAAGGCCAAGGGACCAGCTTCATTCCTCAAAGGCCTCTTTACCCCCTGGCTCCTCCCTTCGGTTGAGCAATATAATGATATTGATTTGGATTTGATTTGGTCTGATGAGATAAAATGACAACAATAAGAACTAATCTTGTTTACTATGCCACAGACCTGCAGTCTCTAATCACATTGAGTGTGTGGGAGGAAGAGGCTAGTGTAGGACCACATGCTCACTCCAGGATCACTGGGATCATGCATACTTTATAATGTGACAAAGCAGCTTCTTTCAGCACTTAAAAGTCAGAGATGTTAGCAATACATTTTTAGATAAATTGTTTGAACTTGAAAGTGCCATACCCACAGTTTCATTCCTTCTCTGCATAACTCTACCAGGTAAAAAAAATGAAGTAAATGGACAAAGAGAACAGTGAAGGAGAAGGAGGACCCACTACAAAGATGACGAAGAGTGATGCAGACGTAAGGAAGCGGTTTACACAGATTCAGGTAAAAATTGAATTATTTTTATTACTTTACTTTTAATTACTAATAAAGCCTGAAAGAAAATTCAATTTATTCAATTTATTTTAGCAAGTATTGCTAGTATTGCCTGTATTTCCAACACTTGGATATCATCAAAAAGCTTAGCCGAAAACATGTTTTAGTATTTGGAACTGCTTGAAATCATGGGGAGAGGAGCTTGAGCTAGTTATTGGGGAGGCTGACTGACATATATTTTCCTCTTGCAGTTTTCAAAATGTGTTGACCGTGACAAAAAAACTCACGGTCACGGTCACATTTAAATTTTGATATTTACTAAATGGTGTACTGGGTTTGACTCTGGAGATAAGTAAGGAAAAGTATTTCAGCTGCACTCAAGTTGTTGACTTGTACTTCAAAGTGATAACACTGCAAGGAACATGTGTTTCTGACAGCTGATGGAGAGGCTGACATTTACTGCATGTCCATTTGTATGGCCCCAAATTTACAAAACTGAAAGTCTGAAGGCCAAAATGGCATTTAGGAAACTAAAACTCCTCATTAATATAATTTATAATAGCATTTGCCAGCTGACCCTATAATAGAGCTTCCTAGTTGCATCAAAATAGATGCAACTGTCTCATTCTATTTGAATTCATGTGGAAAATGCCTATTTAAAAAGGTCTTCACAAAGCATATATAGGAAATAGGCTGCCACAACTGAATTAGTTCTGAATAAGAGTTGCTGTATGTGTAACGCTCACATTAATGGACAGTCATTGAAGGACCAGCTGACTGTGTAAATGTCAGGTGAAAGCTAGAAGGAAGAAGAAAGGATGAATGAGTGGTGGTTAGATGGAGAAAAGACATAGAAGAAGAGAGGGAGGAAGAATATGAAGCAAGAAAGACGTATATTCTTCACTGCCCAAAGAAAGGGTTAGCCTTTCATGTTAGGCAGACCTGCCAGTTGTTTGCAATGAGGCTTTTCCTCTGTGATATCCCATGACATCATGTTTTCTAACCTTTCAGTTTGCTGAGCACACGTGCTTTCCTTCAGCACTCCTTTACATCATATTCATACAGTTGCACATATCCACACATTGGAGCTGCCCAGCCCAACCTCTGTCTTCCACTGTTGGCCAATGAGCAGCCCCACTGGAGCATTCAGGGATCAAGTGCCTTGCTTGAGGGTATCTACACAGCTGCAAGAGGGGGAAATGTTGTGAAACCTTCTGATTATAAGACTGCTTCTCTAACCTTTAGTCTCTGCTTCCCCCAAGACATTGCCTTCTTTATCATATGCTGACTAAAGCTACATTAATGTTTAGTTATTTTAATCACACATTTCATACAGCCACGGTCTATTCCGTGGCCAAAGACACAAGAATTTTTGCTTTCTCATCTAAGCTGATTACGTCCATAAAACTTGTTTTGATTTCTCAGGAGGTAAGAAGATGCTCCTTCATGGTCAATATCTTGTTTTTATTGTACCGCTACATTGCGGCCTCTCTGTATTTCTCACCCGGGGAGAGCAGCAAACACTGTTCATCTTTAATACGGCTTCTTGGTGAAAGAGGAAGGATGAAAATCCACCGTAAGAGTCTGATTTAACATTGCACAAAAGAAATGCAAAAGAAAAAAACCTGCAGCGACCTACAGACGATAGTGTGTGATGTATTTCACCTCACTGTTGTGTGTCTGTTGTAAATAAACTAAAATCTCTATTATCAGAGCTTTAAACTGCTTGTTGTGACCTGAACCAGGTGATGGGAGATACACAATACTTCACTACCTCACCGTTACTGTACAGGATCTCTGAAAAATGTTTCTGTGAAATCATTACATTGACTTTATTCCACTGCAACATGATCTGAATTGAGGCAATGACTACAGTAATGTATTTACCACAACTTACAGAAAAAGCTTTTAAGGGGCTCCAATGGGCCACGGCTAATGATCAGTCTCTGCCTGTTTTTATTGGAGTCCAAGGCTTCATTGATTATTTATGATAGTCAAAAAATGAGTGAGCAGAAAAGGACCCTAAACTGAAAACACACACACACACACACACACACACACACACACACACACACACACACACACACACACACACACACACACACACACACACACACACACACACACACACACACACACACACACACACACACACACACACACACACACACACACACACACACACACACACACACACACACACACACAGCTCAGGGGTGCTGCAATATTGAAATGCAGTCTGCTTTTAGTATTACAGCTCTCATGTCCAGGCTCAGAGGCCTCTAGCTTCAGGTAACTTCACGCCGACACAACTGGACATGGAAAAGCTCTCAGCTGTTCCTCTCTCTAGTCCCTTTCAAAGGTCACCACAAGTACTTAAAGTAAAGTTAAAAAGGAAAAAGCAGCACCACTTTTTCGTATGAATATATTTTCTTTGCTTTAGTAAAAAAGAAAGTTCAACAAAGTTCAAGAGCTGATCATTTCAAAGTTAGTTTTATCCTTACTGGTTGCCAGATGGAAGGAGTTTAATAGCAACATAAAAAGAAAAATTCAGATAATCACAAGAAGGTATGTAAAAGAAGGTGAGGTGTGCCTTAGCCAGCTAGCAGAAAATCCCTACATTTAAATCTCTGGAAATTACAACTAAATTGATGTGAAAACCGAGACAGGTGTCAAACTGAATTGAAGTGAACCATTTAATTAACTGAACCATGACTGCTCCCAGTAAACACAGGTAATCAGTCACCAGTCTTACAGGCAATTCTGCGTTGCATCCAAACGGTTTGAACGACACAGAACTGCATTTGGAATTTGGACAATTTTGTCCAAAATCATCAACAATACTTTGGAAATATAAAACCTTCCTCTTTTCTGTCTTTTCTGTCAGCAGTCTTTTCTTTTTGAGTGAAGACATGGCATAACCCACAAAGCTAGCCCAATCATGAGGAGAAATAAAAATGCTCACGCACACAATTGCACACTTTGGGATTTACAAAATACCAATTGTGAGGTCTGGCATCACTTGTGGGAGTGGAGCTTTTAAGCAAAATACCTTCCCCCTCCATATGCTCCAAACCCAAACTAGCAATTATATGGAAACCTCAAAGCTAACCTTAGAACACTCTCTAGGGACACGATCACAACTACCAGCCAGTGTTGACCCCGCCTGGAGATACGCCTGCACTCCAAATCCTTCCATCAAGTTTGAAAAGGCCCTCTGCGTTGAAAAGGTTTCATGTATGGATAAGGATAAAAGAGGGTTTGATTAAATTTAAAAGGGAAATGCCACTCATTTTACATAAACATGACTGGCAATTACCTGGTGTTCTGACTAAATCCCTGTGAGAATCCAGATATGTGTGACCACGGAAGGACATTTGCTTTCAGCTAAATCTGGTATTATGCACAATTCCCCATTTTCCTAAAAGTTTTGTTTTCTCATACACTGTCTTAAAAAGAAAACTTGCCTCTTCTCTCTTTATGTCACAGTCTCCATTTCACGCTATATGAGATCTCATTGCAAGTACCCTAGAACTGGGTCTTCAACAAAGCAGAGCAGAGCATTATCTGCAGTGTCGCCTGCTTTTACCAGGTCAGGATCGTGGTTTTGTCTTCTGGCGGCACATTGTGCTAAACGTCTATTTGGAAATAGAGAGAGAATTGCATTCTTCAATGTTGTTTTTGTGTGTTTCTATGGACATTTGTATGCAACAATCAAGGCTAATGAATGTATTGTTCTCTGATGGAAGTCAATTCGTTTAAATTATGCATAAGTGAATATAAAACACACACACACACACACACACACACACACACACACTACAATAGTATAACTAATACTAACACTTGTTTAATTGAATCTACAAAAATGAGATTCCTGTATAAGGTTTTGCACAGGGCCACATCTGTAGCAGCATGAATTCATTACGGATTAGCTGCTATTATAGCCTCACCAATCCTTTCATTTGTAATGTCAGTAATAATATGGAGAACCAGGTGAATATTTTAAGATATGTAGAGTGTGAACGATTTCTCCCAAGAAATCCCCTGTTCCACATTCTGAAGAGAAAATGACACAGATTTTCTCTATTAGTATAATAAGCTTACTGTGCCAATTTACCAGATCAGAATATATCATTTAATACCAGTCTCGCATTGCCACACCCTACCTCCACAGCGCTGCGGAGGAAGGTCTGGCTAGTCCACATAGCATTCTGGGATGGGAGGAAAACGTGCTCTGGTTTATTGGCATTTCTTTAAACCAATCACAATTGTCTTTGGCGGCGCTAAGCTCCGTACGGAGCAACGGCGCCACTGCAAAATAGCTCCAGGAAGGAACTTGTTTTGGTGGAACGTGTGTACGTTCAAAACGGTATTGTTTTAGTCAAGCAACAGTAAACTCTGATTGGACAGATAGTCTAGCTAGCTGTCTGGATTTACCCTGCAGAGATCTGAGGAGCAGTTAACCATAGTCCTCATAAATCCACCAAAGTTTAGAACGCCAACACAAAGAAAGTCCAAGGTAAATAAGTGAAATCCGGAGAGTTTCCGTCGGCAACGGAGCAATCCCAGGAGTCAAACGTCTGCACATTCAACAAAAAAATACTAGAGATGCACCGATTACAATTTTTTACACCGATTTTAGTGGATTCCGATTAAATTTTTTCTAACCACTTTACAGTTAGTTACTTTAATAGAATATTTTACATTTTGCATAGAACATAGAATTTTTTTTTAATAGATAATTGATCGTTATGAAATAGAACTATATAAATTACTCCTGGTATGGGAAATTCACACACATCTAAAGTGCAATGTTATGGAAGAAAAATGTCCTTCTTTTCACATCCAATATCCAACTAAAAAAATGTGATATATTTAGCAAACTAAACTTCTGTATAAACAGGGAAAACAAAAGGCCGTCTATAAGCAGTGATTGTTAGAGTGCATGACGGAGAATAGCGTGGACACGCCACCCGGCGGAAAAGTGAGAAAAAAAAGAGATCGCTGTCCGAGGGATAACTAGCCAGTGGAGATCGCGTGTGTGCGTGCGTCCTTGAGAGCTGTAAGTCGTATAACTTATGTTGTCAGTTCACTGTTAGCTGGTGATTTCGTTGTTTGTGTTGTGCTAGCTAGGTTGCACGATATAATGGCGATTGTTGAATGCCCTTGCTCATGTTGGTATTTTATGTGCATTTACATGCTACAGTAGTTACACTGCATTAAGATATTGATCAAGGCCGATCATGTGAAAATCTACTTCCTACTTTTGCCGAAAAGATTTCTCACTGTAAAAATAGTAATAAAGAAAAATCTTTTTTAAATGTTTTCAAGTGAGGAAATCTCTTACTGTGTATAATCTCTGTACATAACCTTACTTATTTATAACAGTGAACTGAGAACTTGTAGGTTTTGTTAACTGCTTAGATTAGCAGTTACTACAGGATTTTTTTTTGTCAATATGCAGCAAGTGTAAAAATCTGTCTATGGTCTGTCAGGTTACTTCTTCAGGCTGAGCCACCAGGCACTGACCCGCGATCTCCCCTCCGAGGCCTGGCTCCCAAAGAGAGCAAAGACGTTGATCAATACAGTAGATGTCTTTGAATTATTCTTAGTCTGGCACCTCACCTGGGATCAATTTGCCTTGGGTAACCCTACAAGCTGTTTCCTCTGACAACAAAGCTCCCAGGCTCACAGGAGCACACAATCTCCTTTATTACAATAGACATTTACTGCATTTTGGAAAATATTTCTGCATAGATTGACACTTGAATTACCAAGGTATTTTTCAGTGCAAAAGACAAAACATATAAGTACTGAGTTACTGGCTACTGCTTACTGTGCTGTATCAGCTAGCATGGAACATAAGCTTAAGCATGGTTTCCTCTCTGCACTGTTTAAAAGGCCTGTAGACAAATGTGCTCCTGGGATCACAATCTAGACATTAAATTAAAAGCAGAAAAAAAACACATCAGCCTAAAACACAGTCAGAAAGATGCTCAGCACATCATATGACATCACATTATGTGCTTGCTGCCTACCCATCCATACTGTGCTGCCTGGAAGTCGCCGCTGGCATTGAGCATAACATGCTGGCTAGGACTTGAAAGTACTTGGATGGGCTTCCCTTCCACCTTGCTGCTTCGGCTCGTCTTTGTTCGTAAGATCAATTGCAGAAGCAGAGAATAAGGGACAGAGGAAGCTAGTTTGGTGTTAAGCAGTATTTCTTCTGCCTGGCAGTCAGGTTAGCTTCCTATACTTTATCATATATATATATATATATATATATATATATATATATATATATATATATATATATATATATATATATATATATATATATATATAAATATATATATATATATATATATATATATATATATGTGTGTGTGTGTGTGTGTGTGTGTGTGTGTGTGGGCAGCAGTGTCTTAGAAATACCATCTGCCTGCTCATACGAATCCAGCATTTCAGTATTCTCTGCCTCAGAGCGTGGCAGTGTTCTTACAGTACAGAGCTGCACATGCAAGCACAGACTGCGCATATGACATATGAAAGCACGAGCACCCCCACCTACACACACACACACACACACACACACACCCCCTACTGGAGTGTAACCATGGAAACGGAGCTCCTGCCCAATAGGGGTTATGATTGAGGAAGCGAAAGGGAGGGAGTGTATTCATCTCTATTAATCCATGCAATACATGAGTTGATGAATCAATCTGTCACACAGTAAAACTGAACCGACAAACTTTTTTTTTTTATCAATGTAGAAAGTATATGTAGTGATTGGTGACATTGTTAAATATAAAACACACAATATTAGAAATGTCTGATGAATATAGACTGATGCTTACATTTAGCACAATGTATTCTATTTTTGATGTATACACACAAGCAAAATAACTGGTCCATATAATAATGTGTTAGTAGTACATTATCTAAAGAGTATGAAATACATTTTTTGGGAGGGAATTTAAATTCTTGTTGGTAGTTAAAACTGTCTTTTACATTTACATCATCATACAAACATTTGAACCTATTACACTTTATACCTATATAGGGGGACATCTGATATTGACAAGTCATGATATCATTAAGCAACAAGTAATAACTGCTGCAAAAACAGTTGCGAGGGGGATTTTGATTTTGATATGGACGATGTTCGTTTTGTGAGCTGCTGCTGGGTGTTTGTGTACACATGTTCTGTTTTGTTGCACAGCTAATGCGACACTCCTGTGCTGTAATATGTCAGCAGCAATTAACCAGGTCACGTTCCTTTTTGGCACAGTGCTCACTCGGCTAAATGAGCCCAAGTTAACAAGGGAATGCTTTGGAGGTTAAAATGACTTGCTTAAGAAATCTTCTGTGTGACTCCAACCGGTGCCTTAAGTACAACTGGCAAACAACTGAGTAGAAAGCATGGGAGAAGATTCCACATTACAATAGTGCTGTAATTAATGTGCTATAAGGCTTACAATACATCTACAAATAAATCCCCAATAGTTTTACTCTAAAGCAGCATGGTTTCATCAAGAACTACATAATACATCAGTTAATATACACATTAGAGATGCATTTGCCATTAAGGTTGGATTTGAAAGCATGTAGCCTATAACATGTAGCCTATAAAGCAATTTAGAAACCTAAGGTGCTATGCCTCTTATCAGTAGTTGACACGCCCCATACGGCCGTGATGGCGTCTGATTATATATACAGTTTAACCTACAACATGACCTATTTACTACAGCTTTATTAAATATTAAAGCTGTGACATTCAAGGTTCGGCAACTTGGAAGAACATTGGTTCTCACCGCAACGCGGTCAAGGAAGTAAAGCCTACATCACCAAGTTACCGTCCCTGTGGACGATCGACAGACTTTTCACAAGGAATCTGTTAAGCAGAGTAGGTAAGAAAGCTTCAGATCGTGGCGCATTTCGTCATCCACTGAAATCCAAAACAACAGTCCTGCATCTTTGCAGTGGTAATTTGAACCCAATGAAGGAGGAAAAAAACAGTGCTTGTTCCTTTCTCATTATCACTGCAGAGGCACCCTTGAGCAAGGCAATTAACCATCAGTGCTCCAGTGGGGCTGCTCTGCATCCAGCAGATTGTATGAATGTGGAACAGAGCGCTGTTGCAAAAGCATGTTCATGTTGATCGAAACAACCCTGAATATATTAAGCAAAATAATAAAATGCTAAATGCTGTTTCTCTACATTAACCAGTCTGTGCTTTGCTGCAGGGATGCAAGGGGCACTTCTGTGCCACTCTACACCGTGCAATTAGGTTCTTAGATACCTGCACACACTCATTTAACAACATACTTAATACACACGCGGAAACTCATGCAGCCTCACACCAACATGGCATCATGACTTTGTGTAAACGGCGCTTTCCTAAAGCCAAATGGCGTGTTATCTGTACGTATTTTGAGCTATCCACGTGTATGTCTACGCTGTATACAGCGGATATAAACATACACACGTATGCTTGAGAATGTGTCGTACTATCGCGAGAACAACGTCACATGCGTAGGAAAACAATAAACGGTTGGGTTTAGGAAAGAAACACTGGGGAAGGCTTAAAAAAAAAAAAAAAAAAAAAAAACGATGGAAAAACGCATCACGCAGGGACACGATCCCAGCTCTCCTGGGTGAAAGTCCTGTGTTTTACCCATCCCCCACCCCCACCAGCCTCCCACTGCTGACTTACGTCCTTTCATACTACTCGCTACGGCGAAAATTAACACGTAATGTAGGTCAATGGCGGCCGAACGGCATCGATAAACATGCTAAAAAGTGATTATGAGTCTTGATAAAACTTTATGAGATCCGTCTGCTCACACACATCATCTATTTTCATTCATCATCTAGCCCTTGTGTTGTCTTCGCGTCAACCTTTGTTTTAGCTTTTTCCAACGTTTTAAATTGTTAAATTTTTCTTCTACAAATTTTCAGCACTTATTTCTACGTCCCATTTTTTCTGATATAAAACAAAAATTGAAAACGGGTCAATTTGACCCGAAGTCAATACAAGGGTTAAATTCCTTGGCTTTTATGGATCTTGACATCATTGTGCCACTCAGTGTATCGTCTCTGTAGCAACAGGGTTACATTTTATGTCCGGATGGCGATTCATCAAGCCAAGATATTAGTCTTTCATTTAATGTTTATCTGCTGGCTATGGAGTTCAACTTTGTTATTGGGTTTTCTCCCTGATCACAGCTGCACAGCACTGACACTTTGGAAAGAACACAATCGAGAACTAGTATTAAAAGTAGCAATTACAGCCTTTTGATGATGAACTGTAGCTATGATAATACTTGCAACGGGGCTTCATGTGGGCTGTAATGTGTAATGCCAGAATAATATTTTCGGATCCTCAGCCCACCTCCACATCTCTCCGTCATTCTTTGTGAACACTACAGGTGGAGGAGAGCGTCAGCGATACAGAATGTGTGGAGGCGACTGAGTGGGCGGGTACTGCCATCATCTTCACATGTGGGAAGCCCATGGCTGAAGACAGAAGGATGAGTGGGCAGAGTAGTGACAGAAGAGATAGCAGGGACAGAAAAAAATATGATTAAAATGCAAAGTCAGTTTGGCAACCTAGTGAAAATGTCAGTAAGTGTTCTCAGTTATGACATGTGTCAGACAAGACATCAGCGGCATCTAACTGCTCCTGACTTAACTACTAAAGCTCCCTCAAACATCCCCTGAAGTTGCTAATTCTAAAAATTCTTAGAACTGCTGAGTTAAAAACAAACAAACTGAAGCTTAAAATACCAAGAAGTAGCATTAATTAATAACATTGCTGGTGCTCTTATCCAGATCAGCTTATAGTTAGAACTACAGGTAGGTGCTCTCTCTTTCACAGTCTGCTTCAGGAGGAAAACCAGTGATATTCTCCTTTTAGGACAGCCTATCAAACCATTCCTGCTCTCCTTGCAGACCCTTCACACCCACAGAGCTCAGCCTGGACAGCTTCACCTTGTCGACCCTCAGTTCCATGCTGAAGCAGTTTCTAAATAATAGATGACACCCCCACCTGAGCTGTCATTCGAGTGTGCAGCAGGTAATCCACAGGAACTGTTTCAAGCGTGTAATTTCCTGTGTGTGTTTCTCATCTCATTAAAGTTGATTTAAAAAAAATTGAAAATCATTTAAAAAAAAGAAAAAGACTAACAAATACCTTTAACATCAGTTTTCAATTAAACCTTAAGCATTTATCAGACCATGATGCTGTAGATCTCATGCTATATGATGTAAATGAGGGTAAATGTAAAAGCTTTATTCGGCTCGGGACTAGAAAAGAAACTGAGAGAATAAGTTTAAAAATCAGTAATCGTGCAGGCCAGACGGTAATGCACGAGAATCCCTCAGGTTCATGGCACAAGCCAACGTAATATCATGACTTCACGTACACATACACGCCACTTTCCTAAAGCCAAGCGGCGTGTTATCTGTACGCATTTTGAGCTATCCGCGTGTACTGTACGTCCACGCTGTATACAGCGGACAGCAGTCTGCAACGTCACAGCGTAAACATACACGCCACTTTCTAAAGCCACGTGGCGTGTTATTACGAGGCTACGTGTTATCGCGAGGCTACGGTTGGGTTTAGGAAACGTCACACGCAGGTTGGGTTTAGGAAAAGAAGAACCAGTTGGGATTAGGAAAAGAACAACGTGGTTGGGTTTCAGAAACGTGACACGCAGGTTGGGTTTAGGAAAAGAAGAACTGGCTGGGTTTAGGAAAAGAAGAACTGGCTGGGTTTAGGAAAAGAAGAACTGGCTGGGTTTAGGAAAAGAAGAACTGGCTGGGTTTAGGAAAAGAAGAACTGGCTGGGTTTAGGAAAAGAAGAACTGGCTGGGTTTAGGAAAAGAATAATGGGGTTGGGTTTAGGAAAAGAACAAACGTGGAAAGGAAACACCACACGCGGGACACGATCCCCGCTCTCCTGGGTGAAAGTCCTGTGATTTTCGCCCTGTCATACTACTCGCTACGGCATCAATTCACACGCAATCGCAAGGGAAATGTAAGTCAATGGAGGCGCTAAAAAGCGAGCATGCGTCTTGATAACACGCCAACAATGGCATACAAATTGGTGTGTCATACATACGCCACTTCATGAGGTCAGTCTGCACAAGCTGTGGGTGCTGTTTTGTGTTGAGAACACACATGCATAAAATGTGAGATAAGCATGTACTAATGATGTCTTGTGTTGTCTTCACAAAACAAAGTGCTTGAAATGTAAACCCCCCAACAAAAACTTAAATAACTTTTGAATTAGCATAGAAGGGAAATTAAAACCAGCAGGACTCTACAAACAGACTGCAGGCAAACTGTGTGCTAATCATGTCTCAATTGCAATTCACTGAAGCAATAAAGCCCCCTATTGAGACTTCGCCCCAAAATAATAAGGATCCCTCATTCTTACTCAATAGGATGCCTGCAAAGTCATCTCTGAAGTGGGCTCCAACACAAACACGTGAGATGAGCTATAAAGACAGCGAGAGGTGACCGATACACACAGGGCAGTGGATGCCTTGAGGTCTAAGTCAGCTTGTGCTGTTAAATTGTTGGTTTTAATCCCCAGGCAGGCTTGAACAATCTGTATCTGGAGAAGTGAATAAATAACAACCCTTCTGTCTGCCTTTTTACTGGTTATCCCTTGTTGCTGTGTTGGTTTGTTGCACTTTTTTACTGGGTTGTATTGGTTTTGCATGATCTTTTTAATTAAATGTGTGTATTTAAATAATTGTTGTTATTATCCGCTGCTATTGGCCATTGAGAGCTGCAATTTCCACACTACTCAAGTGATTTGTCTTCACAGTGCACAATGCTAAATGGATGGGAACCTCATTTAAGCAATCCCTGTGGTTGGCCACTTTTGACCACAGGGATAAACATTTTACAAATGATGCCAGCAGAATAGTATTGATCACAGTCAAAGCCTGAAGTCCATTTTATTAAGGCTATTTAAATTCAATTTCCATTCCCATTTATTCAGCTCTTTCTAGATACCTGTGCTGACTTTTCAAAATAAAACACTTTGAATGAAGGTAACATTGAAGCTGCAAAAAGCTCTAAGATTTCCCCATGCAAAATTTTGCTCTGACCAGTATGTACATCACGCAACCTGAGCATATAGCCCAGTTAGGATGCAGCAACATACACAATCAACCAACTTGTGAATGCCGGTTCCACTTCCTGTACCTTGCTACTCCGGAATGTCCCCTTTCCTGGTGAACTAAAGTTTAAAAGCCAAGCTGGGTGGAATGATGCAATGAGGAAAGAGGCATGAAATATGCCTCAGGGACTGGTGTCAAATTCTACTTCTAGGTATTCTCAAAATAGAGAGTTGGAGTTAGATGTGATGACAACTATGACATAATAATAACTTGCTGCTCAAAAGGCAGGAAGTTGAGTGCTTACCATTTGCAGAGGCCTCTTTCGAAGGTCCCTCTCAGTTACCAGTCTCTCTTGGTCGCTGACGTAGAGTCCACGCTGAGCCAGCACCTGAATGACAGCATCGTGGCCCAGCAGGGGCTTGGAAGAGTCGCTCTTCAGGATGAGACTGCCGGCCCTGCAGTAGAGGTCTGCTGACAGCAGGAGGCTGGCCACAGGAGGCTTCAGGTGCTCCTGCTCATACTGGTCTGTGTAGAAGGGGTCCTTTAAGTCTGCCGGGACGCTGTCTGTATGATGGAGGAGAGAAAGTGGGATTGTGGGTAAGAGAGTAGGGCTGGGCAATATAATCGATATTATATCAACATCGATATATGAGGCTAGATATCGTCTTCAATTTTGGATATCGTAATATCGTGATATGACACAAGAGTTGTCTGTTTCTGGTTTTAATCTACTAATTTTCTGAATTTACCAGACTTACTAGCTGTTTTATTATTTGTTTGATTGTTTGATCTCATTGTGTTAAGGTTTTGTGAAAGCACCAATAGTCAACTCTACAATATCACCGCAATATCGACATCGCCATATCTGGTCAAAAATATCGGGATATTTGATTTTCTCCCTATCGCCCAGCTCTATAAGAGAGTCCACTAACTTCCTGGGAAGGCTCAATAAGAAGGTGGATTAAGAACCAAGACCACCACAGTGGCATGTTTCTAATTTTTTATATCAGCAAATCACCATCATCAGCGAAAAACAGTATGCAGCTCACTAGATGTAAACTGAGGATGATAATTCATGTTCTAAAATATGGAAAAAACAGAACTACTTAACCATTCCCATTTTACAAAGGAATTTAAACTCTGTAGGCAAAGGATGGAATACAAAAGTGAAAAACCAGTTAAACTGTCTTGAGCTGATGTAGTGACTACAGCTTTATTCCAAATCTGTATCAGAGTTTGGCTTCTTTGAAGATTTTTCCAGACAGTGCATTTTCTCTGCCATCTTTGGCAAGTCTGCTTCATTTTTCATTGCCGTGCTTTGACGATATCTTGACGTGGACAGGTATGGATAGACCAGCGTTGCTATAGCAACAGCAGGAGTGGAACCCAATTGATTCATCTAGTCTGTATCTTTGCAGCTTCCAGTTCCCTGGGAACACTCCTCTCACCGCCTGCCTCATCAAAGAGAGAGCCTGCGTGTGTGTGTGTGTGTGTGTGTGTGTGTGTGTGTGTGTGTATCACCTTAAGCAAGTCCACTGCAAGGGGATAGTAATAACTTCAAAACATTGCCTTTCTTGACAGTGTTCGCTGAGCTAGGAAGCATTTCCATAGACCATTGTGAAAAGAGACTGTATGGCTATCGTACAGAAAATATCAGTCAGAGCCGAGCCAATTCAAGTCCTTTTGTTTCCACAGCAGATTAAAAAAATTTAAATAAACGATTAACTGTTTTCACATGACATGCTGCTGCTGTATGTAAACTGTGTAAAAATGCATGCAAACACGCAGAGCTCATCACTGTGTAGGCAGCAGAAGAGATGTACATTTTGATAACTGGATGTATGCAGAGAAAAATGTTGCATGTGGTGACAGCGATTACACTCGCCGACACTGCGCCACACACACACACACACACACACACACACACTGGTGTTTTAAGCCCCCAACGTCGACTTCAAGGCAGTGCAGCGACCGTCAACTTCAAGGCACCTAACCCTAAAAGGAGAATTCCGGCCAATTTTTACGTTAATCTTGATCGCTATAAATATGCGAATACTTTCGACTGAAAAAAACCCGACCTGAATTGGTCCTAGCAAACTGAAGTTGCTGCAGCTACCTCGATGAGCTTCCACTGAGCTAAAACGGCAGTTGTCGGGGCAGGTTTAAGAGTGCCTTTGTGCCTCTTAACAGACACAAAATGCAATTAAAATGTCTGTGCAACATGAACAGGGCCCTTAAGTGACAACAAGAAGGCTCTCTATCCTGCCGGTAGCTACCTCGCCCTGCTAGCTGCTAGCTGCTAGCTTCCGTCCGTGATAAGTGTGTTCAGCCAGGCTTATTCTGTGATAATCATCACGCAACAGTTCCGTGTGTATTTGTAGCTCATCTATTTTGGGTGTGATCTATCTGGTGTTGGTGAGTAGGAGGCTTGGCATCGTCAATCTGTGTGGTAGTTCCCTTAGCCGCTTTCTCCCTGCCTTCGTCGCCTCCCGCTCCCGCTCCCGAAAACTATCCAGTGAGCGACCCTTATCAACAAGGTCATATACAGATGGACTCTGTGTTATTATGGAACAGGAATGCAGACAGTAGCAGCTATCGGAGTTATATCCTTTTCCTCTAAGTACTTTATTCATATTATTGATCCCAACAAAGAAATTGATCTTTTCGCTAGTCCTCACCCTTCATCCTCTACAGGGAGGTCGGAGGTCAGGTATTGCTCAGATAATTTACAAATTGCATTTTATTTCATGTGATTTTTCAATATGCAGGCTTTTCTGAAGCTCTTATTGTGTCTTCCCCTATTTGCTAGCCTTGGTTCATGTTGCCACTGTAATGGACCTGCTTATTAAAGAAGACTACAATGTTAGGAATGTTTGTCAGTTGTGGCCCAGTTCACTGAGCTTTATAAGCAGTGTTTACATCAATCCACGGCCATCATTGTTGACTGAAAACTCAATGTGGATTCATTTCACACTATATAAAGAAATGTGTACTCCAGTTGTTATCTTCCAATATGTAATTACATTTGTAGTATTTTAGCTTTTATTTAGGCATGGAAGTCCCTAAAACCTTGCTTCACATTCACAATATTCCAGTCTTCAACTGTTTACAACAGAGCAGAACCACTGCTGTTTAGAGTTTAATGCTGAGAGCAAGGGCATCTGTTAAGTAGCCTGCTTGTTAAGAGAATCTGGATCTGAATCTTTTGCCTCAACATTTTACCCAACAGGACAGCTTCTGGTCACGGTGAATCTTCTCTGAGCTTTCCTCACGAACCAGAGTTGTATCGCACATTAAAAACTGGTATCAGTTTGTGCTTGACAGTATTTTCAGCAGATGATCTGCTGCACAGACTACATCTTGCATCTACTAGACTGCATATTCTTGATGCACTCCTGCATTGGTGTTATGAGGCAGATGCATGTGAAGTATTCAGAGCAGCGTAGGCAGGAATCTGGAGATGAGCCCGCTCTCTCACTTCATTGAACTCACTCTATCTCTCTCTCTCTCTGGAGAGCTGTATTTTTGGAATCAGCCCATTTTATTCAGTCCTGATTGAAAATACACTGGAGGATCTGCAAGGAATCTCATGTTTGCTGGGGCTATTACAACATAGCGCAAGTAATGGCAATGCGCTTGGTGGCTTCAGCAGACAAACAAAGCTGTATTGGTTATTTCAGAGCTGATGTGCTTATGTCCATATGAACATTAAGCAGATAGATGAAATAACTACAATAATGGGGGTGAAAATGTGAATGAATGGGAAAGAACAAAACACAGAAAAAGAATCTAAGGTTTATTTAAAGTCTTGAACTTTGCATTAATAAAAACAATGACCCTGATCAGATGCCAGCTTATGAATATTATAATTCTGTTTTCCCACCCAGCCTCAAATGACAGATGTAGGAGTTGTTCGCCACAGGGGCCAAGCCTTTCAAAAATATTCTCAACCTATGGTTTTTGAATTAAGAGATTCTGTTTTTGAGGTAAGTCTGGGCAGACAAAAAAAAATCTGAATGATTTGATGATGAATAAGCAAAGAATATTTTCTAAGCAACAACTCACTTTAAATTGTGTAGAATTGAAACTTGGTGAAGTGCACATTAACTGCACTAGTGTATTTCTGAGGCCCCTCACAAAATGATCTGCCTCAGGACTCCGCTTCCGACCAAAACCATTTCCACTTCAGTGAGTGAATGTAGCAAGGCCTCGTTCATCCGCAGGCAGTCATTTAAGCACACACTGCTGCTCATTTGGTTTCTGTTATGTTCGTATGTTTCAAATGATTTGATTCAGCCACAGTATGTGCATAGCAACAGTAGCCTCAGTGTGAAACACACAGGTATTATTTCAGCTAGTTTAGATGCTGGGATAACTCTGATAGAAGTTACTTCAATTTGTGTTTGCAGTGAAATAGCTTTAAAACGTTTTTTCAGAAATATGGGTAGCATTTCTTTTCTACTTTTGGCCAAGGGCCATGCATTATAGTTTTAATTATACTGTAGCTCCAGGTAGGGCTGGGCAATATGGAGAAAATCCAATATCACGATATTTTTGACCAAATACCTCGATATCGATACCGCAACGATATTGTAGTGTTGACTATTGGTGCTTTCACTAAATATTTACACAATGAGATTTTTAATAAATAATCATCAGTAATGTGGATATAATGACTAAGTGGGTAAAGGCAAATAATGTAACAGTTATAACAGTCTGGTAACTTTACTGTAATGCAGCCTTTAAAACCAGGAAAAGACAACACTTATGCCATATTACGATATCCAAAATCTAAGACGATATCTAGTCTCATATCACGATATCGATATAATATCGATATACTGCCCAGCTCTAGCTCCAGGGTTATGGATGGTAGAAGCATGATGCCAATCATTCCAGTTTTTCTGCATTAATGGCTCAGAAGAAGTGATCTTGTTATGCCTCTCGGTTCACTGATGCAACCTTATCAGCTCTGGCTCTGTCACCTAGCATAAGATAAATGTCATGTGCAGTGGGGTACTTGCTTAGAGTTTTAAGAGAAAAAATAATTAAATAACTGGGGATGTTGCCAGTCCCCACTCATTGTATGTACATTTTTAACTGAAAAATGATGCCGTAACCATGTGACAGACCTGGCAATTTAGCACATTTCCACTCTGAAGGCTAAAAATACTCCTTCTCAAGTATGTTAGATGGTGATTACCTCTATACCAGACACTTCAGTTAAATCCCTGCTGCTTGTATTGTGAAAATGTGACTTAAATGTGTGCGTCAGTAACATACCACTATAGGTCAAAGTCACAGTAAGCTGAGCGAGGTTGTGACAGAGATGTTGGTGGAAAAAAGATACAGTATGTTGCTGTTACTGTAAATCCATGTTTTTGTAATTCCCACTGATGGGTCAAGTTATATGTATATACACAAAACACCTTTGGTAATTTGGTCATTTATAACATCCATCCATCCTTATCAGTTTTAATCATTCAGAGTAAAACACATGTTCAGTGGTTTCTTAGCATCAGTGCTATGCAGTACTGTTTAACAAAAACAACTAGATGTGAAGACAAGAAAAGGATGTTCCATCTCAGGTTAACAACCCCAGCACCACATTGGCTCCTTTAAAATCAATTTTGAGCCCTATGACGATGAGGCGATCATCTGCGCCACAGTGTTACAAAACTCCTCTCGGTCTATGTATTATCCATACTAGCCAGATAATTAGACTGGATTGCCATTTTGTTTTCACTGCACTATTGAAAATGTGGGGGGAGGTTTAGTGTTATAGTACCAGGCTATATGCATACATTCCCTACATTAAAATTGCTTCGCTCTTAGTATGCATACATGTGTTCACCATGTTAGTTCATATTCAAAACTACTAAAAAGAAACCCACTTCTGACTACTTTTTCCACTGCAAAACCTTTGAAATGATACTCATAATACACAGGATAACAAGTCCCATATATAAGACTCAAGACAGTGATATCAACTGAGGCAAGATAAATATGAAGGTGGTCCTCCATGAGGAAAAGCATAAACTAATATTTCTGAAAGCACGGTTGATTTATGTCTTATGATGGTTACTAACTACAGCATACCAACTTTTCCAATTACTACAAATTGCTGTTAACAATTAAGTGCATTATTTCTGTGCTATAAACCCTGCAGACAATGTATACAGAATCTCTATCTATATCTGCGATGCATGTCTTTGGATGCTGTTCCCTGAAGGTGTCATCACTTGGGACACCTTCTTACCTCCATTTTTCTACAATGAATAGCTACTCCCTTTCCATTAACAACATTTTGATCGCTGGGATCCAGCTCAGGAAACTGGTTTTATATTTCCTGTTGGGATAATATGTATTGTCTTTCCAAGGCAATTCATTTAAGATGGTCCACAATGAGCAACACACTGTTGTTTGTGGACCAAACAGGTTTTACTCTGATGGAAAATCACTGTGGTATATCTACAGGAGACACTAGTAAAGAATAGCAGCTACTGCCTCAGGCAATCAGTCCACAGAGTCCATATCTATCTCTTGTTTTGGGGATTGTTTTGGTGTCATAGCTTTTTTTTTTTAAATGTACAAGGTCCATTATTCACATGCATTGCATCAATTCCTGTAGTAATTAATCAAAATTCTGACAAACATGGATTTGAAAAGCAAAACTATTCATGCAGAGTGCAGGTCACTACATCGAGGTACAGCGTTACACCTACCTGTCCCGTATGCTTTGGCCATCAGCCATGTGAGGCTGCAACAGATTTTGGCTCGAGAAAAGTCATAGTGCTCAAAAGATTTTATCGCTGGAGCAACGAAGGTCTTCTTAACATCCCTGACGTCTTGAACTTCCCCCATATTTCTCCCTCAATTGTATTCTTGAACACTATGAAGCAACACAACGCGAAAGCATCCCACTACTGGAATTTCTTGGAAAACAATAAGCGACGGTGAAATGACGAGTTGGGGTGTCGTTCCGCAGACTATTCACAGGCTCTTTCAGACAAACAAACAAACGAGATTGGCTGCCGGCTTTTTTTTCGTCTCGTTGACACAATGAGTCGCTAGTCTTGGCGTATCTCATCCATACTGCTGTCTACCAGTTGAAATGGGCTTCGTCAGATCAAGCTGGGAAGGTTTCCTTGGATTTCAGAGGAAAAACTGTTCTTCAGCTGGCATAGAAACACAAATATTTCCATTTTGGGGTTCTTTGGAATCTGGCGGCGTATCCCTTTCATGTCCATTTATTCTTGTATGGATTACCTATGTGTTTAGCATTCCCTCCTCTATTCTATCCATTGGTGCCGTGGTGCAGTTTTTCTGCTGCCGCACTGTGGCTCTCCAAGCCCAGCACCTTTGTTGCAAAATGCGCATGCGCGGACGGTACCTTTAATGCTATCGGGAATATTAACACTTTTTTGGGGGGGGCAAGAAATGTTGTTTTGCCCCTTTATTGTATTTTTCTAACATATGTCTATTATATTTACACCAGGACAGCAGACTAATTCAAGACTCATTTAATGTCCTTATAGCACATACTGCAAAAGCTTCTAGGTCTGATTTTTGAGTTTTCGATGAGCATTTGAATGTAGCATGAAAAGAGGTGAGGACAGTCTGCTTACAATTAGCCAGAAAACAAAATAACTGAAGGTTTTTATTATGTTCTCAACTTGACAGACCGACCTTGTTTTTAAGTTACTGACAATTACTGCACTGCACTTATTCCAGTAATTTGATTACCTTGGAGACAGCTTAGTTTAATTCTCCAGCCACACCCACATGAACTCGGATAGAAGACTTTCTATAAAGCTAAAAAAATAAATAAAATCTTCTTCACATTAAATTATAAACACGAAAAGAATGTCAGTTAGAAAAAATCCTATAATCAAGCAAAAAAAATAAATCGCTGTTCTACGAACCACATTTCCCAACGTGCAAATCAATATTACGTCATTACTATGCGTCGGTGATTGTTTTGAACCGAACAGTTGGAAGAGAATGCGTTGGAAGGAGGTATGTGGTAATTTATATGAAACATTCAGCTTTAAGCTACTTACTGGCATTTATGAGTCCCTTATAGCCGAACTGTGGTTTGACAAACGTTATTCGAAAATACACCGAAATGCGAAAGCTTTTCACTTGTTCGCAGTAACCAGGAGTTATATTTGCCTTTCTGAAACTGTAATTTCGTTACTGAACGATACATTTGTAGTTAATTTGAACCTCTGGAAATATGACTTTTAGTCGATATTTAAGGTGGATTTAACATACGTTGTAAATGGCAAAAAAGGCAGGCAAATCACATTTCATCTTTGTTGATTACATATTATTTCTTTGTAAAATTAGTAAATCTCTTATGCTGTATAAATCCAAGCCCGAGTTTCCACCATTTTGAGAAGTTGCGGTTACCAATAAGACTGACCTCGAAATGCCCTTTGTCATGAACCTAATGTTTACATCCGTTTCTCTGATGTTCACAGGTTAACAATCCATAACGATGTTTATGCCAAGAGCCCTGAAAGTAAAGAGACCTGCCCAGGTCTCAGGCCAGGTTTTTAATAAGAAAAGCAAGGTGGGTCAGCAGGAGAAAAAAGATGAAGGCAGTTCAGTGACACCTGTTCAGAAGGAGGAAGCATGTGAAGACACCAAACCACAGGATGAGATAATACAAGCAAGTGGAGAGTCAACAGGTTTGACAGAGAGCTCAGTGCAAGAAGATGGACATACGTCTGCCTCAAGTGATACGGAGGATGAGGATGAGGAGGAGGAACCTGTCAAATCATTCAAAAAGAGCCAGAGATGGCCAGAGCCAGGAGAGCCTGTCTGTGTGATGTGTGGTCGCTATGGGGAGTACATCTGTGACAGCACTGACAATGATGTTTGCAGTCTTGAGTGCAAAGCTAAACATTTGGCCCAAATGGGGATGGGGACTGGGGCAGATGTGTTCAACCGTAAAGACAAAAATGGAGATGAAAGGACTCAACCTCAACAGCCAGCAGTTGACATTGGTGGAGTGGGTGAAAGGGAGACAGGCTATTCCTACAGGGACGATCGGTTCATATCAGGCCTAACCGATGAGCAGGTGCAGAGGATTAAACGGGAGCTGGGCATTGAAACCCAGGGGAGAGATGTCAGGAGACCCATCATTGAGTTTGAACACTGTGGATTTCCTGCCACGCTTAGTGGCAACCTGAAAAAGGCTGGCTATGAGGCGCCCACGCCGGTCCAGATGCAAATGGTCCCTGTTGGTCTTAGCGGCAGGGATGTGATTGCCAGCGCTGACACAGGCTCCGGGAAGACTGTAGCCTTCCTGCTGCCAGTGGTAGTGAGGGCAATAGAGGTACAGTAATGAGTATTCATACTCTAGGCTACTTTTTAATCTATGGGAAATTGTATCTAGAGGAAATACATTTTGGCAAAACACCAGCAACCTGCATGTTACGCAAATCCACCTTTTTAATAACAATTTACACCCTGATTTCCCCTTTACTCTACTGATAAACCTGTAAAGGTAAAGGCTTGTGTAACACAACATAAGGTACAGTATAACTTGGCCTTCACATAACAGCCAAGTTATGTAACTATTAGCATAATGTAACTCTAAACTAAAGTAAACTAAAGCTCTGTAACCAATGTTACAATATTAGGCAAAGATCTACCAAACTGTTGCATCGACATTTCTAAATATTGACTCTGTAGTATTACATGCTTCATGGTTAATAGCTTTTGAGCTTGCAAATGTATTAAGATGCTGTGTGATTTCATTTAAAAAATTTTTTAGAAACCAGCACACAGTGCGAGTAGCCCTGTGGCTCTCATCCTGACTCCCACCAGGGAGCTGGCCATCCAGATAGAGAGACAGGCCAAAGAGTTGCTGATGGGCCTCCCCAACATGAGAACCGCGCTGCTGGTGGGCGGCATGCCTCTTCCCCAACAACTCCACCGCCTCAAAAGCAGCATCAAAGTACGGTCTATGTTTTCACAATAACTTTCTCCTCCTCCAATTAAAACATTGTTTTGAGTCTGTAAATTTCGACAGCATCATGTTGTTCTTCTATTAATCCCCTTTAGATTATCATAGCCACCCCTGGGCGACTCATTGAGATCCTGAAGCAGAAGGCAGTGCAGCTGGACAAAGTGAAGGTTGTGGTGGTTGATGAGGTAACGACAAACAGTGCAATTCAGATTTGCAACTTCAGCATGCAAAAGGTTTCCAGCATTGAAACATTTTTTTTGTGGCTTTAAAAACAAAAAAGGACCTAAAAGGTTAAATTAATGGATTTTAAAAGTACTCGTTAAATCAAGCATTTTACTCAACAGCGCAATAACAGTTTTACAAGTATTTGGTTACATGCTGTTAAGTGTGTAGAAATCATTCAATTCCTGTCCTGGGACCATGTGTAATTGTGTTTCCTGTAGGTCGACACTATGTTGAAGATGGGCTTCCAGCAACAGGTGCTGGAGGTTTTGGAGCAAGTCCCAGAAGATCACCAAACTCTGCTGGCGTCAGCCACCATCCCAACAGGGACGGAGGAGCTGGCTGGCCGATTGGTTCGTGACCCTGTTCGCATTGCTATTGGAGAGAAGAACCAGCCCTGTGCCAATGTGAGGCAGATCTTGCTATGGGTAGAGGAACCCTCCAAGAAGAAGAAGCTGTTTGAGATTCTCAATGTAGGTTATAGACATGAGTATTGAGTATTTTTTAACAGTGACTTGAAGAGGTATGTTGAAAGAAAATGCACAAAGTCTCCTTTTTTTTTCAGCAAGTCTGGTTCTCACTTAAAGTCTCACATTTTGGGTGGAGTTTCACTTGAAGCACACTTTCACTGCCAACATAGGCTTTCTTTAAGCAGTCAGCAGTTTTCTTAGTTCTTGTGTAAGATAAAGTCTAATTGTACTCTGGAGAACCAGAAGGTGCTTTGGCAAGGACAAACGCAGAAAGTGGGTAATTATCTCAATTTTAGTTTATAGTGGATTTATCACTCAGTCTTGATACACACTGCTACCAGCTTGGTATTTTATTAACTGGCTTCTACAAGGTGGTAATTCCACAAGCTCCAAGGACCAGTCTCCCCACTACACCATATTTAGACAGCCATGGCCCCTGTCTGGAGGAAATGGGTGGGCCCTGAGCCATGGCCCCTCTCCAGGAATCCCAGCAATGGCTTGCACCATTTATACAGGGCAGGACAGGAAGGGTCTGCTTTAGTTAAGCCAGTAAGGAGTGTTGTTAGACCATTGTGTGAGTTACACAAGCTACTCTTCTGTGATGGAGAGTTTTTTTTTTTTTTAACTTACGTTATTTATAACTCCTGTAAATTAATGCAGTTTAAAGTACAAGGCTGCTGTCTCTGAACAGGGAAAAGGGGTGGATCTTACAGTAGTAATGTGGAATTGGATCGGAGTGGATGGGACACCAACAACTCTGCGGTGGACATGACTCAGATATTACATGAAACAGTCATTTCATATGTTGCAGTTCTTATATGGTATATGAACATTTGCTCAAACTAAAGTCAGGAAATCGTAGCATGTTCTGAAAAATTTGAGCTAGAGCGGTAGACCTAGAGCTGGGAGAAGCCCCATCATCATCATCACTTCACTGTACTTACCCAGCTGCTCTAGGCAGAAACACTTTATTAGTCAGTGTGGGAAATAACTATTTGGAAAAAGGGACAGATGCAAACAGCCTACTTTTAAGAACTTCTATTTAGGCTTTGTAAAGGTATTCTTGCCCTGTCCTGGTTATGAATGGCAGGAAATAAATTGGGACCGGATAATTGGGAAAGTTTTCACCTATCTGTTACAGGTTGACAAGCCTAAACTTATGTCTACTGATTAACCCTTTTTAGTTGCAGCAAACCCAAAATAAAGCCAAACGAGTGAATGTGATGTCAGCCAGCCCTGTTTCAGTACTTTCTTCCTCGAAAGTGTGTGATTCTGGCTGGAGAGTCATGACTGCCATCTGCTGGAGGATTTTGACCTTTTGAACATGCCCAAAAGTTTAAAAAGCCGCCTCAAGCAAGATGACATGACATGCACTCATTCACATTCCTTGTAGCCTGGTTAGTAAATCATAAATCCAAGTTAATAAGGCAAATAGTCAATATACATAATAGCTAAATCTGTATATCGAGTTACTGAAATATCTCAATGTAGAAATATAATCTAAAAAAAAAGATTTTGTTTTTACATCACTTCTATGTTTTTCCTTGTGGCTTTGCAGGACAGTAAGCTGTACCAGCCTCCAGTGGTGGTGTTTGTAGACTGTAAACTGGGGGCCGATCTACTGTGCGAGGCGGTCGCCAAGGTGACAGGCTTCAAGACTGTGGCAATCCACTCTGACAAGAGCCAGTGGGAACGCAACCGCATCCTCCGGGTGAGGCCAGTGGAAGCCAGAACATGCAGTGTCAGTTGGATAAATAGCAGTTCTCCCATGTCTGGTGTCCAAGAGTGTTGCTCCAGAATACCTCTTAGCTGGAAGACCGCAGACACCTAGAGCTGAGACTTAACAGACTCAACAGTTTTTATTAGTTCATTGAATGCAGAAGGATGCTGTCAAAACCACAATAACTGGGCCCAAAATGATCCTGATTTAATGTGGATGCCATTCAACATCCTTCCTGGTAAAAACAGGAAATAAATAAGTTCATGTTTCTTCAAAATTTGGAGGAAGGATTCCTCACTGCATGGCAACATGTAATTGAAGTTTTTGCTGTAATTAAATGTAAATATTGTATCTTCGGACACTTTGAGAACTTTGAGAAGAAGTGTGATTGTTTTAAAAAGATGACGAACCATTAGATCCAGCAGAGTTTATAATTACATTTGTTTAAATCCTACTTACCCTGTGAGCTCCACAAAACCAAGTTGCAATATTGGCGGAAATGAAGTCATTCATAACTTTTGCTGTCAGTGTTGGGTTTTGACAATGCTTAACATGTCTGATTGTGTACTGTTTGCTCTGTTTCATCCTCAGGGTCTTCTGGATGGAGACTTTGAAGTGGTGATCAGTACAGGTGTGCTAGGCAGAGGACTGGACCTAGTCAACGTCAGATTGGTGGTTAACTTTGACATGCCAAACACAATGGACGAGTATGTCCATCAGGTTAGTAAGGCCCAGAGTAGAAAAGTAGTCAAGTTTAAGAGTGGTAACGTTCAATTTCAGAGAGAGAGAGAGAGAGCGCCTGTGTGTCTTTTTGTTATGTTTGTTTGATAAAGACGACATCCCCTTATTTCTTCCCATCTAGATGGGCAGGGCAGGTCGGCTGGGACACCGAGGAACAGCCATCACCTTTCTCAACAACAACAACAAACGGCTGTTCCTGGAGGTGGTGAAGCGGGTCAAACCCACAGGGTCCATCCTGCCCCCTCAGCTCCTTAATTCACCCCACCTCCATGAGCAGCAGAGGAGGGAGAGACAAAAGGCCAGACAAGGGTCTGATGACACGCTGGTCACTAAGAACAACCTCATAGACATCATAAGGAAACACGACCGGCGCAAGAAATAGTCTGTTCTCCCAATCATTCCTGCAATAGTGCTGAATTTTTATTTGGTAAATGTTTATTTTGTATATTGTTTATTGAAAAAAAATTGTTTTGACATATTCTGAATAAATGGCTTGTGTAATGTAAGACAATTTATTCAAATAGTTTATTATCCTGTCTAATCCTCTGATTTCCACCCAGGTCTGAGGGACAGGCTTTACTGCCACTGCTGTCTTTATTGAAAACTGAGGTCCAGTAAAATAATACTGCTGTAAATGTATTTGTTTTTTTGACAGCAGATTTTGATTTCAAAATACATTTTCAACTGGGGTAAAGCCTAATGTTAAGACTGGAAAAGTGCCTTTGAGCAAGCCATCCTACCTCACAATTATCTCTAGGTAGCCATGTAGAATCATTATAAATTATGAATTATAAATTCCAAACCAAGACTCATTTAGTAGAAAAGTTAATTCTTGACAAAATATCCTTTTCTGGAGCTTTTTCAACTATGTCTTTCTATGCATATAGAGTGCGTCACTTTTATAACGGCAGAGTGCGTCACTTTCATAACGGCAGTGTTCTACTTTTAGAAAGGAAAACATTAGTAGCACCAAAGCCGGTCTACGGATATTAGAAATTCTTTTTTTAACTGGGCTACAACCTCTCGACTGGCTATTATAATCTTGATTATGCTGCCACCCAGCGTCAGTCTCGGGTACCTACATGTCGTGACCATGGTGTGACGTAACGATTTCCGAGAATTCAGCCAATCAGCTGTCACTGGCGGAGACGATTTGAAATTGAAGCGGGCGGAAGAGATGAGGGGACAATAACAAACAGAGGGAGCTCTGTTGCCTGAACACTAGCTAGCTACTTGGTTTTTATTCTAATGGATTTATATTCACGTTTAACCAACATACATGCGTCCGTCTTACATATTTTTCATGCCGTCTATTGTGGGTGGCTAGAGCAACCGGAGTGAAGTTGCCGTTAGCTAACGTTAGCCGGTGAGCTCATTTCTCAAGTTTTTTTGTTTTAAGCAGCAGACTGCCATGTCGTTATTTAGTGTACAAGCGAGGAAGCATACGACTTATTATGACCATCTAATGTCAACATCATCATCATCATCCAGGACACCGGGCAGAGAGCGCCTGGCAGAGAAAAAAGCGACGGACACAACGGGAGGCATAACATCCGGAGACTCTACGTGTGAAATCAGCAGGTCATCTGATAAAAGCCGAAACAGGACTTATGTCATCTCTGCGCTGTCAAAAAGCGGCGGCGGGCAGCAGACTCCTTACCGTAGCCGACTCACTCTGCAGAGGAGGTCAAGGAGGAAGACGGGGTCTGAAAAGGCGGAGATAACGATGGTTGAAAGCAGCCAGAATACCACACCAGCTCCGGAGAAGAGACTGACCCTGCAGCGCAGGACCAGGACTCCGTCAATGGATAAAAGCGCACACGGGAAGCGTGAAGTTAGCGGCACTGGCATGCAGCCAACGCCGAAAATTCTCAGTGAACCAAATGGTAGAGCAGCCGGTGTGTTCCGATCTATGAGTTTAAGAGACACTGCCTGTAAGAGCAAAGGAAAAGAAACCGCTGCTCCTGTGCAAACACATGGAAGGCTGGCGCACAGCAGAACGCCCTCTTCTTCTACCACAAGTAGGCAGCTAGAGGACCAGGCCCAAACCCCTACCAAAAAGACCCCGTTTGAGAAAATCGCCGCCAAGAGAGACGTGTTCGAGAGACTGGCAGGGAAAGACGCTCCTAAACCAGTGGCAGTCAAATCTGCAAGTCTAGAGAGGCCCAAATCCCGAGCACAGCAGGCGGAAGACACGAAACCTGTCCCAGCTCACCGTGTCAACAAGGCGTACACAGGTGTGCACAAGCCAAACGCAGCGTTGCAGGTGAGAAAGAGATCCGCCTCAGTTCAAAAGGTGGACGTGACCCAAACCAGGACATCCACCCCTGCTCCTGCTCAAGCCCCTACCGAGCAGCTCCTGTCCCGTCCCAGCGAGGCTCCGAAGCAGCACGATTCATTAAAGATGGAAAACAGCGCAGTGACCGTTGCAGTCCGTGTACGCCCTTTCAATGCCAGGTTTGTAATGCAGTATTTGCCTAAATTGACGGGTAAAGTGTGCAGGAGTAGATTATGTCCGTCAGCATTTAAGAGTCTGGGTCTCCAAAGGTTACTCATAATGAGTTAATCAGGCCCTGTGTGATTGAACCATTCTTTCATTTGGATGCAAGGAGTGGAATAAAGTGTATTCTGGACATACAGAGACCATGCCTTTTGATTATTTCTCAAAAACTAAGGGCTTTGACAAATGAAACACATTACAGGAGTATAGCAATGTATTTTTACAACATGATTTTAAGTGTTCTTGACATTAAATGGAAAAAGAGTCTGTTTACCCAAGTTGAGCTCAAACAATTTTCCAGTTCCAGCTTCTCAATTGTGAGGATTTGCTGCTTGTCTTTGTCTCTTGTGGTAGTAAACTTAATATCTTTGGGTTTGGGAGTGTTGGCCGGACAAAACAGGCAATCTGATATGCTCACCTTGGCCTTGAGAAAATTGTGATGGCCATTTTCACTAATAACAGAATCGTCAGTTGCAGCCTTACACCACAGAGCTGGAAAAGGACCTTCAAACTACAAACAATACACATGTTAAGGTTATGGAGGTGCTCAGATTTACACTCAGGAAAAATAGTCTTTGTAGTAAAAAAAATAAATAAATCTATTTCTGGAATAATTCCTGTTCTGCTCTGTGTTATAGGGAGAAGGCGGAGAAGGCATTGCAGGTCATCTTCATGAATGGTCAGGAGACTGCTGTCCAGCATCCGGACTCCAAACAGCGCCACTCCTTCAACTATGACTTCTCCTTCTGCTCGGTGGATGAGGGTGACCCCACTTTCGCCAGCCAGCAGACGGTGTACGAGACTCTGGCACAACCTCTGCTGCTGAGGGCCTTCGAAGGATTCAACACCTGCCTGTTTGCCTACGGCCAAACAGGCTCTGGGAAGTCGTACACGTGAGTATTTTGGGTTTTAGTTTATCACAATGAACCTTACATCACTGAAACTTTTCCCCTGTGCTCTCTTCATTTCTTTGCTTTTAAAAAAACACACTGTGTAAATTGGGATGTGTATTTTAAATTGTGATCAGTCAACCGTCAATGTTTGAAATCATTGTTGTTTAGGATGATGGGCTTTGGAGAGGAGGAAGGGGTAATCCCGCGATTTTGTCAGGAGCTTTTTTCTCGATTGCCATCCATGGAAAATGAAGAGGTAAAAATATATCTTTGAATGATTTACTGTATCCCTGGTTGAATGCTTTTAACTTATGTTATACACTTAAGACTTGAATGTGCTGTGTACATGAAGTATAACGTGGATCTTTTTTTTTTCTGTGTTACTTAACTGATCAATGTGTTGTTGTGTTTCAGGTCAACTGTCATGTAGAGATGAGCTATTTTGAAGTGTACAATGAGAAGATCCATGACTTGCTGGTGACCAGAGATGAGCCAAACCAAAGGAGGATGCCCGTAAGTGGTACATTTTCAGATAAACCAGCTACTTTGCTTGTTGGAGAATGTAAAGTTCTTGTAGTTTCCTTTTTTTTAATTCTCTATCAAGATAACATAACTAACAAAACTGTTTTTAGATGCACTGTTGCCCATAATGCTTAATGCATTATGCATACAACTTTGTATGGTCATTGGTAAGAATGAATAACCTAAGAAAATGCACAGTCAAGATAAAGCCCAGCTGATTTATGTTTCCAGCTGAGGGTGAGGGAACATCCTGTTCATGGTCCCTATGTTGCTGAACTCACTGCGTAAGAAAGCTTTTCATTTTGTTTGCTATATTTCTCTTCAATAAAGGCCAAAAGAACATTCTTGAATTGTGGGATTTGCAGAATTGCTCACTTTGTTATTTTTCCACAGGAATATTGTGAGCTCTTACAATGACATTCAGGTAAGTTGAAACGGCTATTTTCTTCTTTTAGATCCTTGGCCTTTAGCTGATGCTCTTAAGAACTGCTTTAACCCTCATGCCCTCTTCGGTCATTTTTGTACATTTTTCTCAAGTTTTTTTTTTCATTTCGTGATCATTTTTGCTGTGTTACTTCTTATGGCATGAAATTTTGTAGGAATCCTTCTTTTCAGTCAAATTTTTTAAATCCAGTGTTTTTTACTCTTACATGTCTTTTATACTTAAATGATTCATTTTGTACCCTCTGGACACCTTCGAGGCAAAAATGTCCACGCACACAAAAACTGTTATTAAATCATCATCATATCAATATTTTTTTCTGCTTTTTTTTCATAAATCACTTAAACAACTTCTTACCTAATCAAAACCACCAAACATTCAATCATTTTCAGGATTTTAACCCTTTAAATGCCAGTTTATGTATTTGAAGTATGTCACTTTTTATAAATAAAAACACAAAAAATGATTTTTTTCCCATATAATGAATAATATGTAGATGGGGCTTTGGTGGTGATTAGAGGCTTGGATATGTCAAAGATAAGCAACAAAACTGATTTGATTGCATTAGTATTTTTTATGTAATTCCAGATACTCCCTCTGGACACCTTCGAGGCAAAAATGGCCCCATTGACTTCCATTATAACCACATGTTTTGATCTCACTGCCTTTACAGTATAAAACCATGCATTCTGTAATATCAGCATTTCATTTGGAAGAAAACTAGTCATATTTGACATTTTTAAAGTATTTCACCAGATTCAACCATTTTGCCCTTGTAGGCCGATGCATGAAATTATAGTTATATTATGGAGCTGTGTGTGTGTGTGTGTGTGTGTGTGTGTGTGTGTGTGTGTGTGTGTGTGTGTGTGTGTGTGTGTGTGTGTGTGTGTGTGTGTGTGTGTGTGTGTGTGTGTGTGTGTGTGTGTGTGTGTGTGTGTGTGTATGTATGTGTGTGTGTGTGTGTGTGTGTGGGTGTGCATGCATGTATGTATGCATGTCTGTGTGTGAGAGAGAGTTTGTGTAAATCTGGGTGAAAAAAGGGCTTCTTTTGAAGGATGCATTTCATGTGTCTTTGAAGACGTGCTTGACTAAAAACATTGTTTCCTGCATTAGTTGTAAACAGAACCAACTATTAGTGTGTTGATGCACCTGGCTCTAGAGAAGGAGAAAGACCTGGAGCAAAGAGAAGGAGCCTTTATCTTCCAGCCAACTGCAGGACTCATCTGAAGATGACACAAGTTTCTGGAGTCTGACAAAATGGTCAGTGGTGTCCTCCAACTCTGTGAGTGCCTCTAACCCTTCCTCTGAAAGTGGAGAGGACACTGAAGATCCTGTCCATCCTAACATTGAATGGACAGTGAAGAATTGGCAAGTCTGGTCTCCATCTAATACTGAGACGGCCGCGCAACATTCAAGCACCGACCGGCATGATGTCAGAGCCCAGCGATATGCCATATCAAGAATCCATGATGTGGCATCCTCTTTCCACCTTTTCTTCACTCTTGACTTGATCCAGCTGATTCAGGAAATGACAAACCTACACGGGAGGTGTTCAATCTCAGGATGGAGTGATGTGGATGCTCAAGAGATTTGAACATACATGGGACTTCACACCTGGCTGGTGTGTACCGGTCCAAAGGGGAATCCACCCGGAGCCTGTGGGATGTCCATAGTGGGAGACCAGTCTTCAGGGCCACCATGTCCCACAAACCATTTGAAATGATAAGCGCCAGTTTACAGCAAATGCAGGAGACAAATGTTTTTATTCAAGCACGTCTTCAAAGACACATGAAATGCATCCTTCAAAAGATGCCTTTTTTCAGCCCTAAAATGATCATTGCTTGCTTACAGGTTTACGCAAACTCTCACACACACACATAACACACCAACACACACACACACACACACACACACACACACACACACACACACACACACACACACACAGAGCTCCATAATATAACTATTATTTCATGCATCTGCCTACAAGGGCAAAATGGTTGAATCTGGTGAAATACTGTAAAAATGTCAAATATGACTAGTTTTCTTCCAAATGAAATGCTGACATTACAGAATGCATGGTTTTATACTGTAAAGGCAGTGAGATCAAAACATGTGGTTATAATGGAAGTCAATGGGGCCATTTTTGCCTCGAAGGTGTCCAGAGGGAGTATCTGGAATTACATAAAAAATACTAATGCAATCAAATCAGTTTTGTTGCTTATCTTTGACATATCCAAGCCTCTAATCACCACCAAAGCCCCATCTAGATATTATTCATTATATGGAAAAAAAATCATTTTTTGTGTTTTTTGTAATAAAAAATGAAATACTTCAAATACATAAACTGGCATTTAAAGGGTTAACATCCTGAAAATGATTGAATGTTTGGTAGTTTTGATTAGGTTAGAAGTTGTTTAAGTGATTTATGAAAAAAAAGCAGAAAAAAATATTGATATATGATGATTTAATAACAGTTTTTGTGTGCGTGGACATTTTTGCCTCGAAGGTGTCGAGAGTAAGTTTTTTTAAGGAGGGCATGAGGGTTAAAGATGCAGTAGGTAAGACTTAGAACTAACTTTCTGTCATATTTGCTGAAACTGACCCTATGTTCCAGTAAAACTCTATGAAGCTGGTAATAAAAAAAAAAACCACACTCATTCTCCCTTGTGGGGGGAGGGGCTTAATTTGGGCTTTATCCAGGGGAGTTGTCGATGTTCAAATTCTTTGGCTAAGTCCTGGATCTTCACAATCCTACTTACAGCACCTTTTGAAGTGAAAGAGCCAATCAAGGTTCACTGTCCGGTAGACTAGACCACCAGTAAATACAGACCTCAACGTTTGACTGAGTATTAATGCCAGTGCAGTGCAGGAACAACATGGGGGCAAGTGCTGAGCGTCAAAGATAAATCAAAAGTCTAGCATAGAAAACAATAATTCTGATGATAACCACGAGAGATTTCACCCTAAGAGATTCAGTCATAATTCCCGGTGTCCTTCTTTAGGGTTGGCTAAAGCTGGGCAACAAGCAGAGAGCCACAGCAGCTACAGGAATGAATGACAAGAGCTCCAGATCTCACTCCGTCTTTACCCTGGTTATGACCCAGACTCAGGTATGGCCTCTCAACTTTACTGGATGTCACACATGACACGAAATGAAGGTTACCTTATGAATTCTTAAATATTTATAAAATTGTACTGTGTAACTAATTTGGGATATCGGTTTTTTTTTGTCTGTGTGTGGTTGTGTACAGACTGAGTTTGTGGAGGGCGAGGAACATGACCATAGTACCATCAGCAAGATCAACCTGGTGGACCTGGCAGGCAGCGAACGCTCAAACTCTGCCCAGACAAGTGGAGATCGACTCAGGGTACACAGAAAACACACACTAAATACAAGTACAAGAGCATACCTTTGGATAATATACAGTTTATTAAAAATACACTTACACAATTGTTAACAACTGAGACACGCACGCACACACACACACGCACACACAATTATTGCTCTTCAGTTGTGAGAATCAGCTTTTCTCCATTTCATATCCTTATTATTTGAATATATTTGTTTTTTTGTATTGTATAATAAAATACCATATGAGTCAGTTCATCTTCCTCAATTGATCAATGGGATTTCGAAAAGTTTGGTTGTATTCAGACCCATTTGCTCATTATTTGGTCCTTGATTTACCTCGCAGGGGATGCTTTTTACATTGTCGTAAAACAGCATGTACTTTAAAACAAGAAATGCCAATTTGACTGTGTCTTTATAGGAGGGTGCGAGCATCAACAAATCCCTGCTTACCCTGGGAAAGGTCATCTCTGCCCTGTCAGAACAGGCACTGACCAGAAAGAAGGTCTTCATACCGTACAGAGAGTCTGTCCTGACATGGTGAGAGATCTGCTTGTACACATATAGCTGTTGTAGAACACATTGGTTATATTTGTGTGTGTGTGTGTGTGTGTGTGTTACAGGCCAAAAGTTTGGACACACCTTCTCATTCAATGCATTTCCTTTTATTTTCATGACTATTTACATTGTAGATTCTCAAACACACAACTGGTCCCCACTTCCATGCAGTATATATGTGCTGTGTTATACAGTATATGTACATCTGAGATAGACTTCTATGAATAAACAAAGACAATCCATGCATATACAGACTTTCACAAAACTTATAAAATGGATTATATTAACTGAAACTAATTGATTTATAGATGTGGTAAATTGTATAACTGAAAAGGCAATCTTACCAAACATTCACATTTTCTCTGACTACAGTAGTTAAGTAGATCTCATTTCCAATTAAGAAGGGTGGTCCTGACCATATCCCATTGTTCTCTCCCGCAGGCTGTTGAAAGAGAGCCTCGGTGGTAATTCCAAGACGGCCATGATCGCCACACTGAGCCCAGCCGGCAGCAATGTGGAAGAAAGCCTAAGCACTCTGCGCTATGCCCAGCAGGCCCGCACCATCATTAACGTGGCAAAAGTCAATGAGGACACCAGTGCCAAGCTCATCAGAGGTCAGATGCTCAAAATATCCACATTCTAAAATCTCTGTGGGACTTTGGCCTCAATTAATTTTTTATAAGCATTTAAAACCCATTTATATACAGCAGCCTGTATATCTAAATAGTACTTATACATTGTTTTATCATTGTGTTTATGCAAAGCTGTCTGTACATGCCTGAATCTCTCCAGTTGTCTGTAGCTGGGTTTTCACTGATATTGGCGCATACACTTACCATACACTTACTGTTGCCAGCTGTGAGGTAGAAGGTGAGTCCTTGGCCACCACTGACTGTAAAGAAAACCAAAATGTCATGCGTATGAACTGTGGAGAATGTGACGCAGGACTAACAAAACCCCTTCCTACCTTGAGCGAACAATTTTGATCTTTTAAAGAGTTTTTTTTTTTTTTTTTTTTTACTGTGCTATACAGCAGTACATCATGTTTTTCTTTATGAACCTGAACAATGCTAACAGAACCTTACAGTACACAATGATGTTTTAAAGCAACCGAGCATATATTTGTTTCTGTCAATTTGCTTCATCTTCTCTCTGTTTTTATCTCACTGTCTCTGTTTCTCTTTCTTTAAATCTTTAAGTCTGTCTGTCTATTTGTGTCCTTCGCTCTCTCTTCTTTCACACATACCCCCCTGTCTGCCCATCAATCCATCACCAGCTTATGCACTACCCAGTTCAGTTAAGGCCTGGCCCTAACCTTGCCTCCAGGCCATGTTTATGCACTGTCAGACACACATGGTGGCTAGCTGTCATGCAAGTATTATTTTTCATAAGATGATTGTGCCGCTGTTTGACATTATCAGCACTAAGGGGAGCTCTTGCTGTGGATTTCTCTTGCATCGCCTGTCCGTGTGTGAAATGAAAAGTTAATATGACTCAACCATTACAAATCAGGTCAATGTTGCTCAGTAAATTGTCTTTAATAAGTGTCATTGTTTGCCTGTTCACTGACAAAATTGGAATATTTCTGTAGCCTGAAGTTACGGCTTAAACACTTTCAGGACTTGTAACTCCCTGGAATTTCAAACTGACTGGTATTCATTTAAGTGTATATTTGCTCTAAACTGCGTTTATATATTTAAATTTTACAAAGCATTTTGGATAAACTTTGTGTGTTTTCAGAGTTGAAGGCGGAGGTGGAGAAGCTGCGAGCAGCCCAGACGAGCTCCCAGGGCATCGAACCTGAGAGGGTCCGGCTGTTCCAGCAGGAGATCTCCGGCCTGAGGAACAAACTCTGTCAGCAAGAGAGAGAAATGGTTGAGGCTAACCGGTCAGTATTACTACAATAATTAGAACTTTTTTTTACTTCATTTATCTGACACAACAGACCCAGATATTAGGAGTCTCCTTTTTGACATGGGCAAAGTAAAAGCTGTAGCAGATTTCCCAGGTTTAGAGAACCCTAGTAGCAAAGTGATTCTTCATATGTTTTTGTTCTGTATTATATGTGCAGATATTTACATATGTTTGCATGTTTTTATTTATACTGTACGTACATATTTTTTTCTTTTTTCTTGCACATACTCTTTCATATATTTTATTTATCAACCATTTAAAATCTGAAAATGGAATAATACATAAAATAAATTCATTCTCATTATCTGTTTTGTTGGAAAAAAAGCGCCATATTCAAATATTTTCCTTTTTTTTTTTAAAACAAAACAAAAAACAACAAGAAAGGAAACTGAATACTCATGATAAACAAAACTATTTTGCAAGGTTGATGTTTTCCTTTTTATCAACTTTAGCCTATGAGAAGGTTTATAAGTGATTGAGTAGGGGATACATCTGAGAGGGTCATGGCAGAATTTGGTCTGAGGGAATTTATTTTATCTTATTTTCTGGCAGGGCATGGAGAGAGAAACTGGAGCAAGCTGAAATCCGCAAACGTGAAGAGACCAAAGAGTTGCAGGTAATTGTTTCTGAGCGTAACTATTTTGACTGTGTCAAGGGGCTCTTATCTACTCTGTCCAAGAGACAGGAGAATAATCCTTTCACCATGCTGACCCTAAAAGTTTAAAGTAACCAACCCTGAAACAAGCTGTAATGTTCACACGCTTATAACAATGTGTGAAAGAATAAGCTTTGTCTTTGTTTTCAGAAAGCAGGCGTGACATTCAAAGTGGACAATCGTCTACCTAACCTGGTGAATCTGAACGAGGATCCTCAGCTGTCTGAGATGCTTCTCTACATGATCAAAGAGGGTCGAACCACAGTGGGCAAGCTCAAGTCTGAGTCTCGGCACGACATCCAGCTGACAGGAGCCCTCATCGCGGACCAACACTGGTAAAACAAATCACCGGAGGGCTTTGAAAATGCTAGTGGCAGGACTGATTGTATTTTATATAAATGGTAAATAGTATGTTGTCTGTTTGCAGTCTTGTATGTGTGCTTATTTGACAGAGGCTCCCTATTGCAATGAGATATTTCTGTACAGTGAGGTTGGCACTTATTAATCGTGATTATTGAGGAACAGAATATGTTTTGCTTTTCTTATCCATCTAACCATCTTTTTAATCTAGCTATAATGTGCTTTCTTTCTTTTTTTTTTTAGCTACAGCAGGCATTTAACGTAACAAAATTATATATTTATTTCTTCGGTTTGTTTTAGTGTCATAACCAACATCCAGGACACTATCAGCATCACTCCAACAGAAAATGCCAAGACCTTTGTTAATGGAAACCTCATATCTGAATCCACTGTCCTACACCATGTAAGTAGTAAAGTTTAGCTTTATACTGTGGAGTAAGTTAAAGTACGAGTTGTGCAATGGCTTTCTTTCTGCTTATTTGTAATTTTTTTTATAGATTAAACTCTCCAAGTAAATTAAACATGTTTATTAATTCATTTAACTCTTCTCATCTTTATGTTTATGGTTACCAGGGCGACCGGGTGATTCTCGGTGGAGACCACTACTTTCGCTTCAACCATCCAGCAGAGGTGCAGTCTGGGAAGCGGGTGTCATGCTGGACAGGTGCAGGCGATGGCCAGAAAGACTTTGAATTCGCCAAAAATGAGCTACTCGCGGCTCAAAGAGCTCAGTGAGTGCAAAAGACCAGATAAGAAAAATCACAATATCATTATACCTGCCATCCAGGTCTTTTTAAAATGTTTTTTCTTTTTTAAGGGCAACATCTATTTGCACACACTTATAACCAAAATCCGAACTCCTCTTAAGCCATCTTTGTGTGTCCCAGGCTGGAGGCAGAAATTGAAGAAGCCCATTTGAAGGCAAAAGAAGAGATGATGCAGGGAATCCAGATGGCAAAAGAGGTCGCCCAAAAAGAGCTGTCTGACCAGAAGGCGCTTTATGAGGACAGGATCCGAGCCCTGGAGAGAGAGCTGGTACACAAACTTCCAATTCTTGTTTTTTAATGAATAGAAGGTTTTAGAAAAGTATATTTTCCTAAAACCTTGTGTACTGTTTTGCATTATTACAGAACCATCAAAGAGTTCTTGTCATGTATAATCTTTTCTATATCCTTACACCCTGTCAATTTGTGCAACCAATTCTTATTAATGCCAAAATATAATGTATTCAGGACGAGGAGACTGAGCGAAAGCTTCAACAGGAGTTGGACCAGCAGAGGGTTGCCAGCCAGATGGCAAAGCTGCAAATGGCCAAGCAGGAGCTGGAGCAGGAGGTGGACACCCACAAGAAACGAGTCCGGCTGCAAATGGAGGCCCAGGTCAGGACCCAGAACAACGCCTGGGAATGCTCAATTTACTTTTCACTTCAATGAAGTTCACTATTTTAGGTTCCTGGAAAGTTTGTTTGTGCTGGACAGGTTTTGTTTTGTCAATTTCCTTTTTAGATGTCTCTCTCACTCTCACTCTTTCACTCACACACAGAGAGTTGTCTACTCTTTTTATTAACCTTTTTTTTTTTTTATATTTGAATATAAACATTTTTACAGATCTCATTTATTGGCCTAACACTGATGGCTAATCTCCCTTTTTACTTTCTTTTTTTTTTTTGTTAAACCGATCTTATTTTTAGTCAGCTTTATGCATTTTTCCCTCTCTTAATCCTCAGAAGTCAGTCTATTGGAAATCTGGATTATTTCTGTGTAAATGACATGCTCTTTTTCATTTGCTCATTCCCACGATTTCTGATGATCTAAAATGAGCTTGAGAAGTTTATGGAAATATGCTGACCCCGGGTTTAATGTTTAACTGATGGGCCATTTGGGTTGTGTTTTGAGTCGCGGTGGAGCTTGGCTTTGGGCATACCGTCTTGGCCTGGTGGTTTTTAATATTGTGTACATTACCATGATACATTCCAGGCGATGGAGGAACACGGTGTGTGTCAAGCGAAGATTGTTGATGCACTGGAGGCGGAGAAGAGAAAGATCGCCAAAGAGCTTGAGGAGATGCAGAAGAAAAGAGCCTTAAGGCAAAATCACACTCCCCGAAAAGGTGAGAGCTTTCATGTGACTACTGAGCACATATTAGTCAGGATCCACAATGGCAATTCACACCCTATAAGCGGAGTTCCACATGTGTTGTCCTTTTACGGCAGAAAAATTGGAGAAAGAATTTGCTAGGGCCCAATATAAACACTGGATGTAACATCAGTGTAATAGGAGCAGAGGAGGAGCCAAAGAGGCCGTAACAAATCTAATCTAATTTAGTCCTTTATTGTGAGGTTATAGACAACTCTCATGTAGATGATGGTTATTCTATAGTACCACTATACAATGTATAGAAATAATTTAAATCTCTCTGACTTTTTAGTATTGCATGTGAAGTGTCTTTGAATAATGTGCTTGAAAATCAAAAGTTACAGTTAAAGTAGTATTACTATTGGTACTGTACTGGATAATCTAATCTAACTGTATTTAAGCATATAGGGTCAATCCTTTCCATCAATTGCTACCAAATCAGGCTGAAAGAAAGACCATCAAAGCTAGATGCTCTTTGACTCAGGGCTGTTGGTTGTGGTGAAGTTTATATGTTAAATTTCTGCACTTCAGTCTCTCCACAGTGGGGTGCCATGAAGTTGTCTCTGATGATTGAGGAAGCTAATAAGATCAGTGCTAAACTGAAGAAACACACAGTCTTCACCAGGTATGCAAATTCAAGATTGGGCCACAGTTTACATATGATTGATTTATTAGACAGGTTACAACCCCCATCAAGAATCAATAAACCTGTTGAGGTGTCAAGCAGGTATCATATTCATTAACATGAGCCACAAATCATTCATTTCACTCCACTCTGTTGTAGACACGAAAGCTCCGAAGATGAGAAACTTCAGCAGGGTGGTCTGCTACAGGTGCGGGTTCAAAACACAAAGCTGGGGATCTCCACTTTCTGGAGCCTGGACAAGTTCCAAAACAACATTGCTGCCATGAGGGAACTCGATCAGGTCTGGCCTTAAATCAGTTCTCATAATGATGAATAATCTGCAATGAGTAGACTCATGATTAAGCTAATAAACAAGTACCAGCAAAATGAGTGTGAAAAATCAATCATAGGAAGGGTGTGCATACTTGCTTATTTAATTTGATCAGTGCTCTAATAGCTGATGTATGATGCCTGTTGAGTGAAGCATATCCAGCCAGCCAGTCTGTTCCTCATTCTGCATACTAGAGTGTGACATCAGCTCAAGTGCAATTGCCAATTTCCCAGGCGTTTGACCTTATTTACGGTCCAGAATGGGTTGTTTTATGCCTGACAGTGGATGCTACCTCACTTTGCTGCGCTTTTCTCATTAAGTTGAGTAAATGAGACTGGGCATGTCAGCAATAGTTTACTCTCCGCAGGGGGATTCCACCTCTAAAGATGACGATGTGTTTTATGGCCCTGATGATGAGTGGGAGCAAGATATATCGGCCTCCTCTGCTTCCACCTCCTCCTTCTCACGCCGAAGGTAATTATCCAGCTCCTCCTCTCTCCTCCTATCCATCAATCCCTCCTTCCAGCACCTTACCTGTACATTTACATTAGATTTTGCAGACTGAATTGGTATTCTTATCCAATTACTTGAAATATGTAATTAAGCAAGTGTTCAAAGCACCTGGGAGGGAGAGTACAGGACTGTCCACCATACTGTTGTTTACCAGGGCTTGGATAGACTTAATACTTTCGCCTTACAGTGTGTGGATCTTAAACCCACAGCCCTCATGCTCAACTGAACTCACCTCCTCTTGCACTCTTTTAATGTGAACAATGTGTCAAGGCAATGGATGTACTGTATACGGAAATTCGAACAGCATGTGAATGGAACACGGAAAATCATTTTTGTCAAACTGTTTGGAAGATTTTGGTTATTTTCGCTCCTAGTTTCCACCAATGTGATTTACAACCTGGCACACATTTTTGACGTTCAACACATCCTTCTTTCTCTCATGAAAAGCTGATGTGAAGTTGCTGCCCACAGTATAGTTCCTTCTTTATTATGTTTCCTCTGATTTATTAATTTTGTTTCCTTGAAGGCCAGGCCAAGGGGTGTAGGAAAGGGAAAGGGCACTACGGGTACCTGTGTTTCAAAGTCTACCACACACACACACACACACACACACACACACACACACACACACACACACACACACACTACATGCAAACCCACCACCATTTTCCCCTCACATTGTTGTTATTCTTGTCAAGCATGTTTTATGGTGTTCCTGGTGGTGCCTGAACTACCAGCAGACTCAGCCAAATGACACATGGCACAGGCTTGTTCCTTCAGCCATTCTCTCTCTGACTCCATTAAACCCCAGCCTTATGGCCACAGTCATAGCTGTTTACTGACCTTCCTTCCAGGTTGTTTATAATAATGACAATGTTGCTGAACTCATTCAACCCCATATGCGTTAAACATGCATCCTTGCAAAATAACACCAAACCCATGTCCATTCCACACTTAAAATCATATTGCATTAACCATGTCCAGAGGTAGTTAGATAAGCACTGTCCACATTAAAAGCGGTACATGTAGTCTGTCTCCAATCCCCTCATTACAATGTCAGCAAAAAAACGTATAGAACTCCGATCCAGTAAGAAAATCCACACAAAGGAAAAACATTACAGGAAGAAACAGACTTTGAGAACACACTAAATTCTAGGGCTGGGACGATATGCTCTTGATCTGATTCTTTCACGATACATGGGTGCAGATTCGATTTGTATTGTGGTTTTAATTTATTGTGATTCTATAAGTGTGATTCGATAGTATTGAATTTTTCTTTAACAAAAACAAAAGTTGAATAATAATGTCTAGGGACAATGTATCATGAGACATTTCTAGAAACTAATTGTTTTCTAAAAAGAATGCACATCGCATGTCATGTTATTTAATTTGTAAAGAAGTACCTAACATGTATTTTCTGCTTTCGCTCTGTTTTGCTGGAAACCGTTATGATGTAATCGCCATTAGGGATCGACCAATGCTGTTTTTTCAAGGCCGATACCGATTATTAGTAGTTAATGAAACTGATATTTGGGACCGATATACATAGACAGTGAAAATGAAAATCTTTGAATCAAAATTTTTTGAGCACAAAACTTTGTTTAAATGCTTTAAGCAATTATTTAATAAATACACAGTAAAAGATAGTCAGATAGCGGTGTGGGCGGGACATTAAGTCAGACTCAGTGGTGAGTGAAACCGAAGCAGGGGGACAGACACAGAGCTGTAGCGGAGCCAAAGTAGCGCACTTTTTAATTAATGAACTAACTATCGGTTGTCAGGCAAATAAAACGCCGATACAGATAATCTGCAAACTGCCAAAAATGTTCCTTAATCGCCATTGGTGGAACGGTATAAACAAAAAATATTTAGCTGTATAATTGGTAAAAAAAATAAAATAAAAAATATTGATTCTGGGGAAAAGAATTGATTTTTAAAATCGTTGTCACAATACGCATTATTTTTGGTTCCCAGCCCAACTAAATTCATTCCAAATACACTGGAGCACCGAGTCATTCTGAATGAGAGTGTCCCCATGCCTAATACGTAATTATAAAAGTGAATCTATAAAATGTTGGCAGGGTACTCAACGGGTTTTGCTTCTGGTTTGTTTGACATCAGGAGCAGAAGCTTGTTGAAAAGCAGAAGAATCTCAGGGCGTCTCTACGAGATCCGGGTCCATCCCATTCAGAGCCTCCACAACAGCTCCTCACAGTCTGCTGGTAAGGAACTGAACAAAAATGACCTTGAATAGTTTCAGCTTTCTGATTGACTTCATATTTTGAATAGCCATTGTCACAAAGTGTTTTTAAACAAATTTAAAAGTTGTAAGGTAGAAGGGTTTTATCTGCACAAATCTTTTTGCAATGAATAAGTGTTTCTGCAAAGTTTCTATAAATACTGGGTGCTACACTTGGTTTTGTGACAAATCCATGTTTACTATGACACAGTGTTGTGATAATGAGGTCTAGTGAGGTCATGTCTGCACACCCCAACTCCTCACTGTGTCTGTCCCAGGCTTGATGGGTGTGGCCAAACCGCCATCCACCCATTTGAGTAGCTCAGACTCTGCCATGCCTGGCATCTGCAAGGAGCTGATTGGCCAGTCTGTCGCCCGTCTGCGTGGTTGTACTGGGACAGAAGAGAGCTTGGCAGACAGGTTGGTTTCTGATCTGCACCTGATGTATTCGGCAGTCCAAACCATATCTGACCTATACGACAGCCTGGATGACGACAGCCAGGAGAACGGTGAGATTCAACTTATAATTCAATCGTTTTTGAGCAGGAAGAGGAGCAAATAAATAAACAAGCTGATGCTTTTGTTTTAATATTCAATTAGTTACTAGTCAAAGTTGATAGATAACTACAGGTAGGGTAACAGCTAGAAAAAAATCTCTTTGCATATTATTTTTCTATGTAATTGTCTGACATTACGCACAAAGCATAGAAAAAATGTTCATGGTTTTGATGCCAATTCTTCCGTTAAAGGTGCCGTAGGTAGGATTGGGAAGATCCAGGACTTAGCCAAAAGATTTGAACATCGACAACTTCTCAGTCCCTCCCCCCTTTCCGCTAAAGCCCCAAACGGTCTCCTAAGACCCTCCCCCTCCACAAGGGAGAATGAATTTGTGTGTGTGAGTGATTGACGCACAGTTAGACAACCCCCCTGGCCCTGATTGGTGCATCTGAACAGGGAGTGGTGGATTTTTGCAAATTGCACTACAGGCTGTAGGTGGTGCCAGAGGAGCCAGATTTTTTTGTTTTATTACCTGCTTCATGTAGTTCTACTGGGTCAGTGTAACGGTCCGTGTAACACTTATCAGTTCAATTTTCTAAACACAAACGGACTTGGATTTGGAAAAACAGAAAAATGGGTTCAAATATCCAATTTTTCATTTTTTTCCCCGCCTTGACAAATTAAAAAATTGGATCTTTAAACTGTTTTTCCAATTTTCTGTTTTTATTCAGAGGATCAGAAAATTACAAAATTGCGTCTGGGCTCCAATTATTCAATACTGCAATGGTATTCTCTCCCTTGTTCCGCCTAGTTACGTCCCACCCCGCCCATGACTCGAGCACAGCAGCCAGACCTAAAGACAGAATGAGAATGGATTACGTGTTGTAAGTCGAATATACAAAAACATTCAGCGTTCACTGGGAGGTGAAACGCTTGTCAATATCCAGCACAGACTTGAATCAATATTGCATAGTGTCTATATTTAAAGTAAGTAAGTTTGGTCCTTTTAACTTAATAATTATCCAGCGTAGACATGACTGCCCTGAGTCTTCTTGAATGCCCGCTTAAATACATCCAGACACACCCACGATAATAGCCAACCAATCGTTGGTAACTAGGTGGAACGAGGGAGAGAATATCATTACAGTATTGAATAATTGGAGCCCCGACCAAATTCTTTCTGTTTTTCCAAATGTCAGTTTGTGCTTAGAAAATTGAACTGATAAGTGTTAACACTGGCCCTACTGGAACATAGGGTCAGTTTCAGCAAATATGACTGATGATGAATATTTGAAAACACTTAAATCTTTAAAAGAAACTAATTTGCAGACCATTCTAAAAGGCCCAGGTACAGTGCCTTGCGAAAGTATTCGGCCCCCTTGAACGTTTCGACCTTTTGCCACATTTCAGGCCTCAAACATAAAGATATAAAACTGTAATTTTTTGTGAAGAATCAACAACAAGTGGGTCCCAATTATGAAGTGGAATGAAATTCATTGGCTATTTCAAACTTTTTTAACAAATAAAAAACTGAAAAGTGGGCGTGCAAAATTATTCAGCCCCTTTACTTTCCGTGCAGCAAACTCTCTCCAGAAGTTCAGTGAGGATCTCTGAATGATCCAATGTTGACCTAAATGACTAATGATGATAAATAGAATCCAGCTGTGTGTAATCAAGTCTCCGTATAAATGCACCTGCTCTGTGATAGTCTCAGAGGTCCGTGTAAAGTGTAGAGAGCATCATGAAGAACAAGGAACACACCAGGCAGGTCCGAGATACTGTTGTGGAGAAGTTTAAAGCGGATTGGATACAAAAAGATTTCCCAAGCTTTAAACATCCCAAGGAGCACTGTGCAAGCGCGATAATATTGAAATGGAAGGAGTATCAGACCACTACAAATCTACGAAGACCCGCCGTCCCTCTAAACTTTCAGCTCATACAATGAGAAGACTGATCAGAGATGCAGCTAAGAGGCCCATGATCACTCTGGATGAACTGCAGAGATCTACAGCTGAGGTGGGAGACTCTGTCCATAGGACAACAATCAGTCGTATACTGCACAAATCTGGCCTTTATGGAAGAGTGGCAAGAAGAAAGCCATTTCTTAAAGATATCCATAAAAGTGTTGTTTAAAGTTTGCCAAAAGCCACCTGGGAGACACACCAAACATGTGGAAGAAGGTGCTGTGGTCAGATGAAACCAAAATCGAACTTTTTGGCAACAATGCAAAACGTTATGTTTGGCGTAAAGCAACACAGCTCATCACCCTGAACACACCATCCCCACTGTCAAACATGGTGGTGGCAGCATCATGGTTTGGGCCTGCTTTTCTTCAGCAGGGACAGGGAAGATGGTTAAAATTGATGGGAAGATGGATGGAGCCAAATACAGGACCATTCTGGAAGAAAACCTGATGGAGTCTGCAAAAGACCTGAGACTGGGATGGAGATTTGTCTTCCAACAAGACAATGATCCAAAACATAAAGCAAAATCTACAATGGAATGGTTCACAAATAAACATATCCAGGTGTTAGAATGGCCAAGTCAAAGTCCAGACCTGAATCCAATCGAGAATCTGTGGAAAGAACTGAAAACTGCTGTTCACAAACGCTCTCCATCCAACCTCACTGAGCTCGAGCTGTTTTGCAAGGAGGAATGGGCAAAAATGTCAGTCTCCGATGTGCAAAACTGATAGAGACATACCCCGCGACTTACAGCTGTGATCGCAGCAAAAGGTGGCGCTACAAAGTATTAACTTAAGGGGGCTGAATAATTTTGCACGCCCAATATTTCAGTTTTTTATTTGTTTAAAAGGTTTGAAATATCCAATAAATTTCGTTCCACTTCATGATTGTGTCCCACTTTTTGTTGATTCTTCACAAAAAATTACAGTTTTATATCTTTATGTTTGAGGCCTGAAATGTGGCAAAAGGTCGAAAAGTTCAAGGGGGCCGAATACTTTCGCAAGGCACTGTATTTCTGTATCTGATTTACTGTGGTTAAACTGCTGTTATGGCTTGTTCTCCTGCAGTCTTTGTGTGTAACTTGGTGGCCCAGACTCAACTGGTCACGGCCACCACAGCCATAGAGAGTGCAGTGCTGGTTACCATGCAGTGGTTTGCCAGCGTTAAACTCTCCTCCAGCCCACTCTACACCATCGCTGAGGAACTCAAGAGCCAAGTTAAGAAGATGGGAGGATTCTTCCAGCTGCTCATTCAGGTAAACCAAAAATATCACACTGCGTTAAAGGCCATTCAGTGACATTACATTTGTGCTTTTACGGAGTACAAATTAGCTGAAAATAGTGTAGTTTGGACAGGGGGCAGCTAATCAAAAGGCAGAGCATTAATTGACGTGTCTTAGCTCTGAGCTGTCTGAGCTCTGTCTATGGAAATGGAAAAGCGGAGGGAATTCTCAACCTTGAGCCCCAAACAGAACATGAATATATGGAAAATAAATCCAAATTTCTTACCAGCTTCAGCGCCTTAACACACAATTTTCCTCTCACTTCTGATTTATTTATTTTTTTTACATTCTCTAGCATTTTCATTAATTTACTGACCCCTAAGACTACGCTGGCCATTTTGTTGGCTTGCTTGCATTGATTTACTGTAAAATCAATTTTAATTCAAAGTGTTTGTCTATTTGTTTGTGCTAACTTGATGTTGTCCAGGGTTGTGAATCTGAGATTACATCAATGGTGACAGAGGCACGGAGGAAGAGCAGTCGGTGCCTGGATGCAGCATTGCTTGCACTTGGCCACCTGGCGGCGGTGACAGGCATGCCGCTGAATGCTATGGAGCGGGGTGTCCAGGCCACAGGCAAGGTAACGCCACCATTAATACTGCAGCAGCTACGATCTCTGTCAAAGCTCTGGAGTCCACTGTAATCAAGCCCCCACTCTACAATACTTGAGAATGGAATATTAGCTGTGCGGATTTGGGGGGGATTATTGAGCTGAATAAGGATACAGCATGGTTGATTTATTGATGTGGTATTTTATTATGTTGTGTAAACGCCTGGTAAGGAAATGTTAGGATTTGTCAGTCTTTTGAAGGTGCACAGCATTTAGTGCACGTGGGGGCAGTAAAGGACATGGTAAAATTCTGTTATATTGTGTTTTGTTTAACACAGTGGTTAGCATATCAATGAAAGACTGCCAGAAATGTACCTTTTTTATTTATTTATTTTTAAATCCAATTTTTAAAGACTCCCAATGCTGTAGATAGTTTGCCTGTCAGGGGATCTCTGGGGAATGTAGTGTAAAAACACCAGAGCAATAATCAGTGAGAATCCACAATGTCAAAAAGCGGGGGAAAGGACTTTGAGATAAACCGAATAATTGTCCGGAACAATAAATGGGCCTATATTAGATTATTGCAGATTTATCGGAATTTGTGTGTACGATGAGTAACTTTGTAATTGTAGTACAGAAACGCCAAACCATGTTTGAGGTCATTTAGAAACAGTGTCCCCATAACATGGTTTGTCGACCAGAGAAAACTATCAAGTTTATTGTTACACTGTAAAATGTACCGCTTAATGTTTTTTGGTCACCATTCTTTAAAAAAATAAATAATAATAATCTAAGGGATCTGTATGTCAAGATTGTTTGTTTGTGTTATATTAAAAGAAAATACTGAGTATATATATATATATATATATATATATATAATTTTTTTTTTTTTAACTCAATATCAGTATGTGCCTCAAACATCCAATATCAGGCAGGCTATACTTCTCATACTCTGTTCTAAACCATCAGGGATATCTTGTTTGTTGTGTTTATTGTATGTTGTAGCTTTTGTTGACTGACTAGGGAAGTGGTATCAAAAATATGAAAATAAAAAAATATGATTCATATTGTTATATGATTTAAATCTTTTTCAGGAATCAGTTGTCATGTGTCTGCTGAGAGGGACGGATAAGGGCGTTGGCTCTCTCTTAGAGGAAAGTCTCACCATCACCAGTGAAATGCTGAGAGAGGCTCAGCTGGCCTACCCCAGGAACCCAGTAAGAACTCACTACCTGGCTATGTCATTAGTTGCAGGGATTTTGTCTTTTTGTTTTTAATTATCCTATCACAAAAGTTGTCATGGTTATATAACTTGATTTTGTGTTGATAATTTCCTTTCCGTAAAGGTGTACGTAAATGCTCCTAAAAGAAGGTGTCCTCATCGATAATCCATCTCTGCTTACAGGTCCTGCAGAGCCTAAAATCCAAGACGCTTGACTTAGCCCGTGCTCTGCAGAACTACATGCACTGCCATATCAGGGTGAGTTTCAGCAGCACAACAAACTACAAACTAAGAGTTATGGTATGAACTGCAAAATCAATTCACATTCTTTTTGATGTGGGGTTTACTAGGTAGTCGCATACTGTGAGAGAAATGATTCTTCCACTAGTCAAATTGAATTATTAATTTGTGTTTTATTTTTTATTTTTTTTATTTTTTCTTCAAGTTTTATTTGTAATTTAAAACTAGATTAGAAAAAACAAAAACAGGAACTTTAGCATTACAAATGGTCCAACTTAAATAATTTGATTAATGGCTATCAGCTATCAGCTATCTGCAGCTTCATCACAAAAACTACTGGTATTTGTTTGGGTAAACTGTGGCTGAAAGATAGAATACATGCCCAGAGAAGCTTCCCTGGTTATGTACAGGTTAAAAACAATCTTCCATCCTGACGCAGGTTTAAATGTTACAGATTAATACCCCCACACACAGCAGCCCTGTTAAAAATGCCACTCAGCCTTTATTGCTCCTGTAAAGCTCAATGCTCTGTAGGCTTATCTCTCTGCAGTTGCCCCTTGACGATCGTTCAGATAATGAATGTGTTGAACGAAGTGGCATCAGTCACAGCTAACGGGCTTGTTTGCCGTTATCTTAGCCACACAAACTAGCCGTTTTCTTTTGTTAAAACCATTCATTGACACATATAGGTGCAGGTGCATTTTGCCACCCACAATGTTATTGTGGTCAAATAAACCTGAGTTATTGCCTAAGGCAACTACTTTCATAGTGTTTTTTTTGAGCAAGGCATTTAACACAGGACTGCACTGGACTGTGCATGATCGTGGATGTAAACGCATCTGTAAATTACTTAATAGTTTGAAGCTCTTCAGAAAAGGGTGATTAGTGATTTAAATGTTGGTATATTGGTTATTTTATTTAACAAAATATAGGGACAAAAACTACCTAAACCTGCAGTAAATGGCATAGCCATCAACATTTTCTGCTGAACTGGGAAGGAGACCATTAGGTTTATGTCATAGAAAAGGTGTGTGTGAGTTGTTAACAATTGTGTAAGTGTATTTTTTTTTTTTTTTAAGATTATTTTTTTGGGGCTTTTCCCTTCTTTAATAAGTAGTGACAGTAGATAGACAGAAAAGGGGGAGAGAGATGGGGGATGACACGCAGCAAAGGGCAGCAGGTCGGATTCGAACCTGCGCCGCTGCAGGACTCAGCCAACGGGGTGAACGCTCTTACTGGGTGAGCTAGAGGCCACCCCAAGTATATTTTTAATAAACTGTATAATGTCCAATGGTATGCTCTTGTACTTGTATTTAGTGTGTGTTTTCTCTATGTAATTGTTGGTTGTGTGTTACATTTAGTACTGTTTATTTGCACTGTCTTGTATTCATTATTCGGGTGTGTTCATGTTTTCAAACAGGAGAGGGAGACGGACCCAGATGAGGGGGAGGAGGCGGCGGAGGAAGAGGCCTCAGCTTCCCATTTGCAGAAACTGAGGACTACAGTGACCAAGCTGTTCCAGCTGAACCAGGCCATCAGACAGCTGCATTCCTGTCTGTCCACCGCCCTGCGAGGTGAAGCTTCCGACATACACACAGCCCGGATGTTACGCATTAACACTAACTCCCCAGTGTAACATTGTATATCCAAAAGCACTAAAAGAAACCGTATGTCAAGAGTCAAAGCCAATTGCTTTTTGTCCTTTTACAATTTAAAATTCACAAAGATAAATAGCTGAATATTTTTAGACAATGTTTTGTCAGTGCATCATCATAGTGTACGTATAATGAACTGACATGCTGTGACAGCTCTGGGTTCATTGGGTGTTTTATAACCGCTTTTCCTGTGTCTCACCCAATCCAAGGGGTATGCAGTTTTATATTATGGCATACAATTCGGATTATTGTGTCTTAAGCTATAGTTTATTATTTTATTGCGTCATACCTATGTTTTTTTGGATAAATAATGTAGATTTTGAGTATAATAGTTTTGATGGTTTAACTAGCATAGTGGCTGGCAGCATGGGCAAATTAAGCATGAGCAGCATGAACAAAACCACCTTCCGCCACGATCAACCCGATTTTTGTTGTAGGTGTCACTATGCCTATCTGACTGTCGTCCTCCTTCCAGGAAAAGACCGAGACTCTAACCTCAGCAGCAGCAGAGAGCTGATCTCCTCGTCTGCCAAGGCTGTCGGTGAGCAGATCGCTGGTCTGTCCAAGGAGGGAGCACTGACGCCGTCCCTACAGCTTCCCTTTCTTCAGAATGTCATGGCTGCACGAGATGAGCTCCACTCTGCCCTGCAGTCCCTGTCCTCCTGCTGGAACCAACAGGGGGCAGGAGAGAGCAGAAGTTCTGCCGCTTCAGATAAGAGCACAGACGAGGAAATCTTGAGTAAAGAGACTCGCAGTGCTGTTAGAAATCGAGTCGTGAGTAAGATTGTGTACTCTCTCCCTCCTGGTGTGTCGTCCAAAGGCAGCTTACATTGGGTATGATTTATGCTATGTGTTTTTCTATATGATGTGCTCACATTATGCACGAATTACTGTAACATTTTAAATGCTGATACAGAAAAAACTTCTGCTGGTAACACCAAATGGGTCATAGGCATTTTTTGCACGCTCCGGTGTCACGTGCCTGGCATCACAGGCAACAATCACTGCAGAGACTTATCCAAGTTGCTAAAAAAATAAGTTATATTCAAGTTATATTACAAACTCTGCTTTCTAAATGTGAGCAATATCTGGATTTTTTACACAGCCTATTTTTTCAATTACAAAGAAAATAATAAATGTGGGAAAAATGATGTGTCTGTGTAGATGCTTCAAAATTTCAGCAATAATTCCAGTCATCGTGTCACTTCTTATATGGTGTAAAAAGCAGAGGCCGCCAAATTGTTCTCTTTTGCATTGTTTTAATAATTCAAACATGCATGATTTCAATATGCAGCAGCTCAGGTACAGTGTTTTGTAAAAAAAAAAATAGAAGAAATAATGACAGACTTTCTCCCCACTCTGTGCTGTATATGATTTCTCTCTTGAATGAAGGCATATTTTGTTCTTCCATTTGCTCATATATGTTGTAAAACGCGCTGCAGCTATTTGCACTCAGGAGAGACTTGTGTACTCTGTGTTTCTTCTTAATACATGTACTTTAACAAAACAGTATTGTATGTCCTTTGTATCACTTGGTAAAAGTTTGTATCTACAGCAGCTTGTACTTCTGCAATAAAATCACTTGGCTGAATTTGACAAAGACCCAAATCTTTGAAATTGCAGATTTTTTCTGTTAGTTGTTTAAATGTTAAACATGCTTATCAAAAACATTCATATACATATGCCTTAATTTGGTTACCTTGGAGTGAAATAGATACTGACAGTATAACAACGGTATCAAAAACATTCATATACATATGCCTTAATTTGGTTACCATGGAGTGAAATAGATACTGACAGTATAACAACGGTCCACAGATGTACACATACACATTGGTCTTCATAATACATTTTGTCCTTAGAATTCACACCCAGTAAGATATTATTTGTCTGTATCTGTTGTAGGCGGACTATGAAACCTAAAAAAATCATCCATGTCCATCCCAGCTACACACATACACACATACACATACATACACATACACACACACACATACACAAAAAAAAAAAAAAACAAAACAATAACAACAGAAAGAAAAGAACAGACAAAAAATAAAAATAAAAAAAAACAGAGAGAGAGAAGAGAAAAATAAGGAGAGTAAAAGTAGATAAGAAATAGGAGAGATAAATAAAAGAAGATATATAAAGAGGAAAGAGAGAGAAGAGAGAAGAGAGAGAGAGAAAAAAAAAGGAGAGAGATATATATAATATATATATATGTATGTATATGTATATATGTATGTATATGTATATATGAAGTATATATATATATAAAGAAGAGGTGGAATATATATTAGTATATATATATAATATAAGGAAGGTATATATATATATGTATATGTATATATATATGTATATGTATATATATGTATATATATATGTATATATGTATATATATGTATATATATATATGTATATATGTATATGTATATATATATGTATATATATATATATATGTATATGTAATAAATTAATTCACATTCATGTGTGTATTAGCTCATTGTGCGGGCCTCTAGCTTAACCAGACCCCCTGGAACCCGCTCAAGGGCCCCTGTAGGTCCTTGAACCCTACGTTTGGGAACCCTGTGCTCTGCTCGCTGCAGGTTACACCCACTCCTCCTCGCTGCAGCTTCTTCTGCATCCTCCCTTCATTCTCTCGACTCAGCTACCGCCAGGGTTCCTTAGCTACTTTACTGACGGACTGATAGATCACAGTGGCGAAGAAAAAAACTCTTTGATTAACTTTAAACTTAGTAGAATTATACACACAAAAAAACGTCGCTTTTGTGGTTGAATGCTGCGATCACAGACACGACGCGATTGGAATGAGAAAACGCGCAAAAAAGTTTCAAGACGACTAATTAAGGTATAAAGAAAAAATCCATTCGTTCTGCTTATTTGTTCTTGATCAATATAGGAAAGCACAGTAGAATTACGTTCCATTCTCAGCTAATAGATGTTTGTTTTTTTCAGGATGCACTTGTTATTGTTTCCAAAAATAGGCCTGCTGGTAAGTAGCGTACTTGATCTTTGTTTACGTTTTAATTCCTGTAGTACGATATTTTAGACAAATGCATGTCGACGTTTTGCCAGACAAAAGTTGTGTAAAATCCCAATAGTTTCAATTTTCTTGACAGAATTGAGCACAAAATGCCATAAGTCTCACCGTGTGAATGGTTATTTTTCTAAACAGACCTTACAGGTTGTGAAGATGTAAATAAAAGCCATAATAGTCTTATACTATGGATTTATTTTGTTCATGTCGTTATGGGTTTCTTTGTATTTTATTTGTGGATGTTTAAATATGCCCTGTGACCAAGCGAGTTTCTTATCGCCTTATTGCACGTTGTATATCTTATTTTATTCTTCAGTGTTCCTGTTTAATAGTTGGCTACTATTAACCAGAAAAGTTTTGTGGCGAGTTTAAAAAAAACACGCACACAAAAAAAAACTGGCTTTTGATTGGCTAGGAAGTCGACTTCCTAGCCAGTTTTTGATGATGATTTTATTTTGTATTGATCAATACAAATAAAATCATCCGTCAGTCAGGGCAGTCAACATTCTCGTAGTGTTCTAAATGACTGCGCGAAGTAAAATAGCACGTCATTAACTTCTCAATTATGCTGCAGGTGTCGCTCACTAGTGAAATGAATCATGTAAACTTCATACAAACATTTAAAAATAAACATTTGAACCTTTTTTTTCCTTCAATATTGTTGCATATATACTGTATGTATAATAGGGTGCAGGCCTGAAAATAGATGGTGAAGTGTCTTGGCGGAGGAAACGCCCGTTATTTACGTTAATTAGGACACCTGTTGTGTATATTACCTCATTAGAAAGATATGTTTGCTTCATACCAGCAATAACCTTATGCTTATGTTTCAGGTTTGTTTCCACAGCTATATATCAGGTGAGTCACTTTCTATTTTTCTTTTCAGTTGAACACCATTTAATTTAAGGCGGTTGAACCAAGGTGGCAGTAGGCTAACCACCAAGTAGACCAAGTAGCTAACCTAGCTAGTCTGCCTGACCTAGCAAGTAACCCACTAGTCAGCCAGTGTGTGACAGGTGGCAATGTTCAACAGCATGTCACTTGTCTGTCATAGGTAAACAGAAAAGGATGGGATATTTACATCATGGCTGATGCCTGTATGCTCATTTCTTTGCTCATAAAAAAAAGAAAAAAAAAAACCTAAGTGGAATTCAGATCTATGTTTGTGATGAGCGGACCCCTTCGAGGTGATACATGTAAATGTTATAAACCTTTTGAGTTATGATACTTTTTGCAAAATATGCCATTAGTTTCTGTGACACTCGCCCCACAACACTTCTCTTAATGCATTACCAGTCACCAGGTATAAGTTAACATTAATAAAGATAATTAGCTCCACCATATGCATATCTTAATGCGCCCCACTCCTAATATTTGCATCCAATCAGCGGAGGGAAATGCAGATTAATTCCCATTTTATTTTGTAGATTTTCTTAATATTCAATTCAAATTTGCAATAGATTTGGATGGAGATTAGATTTGTGGCCTTGACCAACTGCCACTTTGCTCGTTTGAAAGCCATGATGTCTCTCTCTCATGGGTGGGCCAAGTTCTCTGGGCGGGCAAAGCAGAGAAAGGGGAGGTAACCTTGCTCCTTAAAACCTCATAAAGTGAGATTTTCATGCCATGGGACCTTTTTAAAAGTGGTGCTGCTCTACCACTTTAACCCACATGCCAAAACATTGATTATATCATGGACCCCATCATAAGAATGCCCTTGGGATGTCAGAATCAAATCAAAAAACTGTCAGCCATTTCAGCCAGATTTTTCACCAATGCTGTATTGGGGGTCCTCTCCACTAATGCTTCTAATCTTCTTTGATCAGCCTTTACACTGGAAACTAGAAAACTGACATATGATGAGTCCTACTATGAGTATGTGCCTGATCGCCTACGGTGGAACGATGCAGGGAAATTGTGTAACCAGCGCTCTGGGGCCTTAGCCACTGTCTCCAACCCAGTGGAGAAGCAAGAGCTAACCAGCTTTTTAACATCTTTAAACATCACTCAGCCTGTGTGGATTGCCAGGAATGTCACGACAAGTAGGTTCAGTGTGCCGTTTGTAAAACTTTATGTTCACGTGATGTCTTTCTTTTTAAATAGTATGCTCATTGTTTCCAAGACACCTTTCCGCCTACTCACTGGTTTAACAAAAGGGTTACAGAAAATGAAATGGGACTGGCGATGCTGCCATACAAAACTCTTACCCAAAGTGAATAAATGTTTAAAGTAGTATCAGGGCCACAATGTGGAATTTTATGATTAGGTTCTATCTTTTCCCGAGAGCTGTGGCAGGATTTTTTCCTTCATAGTAATGCCTTTTTCTTCTGTCTGTGTGCGGTGAAACCAAAGGTTCCTCCGAGACCCTGATTCTGGAGTTCTCCGGGCGCTCAGACAGAAAGCATGCCCGTCTCCTGCACAAGTTTCCCTCCATGGACTCCGTGACAGTTTGCACCCGGCTCCGCCTCGATCCAAATTGTTTCGGAATTTCCACAATCTTTTCTTACTCCATCCAGTCATATATTAATGAGTTCCAGCTCCGCGTGAATCTGATCCAGGGCAAACGTGTGCAGCTGGCTCTGCTGGTCCATGGCATTCATGGACGTTACCAAGAAGCCTTCGACCACGACGACTCCTGGCATTCGGTGTGCATTTCTTGGAACCAGAATGGTGGACGCTGGGCACTATTTACTGACGGCCTTGTGGTCTCTAGGGGTGATGGCCTAGGTTCTAAGAGCATTGGCGCTGATGGTTTTTTCATCATTGGACAAGAGCAGGACACCTTTGGGGGTTCATTTAAGAAGGATGAGTCATTCTCAGGGAGCATCACAGAGCTGCACATATGGGACCGGGTACTGAACAGCAGCGAAATCTACACCATGGAAAAGGAGTGTTCACCAGTTTCCTCGGGGCTGGTGTTCAAGTGGAGTGGAGCAGCCATGGAAATAGAGTCCTCCCTTACGAAGCTATGGAGAGACATCCCATGTCAAGGTACATTTGTTTTGAATGGATGCAGCATGAGCACAGAAGAAGCTGAATGTGCAATCCAGATATAAACTAAAATCAAAAGCAAAGTACAGGGAAGTACAAAAATAATTTAAACCACAAAATACAGAAGAGACTCATCAATCTGCAAGGTCCAGTGTTATGGTTAAGCATTACTTCAAATGTTGTTTACAGTTTAGAAAGTTTGGCACTAGGGCTGGGTGGGGTTGCTATGCAGAAAAAACAATCACATAGAGACCATTTGAAAGTCATTTTGGACTACACACTTTTCAGTAACATGCCAAACTGGGCTGATGTGGTAAACTCCACCCATCTGGCATTCCAAGCAGGGTAAAATAAATGCTGTGAAATTAATTGCCGATAGAACTTGACCCAAATGTGCTCTGACTCTTTTTCATCCTCCTCTACACCCGCACTCCTCATCTCTCGTATCAGCCCCCAATCATGACATCATTTAAATAGATGTTGGTCTTAAATACTTGGAATTGCAAATAGGGAAACAGTTCAATAGTTAGGGAAATAGTTACAGTGAAGTGCACACTAAGAGAAAAGTAGGTCACAAAACCTACTTCAAAAAGTAAATTAAATCTGTTATCTAAAAACCTATATTTTAGGAAATAAGTTCAAATGTATCAGACTACTGCAAATTAAAGAAATGTCCTGATCTATAGCTACAATTCCTCAGTGTTTGAAAAGACTTTTCACATTCACACATTTCATTAATAAATATATTTTCTAACCTCACCTTCAAATTAATTTTCTCTTAAGCACATAATCTGGCAGTTTCCACTGGAATTAATAGAAAGCAGCGGCTGCTATGTAAATTCAGTGATAGAATTGGTCAACACAACCCTAATTATCGTGCACTGTGAAGCTGTATTATGTAGGAAAAGATAAACATATTTTTAGGGCTCGGTATTGGCAGATACTCAATATTAAATGACTCGATTTAGGATCAGCAAAAAAGCTTGATCAGGCTATCCCCAATCCTTTCTGAATTTGTTGCATCCGTTGGCAAACTTAGGTACATACAGTAAAACACACACACACACACACACACACACACACACACACACACACACACACACACACACACACACACACACACACACACACACACACACACACACTTTCCAGCATTAACCACTACTGAATTGACTACTGAATGAGATAGAAGAAAAGAGGAAATCTCTGTCTCTTTTGCTCTCCCCCTCCAATGAATAGGGGAGACGGTGACCACGTTACAATTGGCAAACTCTAGGGCTCCTAATGGTTCTTGTAAATATTTTGTGAATCACGTCACTCTGATTCCCACCCTTCAAAACAAACTTCTCTCATTCTGAGATCATGCTCCCCAATGAGCAATGAGAGTCCACAACACTAACTCCACCTCCTGGAACTGAACAGCATGATGCATAGTGCACTTGCACTCCTTTAGTCATTTTCAGTTACAGTGTAGGAATGTATTTGTTTTATCTGTTTAATAATCAACTTACAGACAGAGTCAGGGTATGTGTACAGTAACTGTTGAAGGACTGACTGATCCTTTGATCTTTCAGTTCTGGGATGTTAACCAACATGTTAGTACCTGGTGTCCTGTCAGCCTTATATTTACAACCACACTAAGGTTGTTATCAAAAAAAAAAAAACTTTTTTATTATTTTTGTCTGTAACAGATCTTTCCATGACAATGACCATGATTGTTTTATAACTTTAACCAAGTGTTAATCCTAGTCTCGCATTGCCAGACCTGTCTCCACTGCACTATCCTTGCCTAAACTTCACTGTATGTTATTTGGTATTGCATCAGTTGTCCTAACTTTAACCAGCCTCAACTAAACCATTTGTTTGCCATGACCACAAACTTTCCCTAACTTTAACCACATTTCTGTTGCTTACATATTGTCGTATACTTGCCACAGGGACAGCACATCAGAAAACATTGTTTTGCATCCTTTATCGTTGCTATGACAACTAGTCTCGCTTTGCCAGACCATCCTCCAAAGCGCTGCGAAGGAGGGTCTGGCTAGTCCACACAGCATTCCGGGATGGGAGAAAAACGTGCTCTGGTTTATTGGCATCTCTTTAAACCAATCACAATCGTCATGGGCGGCGCTTGGCACCGGCAACAGGCCCGGTGTCGCTGCAAAATAGCCCCGGGAAGGAACTTGTTTTGGTGGAACATGTGTACGTTCAAAAGTTGTTTTAGTCGTGCAACAGAAAACTCTGATTGGAAAGATAGTCTAGCTAGCTGTCTGGATTTACCCTGCAGAGATCTGAGGAGCAGTCAACCATAGTCCTCATAAATCCACCGGAGTTTGAATTTCCAACACAAAGAGAGGGGAAGGTAGTGGACATCCGGCCTAAAAGAGTGAAATCTGGCGGAATTTCCGGCGGCAACGGAGCAATCGTTGCCACCGTGGACAACATCGTGGATAAAGACTAATGACTACTTACAACTAACTTGTCTAAGCATTTTGGCTCAGTGAGTTTTAGCTCAACAACAATACGGAAAACATGTTGAAGGGAAACAAATTTAAGGAACATCTGATATGTATTACATATTACATACATATATTATGATAGTGCTGTATAGTTTAATGTTGATGTTACATCATATCTTGTAACTCTTGTGGCTAATGAAACCTGTGTGATTTTGATGCCTTGAATTACATCCTAAGCTGTGATTTTGTCTTTGCACGATTTCTGAAGTGTAGCATTATGCACACTGTGACTGACATGGCATTCAGTCTTGATGAGTCCTTCTTTTCATTTTCTTCACTAGGAAACGTCACTGCGTTAACAAATTTGTTCTTGGATTCCCTCCTGGATGGAAATTCTTTGCAGAATCAAACATTCTCCTTTGAGTTGTTCAACGGCCCTGAGTCTGATGAGGATTGTGGCATCTTTGACCCTGTTATTGGGAGCTGGAGTCTAACCAAGTGTGTCTCATTCAGTGGGGCTGTTTGCCAGTTTAAGAAAGGTACCAATAATAATGCATTTTATTCTTGATGTATTTGATGATTTGCTCTGCTGTGAGAGACAATGAAAATAGAGCATTACCTTAACGTGGCCATGTGATCCAATGCCTGTAGTAAATACTACCCTTGCATAGTTTAGAATTTTTAATTGTTGTTGACACTGTGCCGACATGGCAAAGGAGCGTTGGATCTACGGACATTTCTAAGACTGTAGTTTGTGGTCTTGCTGCTATAGATTGCATTATAATGTATTATATTTGTCTGTTTCTGTCTGCAGAAGTGCTGGATGATGTCCATTTACCAAAGACACCATTCTTCAGTAGATTGAGCAAGAATCATCTGACCAAACCTGTGAGTCGGACAGTTTAGCTGTGTGCAGCACATCATTATTTGAGTGGTACAGTAGCCTATGATGGAAATAATACATAGTAGATAATAAAATAAATTAATAAACAAGCCGTGTTGGTGATAATGGTGCAGAGGCAGCTCAACAACTAAGAATACAGAAAAGAATGTGCACCCTGATGTGGTAATAAGATGAGAAGGATTTCACAACTTTGCTGCAACACAGAATATTTCTATCATTATGAAGTTTAGTTTCTGTGTGGTGGAGAAAACGTTGGCCATGTTTAAGGTAGAATTGACACCTTTCAAAAAAACTCAGATTAACATGTTTGATACTAGACATGCAATTATTGGCATATCATAAAGGTACTACTCTCATTAAAAATCATCTTGTTACAATTTCAGGAGAATAACTTTTTCGGAATAACTTCCCCAACACTGGATAGTTTTAGGCAGGGCTGTGGTACTTGAGTCCAGACTCGGCGCTTTTCTGTTGTCTCATATTCGTCTCGGACTTGGACTTGTCTCGGACTGGGCCATTGGACTCGTCAAATATTCTAGTTGGTCTTGACCGAGTTCAGCACTATATGCTTTTGTTCTAAAGTAACTTCCTCCTTCAAAACAAAACCATCGATGAAGAGCATTCGTTCAGAAAACGGGTATTAGTTTAATTCATAATCCATCTAGAACAGGCATCGAGATTGGTCGCCTGGTATACACCTGGCTGCATCATATACCTAAATCATCAGGCATCAATTATTTTAATTTTGGCCACAGACACAATCTCAGCGAGCACTTTGTACTATGAATTATTCAGGACAAGTAATAAGTTCAAGAAAGGGAACATTTTCATTTTATACTTAAAGTAAATAATATGGCCTAATTTGATCCTATTGTGTGTTACTCTGCACTTGCTTTTCGATTATTACAAATAATAAAGCAACATTATCATCTTAAAATAGAAGATATACTGTCTCTCACATCACATAAATTATAAACAAAGTAAGTGATCTTGAAGAGGATTTTTTTTCTTCCTGTCTCTATTGACTGTCTCTCATTTGGACTTTTTTGGACTCGGTCTTGACTTGGACTTGAACCTCTTTGGATTTGGTCTTGACTCGGTCTCGACTAGTCCTGGGCTTGGACTTGTCTTGGACATGACAAAGGTGGACTTGACTACAGCCCTGGTTTTAGGACTAACTTACTGGGTCAAAATCCTAAACGGAAGTGATTGTGATCATAAGATGTGTAGTAATTAATGAATTAGCAGCATTGCATTACAACAACCTTAACACAGGTCAATAAAGTGAAATATTCAGCCATCCTTTTCCTCAGATGATGGTGGAGCTGAGCGTTAATGCCTCCGGGGACAGAGCTCTGGCCTTGCAGCAGCTGACCCAGGCTGTTCTGCATGTGGTGGAGGTTGGTGGCCCTGACCTCCTCACCTCCAGTGACATTCTCTACCTCACCCAGATGATTGAGACGGACCTGACTGCACTGGCTAGTTCTCACTCTGCTGGAGCTGGCGCAGCAGAAGTCATGGTGTCCATTGCTACCAACTACGTAAAGGCGGCAAGTTTGATGCTGGAGCCCCACATGGCTACACAGTGGATGGGCCTGACAGAGGATGGGGTGAGGGGGTGACCTCTGTTTATCTGTATTTGCTATGTTTCCACCCCAAACAAATCTCTTAAGGTTTAATTTGTTTGAAGAGTATGTTTTTTTTTTTATCAGAATCTACCCAAAAGTCACTTTTATCTAGCAAGGTCTCCACCGTGTTTATTTTGCATATTTGGTCCCACTTTGAGGGATGAGGTACAATAATTATCTCAACTTTCTTAACCCTGAGAAGTCGTCCTTTGTCCTCCATGAATCTCAATTTTTGTTGTTGGGTCTGTTTTTCTTGCACAGGTCAGCGTGGGACCATTTACTATTGTCCAGAGCATTGACAGTCTTGCTGAAACTCTTGCAGACATGCTATCTGCTGAGAAAAAAGGCTTTACTCTTTCTACCAAGAACATAGGTAATGATATATAATATATAATGTGTATATAACAAAGAAAATATTTATAATAATTGATTATTTGTCCTGACTTAATTCAAAGATACAGGCATAGTTTCAGTGGTCATCAAAGTTGATAGAGAAATTGTAGACATATGAAAAATGGTATTTCACTGCAGCTGACTATGACACATTTCAGTTGAAGAAAAAAGGCCAGCATACTTGTGATGTGCAGATTGCAGCAATCAATACTGCAATTTCATTTATTCATGTTTATATTTAGGCTATTCTGACATTTTTAGTTGTTTTGCACTCCTTCATCTCCTTGTTTTTTGCATTGGTGACATATTCAGAATTCAGGGAATAATTTTACACAGATATGTCTACAATGTATAATGTTATTAGCTCTTGGCTTTGTAACCCCGATAAATAAAGAATATTCTTGCATTTCTTCTCATGATTACTATTATTGTTAATCTGTCTCTATTGTCTGGCTGTCCTCTGCTGTCTTTGCTACCAGATGTGTACATGAAGTGGCAAAAGCTGTCTCAAGTGAGCTGTAGTCAAGTCTTCAAGCCATCTGCAGTCGGCTCTCACAGCGCGAGCAGCAGTGGTCAGGATGAGTTGCTTATACCTGACACTGAGCTCCAGAGAATACACACATTGGGTAGGAAACACACACACACACACACAATAAAAGGCAAGTGTCATATACTTAACCCAAATGTGCTCAAACCCTCACATTTTAAGATGTACAAATGCTACATACATATTACATGTGTATTACATGATTTGGTCTATAAACAACATGCACATGTGCTCACACAAACTTCTTCCTACTGCTTCCAATTACACACTGTGGTTGTCCTAAGTGTCAATCTGTGTCATAATGTGACCCACCATTACACTGAATAAATGCATCCCCGTTTATTCTTATTCTTTGACTAAATGGAGATTTAAAAAACTTGATTGTAGAGTATTGTCATGGTAATCTTAATCTTCTGTTTTAGTTGCCTTACCATAACTATGCCTCAGCCATACTGAGAAAATTACTGTAGAAAACTTATTTTTTTAAATGTTCTGCCTGGTGATAGGGTTATGAATAAAGATACTGAAGCTACACTATGAGGCATGCATATTTGTGCAGCACATATCAGATCATTCCTAATCAAACTAAAAGATAACTCTCATGCCATTTTTGCCTCCATCTTATGGCTAAACAATTTTAACTTGAAAATAAAGCCTTTATACTCTACGTCATTCAAGAAGTTGTAGATTTCATTGGTACAAATCATCTATTAATATAACTCGGGAAACATTCAGGTTGAATTTGATGCTGATTGATGATTAAATAATTAACTGAATAAGTTTATTTTGTTAATTATGTTAATATCAATAATACTACAGGTTACAATACAATATATGATTACATCATGTTACATTCTTTGCTGTAGAGGTTTTCCTATCATACTTTGTCTAAATGTTTCCAGAATATGGAACCGAGTTAGAACTAGAAAATATGATTAAAATCTAAAGTAATTGACAGACAATTTGGAAACAGAACTTTCTGCAGAATGGCTACATGAACAATGTGCTTGCACCTGTTGGATGTGTGAAAGTAGTGTTTGAAGTGTGACACTGTGAAACTGAAATTATGCTCTGCACAGTATTTTGAATCACATAAGGAAAAAAATAAATGTTCTCTGCTCCTCTCTCTAATCAGGATACGAGGAAGTGATGTTTATTCATACCCATTACAGCCATCTGAGTGAGATAGTGTCTGGAGCACAGGAGCAGCCACTCAGTCACCAAGAGAAAGTGAAAAGGTTGCCTGTTGTCTTCTCTTATGTTATTTATAACATAACCCTAACCCATTTTACATGCCATTATTAACTGATAATAGGTTAAAGGTAAACCAAATAATAAGTTAATAAATAACAACAAAAAGTGAACTGCTCTGGTTTCAATAAGGTGTGCTTGCGCTTTTACTCTCATCATTTTGAAAGAGTAGCGATCATTCGGACAGTGAATAACAGTAGTTTGGATTAAAGTTTATTTTGGGTATATATAAGATTTAAGTTGTAAGACAGATGTAAGTTGTGACCATTGTCTGCCTTCCCAGAATTCTCCCAGGTCACCTGGCTTCTGTTGTCATATCAGCCACTGTCCGTGATGCCTTCAAGACCCAAACCATCCCTGTGGCTGTCAAGTACACACTTTCTTCATCACACGTGGTATAGTCTATTGTTCAGGGGGGTGTCGCATAGTATCATTATTAAGCCCTTCATATCAAGAATATATATATATATATATATATATAACACACACACACACACACACACACACACACACACACACACACACACACACACACACACACACACACACACACACACACACACACACACACACAGTGAGGAAAATAAGTATTTGAACACCCTGCTATTTTGCAAGTTCTCCCATTTAAAAATCATGGAGGGGTCTGAAATTGTCATCGTAGGTGCATGTCCACTGAAGAGAGACATAATCTAAAAAAAAAAAATCCAGAAATCACAATGTATGATTTTTTAACTATTTATTTGTATGATACAGCTGCAAATACGTATTTGAACACCTGAGAAAATCAATGTTAATATTTGGTACAGTAGCCTTTGTTTGCAATTACAGAGGTCAAACGTTTCCTGTAGCTTTTCACCAGGTTTGCACACACTGCAGGAGGGATTTTGGCCCACTCATCCACACAGATCTTCTCTAGATCAGTCAGGTTTCTGGGCTGTCGCTGAGAAACACAGAGTTTGAGCTCCCTCCAAAGATTCTCTATTGGGTTTAGGTCTGGAGACTGGCTAGGCCACGCCAGAACCTTGATATGCTTCTTACAGAGCCACTCCTTGGTTATCCTGGCTGTGTGCTTCGGGTCATTGTCATGCTGGAAGACCCAGCCTCGACCCATCTTCAATGCTCTAACTGAGGGAAGGAGGTTGTTCCCCAAAATCTCGCAATACATGGCCCCAGTCATCCTCTCCTTAATACAGTGCAGTCGCCCTGTCCCATGTGCAGAAAAACACCCCCAAAGCATGAAGCTACCACCCCAATGCTTCACAGTAGGGATGGTGTTCTTGGGATGGTACTCATTCTTCTTCCTCCAAACACGGTTAGTGGAATTATGACCAAAAAGTTCTATTTTGGTCTCATCTGACCACATGACTTTCTCCCATGGCTCCTCTGGATCATCCAAATGGTCATTGGCAAACTTAAGACGGGCCTTGACATATGCTGGTTTAAGCAGGGGAACCTTCCGTGCCATGCATGATTTCAAACCATGACGTCTTAGTGTATTACCAACAGTAACCTTGGAAACGGTGGTCCCAGCTCTTTTCAGGTCATTGACCAGTTCCTCCCGTGTAGTCCTGGGCTGATTTCTCACCTTTCTTAGGATCATCGAGACCCCACGAGGTGAGCTCTTGCATGGAGCCCCAGTCCGAGGGAGATTGACAGTCATGTTTAGCTTCTTCCATTTTCTAATGATTGCTCCAACGTGGACCTTTTTTCACCAAGCTGCTTGGCAATTTCCCCGTAGCCCTTTCCAGCCTTGTGGAGGTGTACAATTTTGTCTCTAGTGTCTTTGGACAGCTCTTTGGTCTTTGCCATGTTAGTAGTTGGATTCTTACTGATTGTATGGGGTGGACAGGTGTCTTTATGCAGCTAACGACCTCAAACAGGTGCATAGTGCAGGTGGACAGTTTAAAGGCAGACTAACAGGTCTTTGAGGGTCAGAATTCTAGCTGATAGACAGGTGGGTCAAATACTTATTTGCAGCTGTATCATACAAATAAATAGTTAAAAAATCATACATTGTGATTTCTGGATTTGTTTTTTTGATTATGTCTTTCACAGTGGACATGCACATACGATGACAATTTCAGACCCCTTCATGATTTCCAAGTGGGAGAACTTGCAAAATAGCAGGGTGTTCAAATACTTATTTTCCTCACTATATATATATATATATATATATATATATATATATATATATATATAGACACATAGTATAGCACATAGAAGCATTCAGTGATTGCGCACAGCCCCCACCCCTCTCCCACGTAATTGCTAGTAGCCAAAGAAGACATGGAGGATTTAAAAAAACATGGACTCTTCAGAAGAGGTCATTATCTTCACTTGAGTTTCTGCGCGCGAAAGTCGTGGGACGACACAATCTTCTCAACATAACCATACTGAGAAATAGAGAGAGAGTTGTGTGGAGCTGATAGTCTTAATTAGCTTTGTATCAACTCATTTGGCAATGGCTTGAATGTAACGGACGTTCATTAATATCAAAAAGTTACGCACTAAAGCTTTAAGGTTTAAGGTCTGCAATGTTGAAGAATAAAGGGGGACATTCAGCTCTGGATTGAAACTGAAACTCATGCTGATGGCAAACATTTTGAAAAAAGCAACCATTCTTCTGGAATAGCAGTTGATTTGTTGCCCTTTGATAAACTCCCCAAATGCAAAATGTAACTACATAAGAATTTTCATCTCCCAGCAAGCAGTACATGTTTTTTATCCATGTCGCTTTTGGCTTGGAGTCCAAGGCGATATATTAAATGAGAAAGAAAACAAGTGCAAACGTGTTTCTGTTTCTAGGTGGAGTATTCTCAGCGAGTTACTGCTGTTTGTGCCTTTTGGAATTTCAGCTTGATGTAAGTTTGACCAACAATGCAGTCACATAAACATCCCTGATAAATGAATGTGTTATTGCAATAGAGATTGAGGCTGTTGGCTTAATGTTTAACACTAAATGTCTCTGCTCTATGAAAGTAATTGATGACGGTGTGTTTGTGTTTGTCTGTGCTTGTGTATTGTGCTGTATAGGCATAATCATACCAGCAGCTGGTCCAGTGATGGGTGCAGGGTGACCTTGACCGGCTCTGGTGTCACTTCCTGTCTATGTAACCACACCACCAACTTTGCAGTGCTGATGAATTACCTGGAGTCGAAGGTAACTCATGAGATGTTCACTATAAATTTGACAGTCAGACCCTTAACTTTAGACTCTGGTTGAGTGAAATTTTATGTCATATTGATAATATATGATAGTTGTTTTTTTACTTCTTCTGTCCGAAATAATTTACATCTAAATCGTAACGTTGCTGATGTGAAATCTAAATCCTGGTTGTCTTTCATCTTTAAAGGGGTGATAGAATGCAAAACCGATTTATAGTTGAATAACGACAAACGGTAAATAGGACATACATAGAAACTCAAAATCCCATTGACACCCCTTTACTATGAAAATCTACTATGAGATCAGGTAGTCTTCTGAATCTAGGTCACGCAGAGCTCTGCTATTCCATTACAAAATTCACTTCTGAAACTTTTTTATGCGAGAAATCAACTATGTAAAGCTCAAATATGGGCCGCTTTACGAAAATGGATGGCTAATTGCAAATTTTGTCCGACTGTGTGTCGGAGTTCAGTGCTGGTGCTGCCTGGGTTGTTGCCTCGCCGCCTGGCCTGCCTTCCGTCACAGACCCTGGCCTGCTGTGAGCTCGATTGAGCTCCTTTAGGCTGGCAGCCCACAGCACTCCATACCCGCGCAAAGTCACCGTTTTTGGGCTAATTGGCTACCAAACGCCGCTGCTCTGACAGAGCTCCAGGGCCTGCAACTCCCCTCTTCCTGCTAGCTAAATGCCCGGTGTATGTGAGTGAGAGCGCGGTCAGCGAGCTTGTTACGCCAGCAATCTCTTACCACAGGTTTCAGTTAATCTTATAATGTGTGTAATTATAATGTGTTGAGTTATTTAAACAAATGATTGGGGAAAAAAACGCCGCTTGTCCGCGAGTCTCATTGATAGAGCCTGCGGCTGGATGTAGCTCTATCAATGAGAGCTAGCTAGCCTCCTCTTAGAATTCCTCTGAAATTCACAAATATTCATTAACTTGAAAACAAAAGATTTAGGTAGATGTTGTATAAGTGGCGTGACGAAATTCAAACTGTAAATATACTCGAATTACGCCGAAAATGAAGCTAACTATCCATGATTTGTAGCTACATATAGCTAGGATTGAAGGGACAGCCGCAGCTAATGAAACACCTAGTCTTCACAAATATTCATTAACTTGAAATCGGACACCGTTGTTAGCTTTATAAGACATTTAGTTAGATGTTGTATAAGTGGCGTGACGAAATTCAAACTGTAAATATACTCGAAAATGAAGCTAACTCTCCGTGATTTGTAGCTACATATAGCTAGAATTGAAGGGACAGTTGCAGCTGACGAAACCCCTAGCTAGTCTTCACAAATATTCATTAACTTGATAGCGGACACCGTTGTTAGCTTTATAAGACCTTTAGGTAGATGTTGTATATGTGGCGTGACGAAATTCAAACTGTAAATATACTCGAATATACTCGAAAATGAAGCTAACTCTCCGTGATTTGTAGCTAGCTACACATAGCTAGCTAGGATTGAAGGGACAGCCGCAGCTAACGAAACACCTAGTCTTCACAAATATTAATTAATTTGAAATCGGACACCGTTGTTCGCTTTATAAGACATTTAGGTAGATGTTTTATAAGTGGCGTGACGTGTGTAACATGTGGTAAGAGATTGCTGGTGTAACAAGCTCACTGACAGCGCTCTCACTCTCACACACGGGCCATTTAGCTAGCAGTAAGAGGGGAGTTGCAGGCCCTGGAGCTGTGTCAGGGCAGCGGCATTTGGTTGTCCATTAGCCCAAAAGATGGTGACTTTGCGCGGGTATGGAGTGCTGTGGGCTGCCAGTCGTAACGGAGCTCCAAGTACCTCATAGCAGGCTGGGGTCTGTGAAGGAAGGCAGGCTGGGCGGCGAGGCAGCAACACAGGCAGCGCCGGTGCTGAAATCTGACACACAGTCTTACCAAATTTGCAATTGGCCATCAATTTTCGTAAAATGGCCCATATTTGAGCTTTATATAGTTGATTTCTCTTTTCTTAAAAAAGTCTCGGAAGTAAATTTAATAACGAAATAGCCCGACAAGCAATGTATAACTTTGCAGTGTCTGAAATATGAGACCTGCTGTCAAGTCTCCCATGTGTTTCTATGTAGTTTGCTCAAACCAATCAGCGCGCAGCTCATTCTGAATATTCATGAGCATACCATATTTGGAAGAAAAGCTCTTGTTCCAAATAGAGCCATATTCGCAGGGTAGTTAAGTGCCCAATATTCAGCCAAACCAATGTTACATACCCCATTAGGAGACCTTAAGGAACAGTGTAAAATACCCTATATAATCATTCTATCACCCCTTTAAAATTGTGGATAGGATTTGTAGTACACTATATTAACCAGCAGTTGTCACTCCCATTTTGAAGAATGCATTGGTAAAACTGTTCTTTTTGTCTATCCAAAGTACACAAAAGGTAGTAAAATCAACAACAAAAAAACAAAACTATCAGCAACACTTTAACGTTTTAATTTTGTTTGCATTTAGTCGATACACAAATGAATCGATGAGGTAGGAATTCAGTGTGTTTAAGAAGGCATCAGATGGATCAAACCTGCGATAGTTTGACAACATTCTCCGCTCTCTGTCCCTCACTTCTACCTCTCCCTTCTGTCCCAGTGGAGTCCTGAGGAGGAGCTTATTTTGACCAAGCTGACATTCATCGGCTCTGGTGCGTCTCTGTGTGCGCTGGTGGTTACCTTGATGCTGTTCACTGTGCTGGAGTGAGTAGCTGATATTCCTGTCCCGCTAACCTACGATGCCAACCTATCTGCCTCTTCCTGTCTGTTTGAGCCAATGCACACAACTCAGCTTCAGCCCCCTTTTTTGTGTTATTAAATACATTTAGCATCTATATGTTCTAGGAAAACAAGAGCTATAAAAGTGTTTTTGATACTAACAACTTGTACATTTGTAATCAATATTTAGATCTGACTATTTCTGTGTCAAGAACATAACAATTGTTTTCCAGTTGTTCATTTAATTTTTGCTGGGGTAAAAGAAGCCCTTAAAATCAATGAAACTAATATTAGTAATAATAACAATGTGACATACTTATGTGGAAGTCACATAAGTGTAGAGTCAGTTTAAGGTAAGGGCTTCTCATTGGCCAGTGAAGGACTTTCCAATTTGTTTATTTTGGGAAATTTGGCTGTCAGTTGATCTGCCAATCTAATTTATCAATACAATTTAAATTCATAGAAATTAGTTCTTGCTGCTACCCATTAGGTAAATATCCAATATTTTGTCCGGGGTGGCGCTAACAGGTAAACTACTTGTGAATTTTGTAGTATTTTTTTAAATTTAGGTATGCTGAAACAACATCAGCATTTCAATCTCCTCGTGGGGTTTAAGTTGACACTCTTTCCCATATAGTTAAAGCTATAGTGCGTAATGAAAACAAAACTGTGGCGCGTACACATGATACAAGCCTTCCGTGATCATGTAGCAACCCTACGCCTCCTCCACGCAGTTACTAGTAGCCAAGGAGGACACGGAGGATTACAAAAAACATGATGGACTCTTCAGAAGAGGTAATTATCTTCATTTTAGTTTCTGCGCACAAAAGTCGCCGGATGACACAATCTTGAGGGAGTTGTGTGGAGCTTATAGTCTTATTTAGCTTTGTATCAACTCATTTGGCAATGGCTTGAATGTAACGGACGTTCATTGCTATCAAAATGTTACACACTAAAGCTTTAAAAGAGAGGGTTTACTTATTGGCACCGTATTGCTCGTGCTCTGTTCCTAAGGCTGCTATGAGTATTGACTGGTGCTAATCCAGTAATTACTGTGGTCTACATGTGAGCCCACTCTGAAGGTTTATGGCGGCATTCTGTAGCCGTTAATTAACATTAGGGTCACCGAGGGATCACAATCAGCTGGAAAGGAGATGCCCTGGCAATTTATGACTGTCCTGAAATCAGAGAGTGCAGCCATGCATTTCTCACACACACACACACACACACACACACACACACACACACACACACACAAACACACACACATATACACACACACACACACACACACGCTGGTGTATGATGTACATGCATTTGTGTACTTATATACACACAACACAAACACAGAGACAAAGGAGAAGTACACATGTCCATAGATGGACGCGTAATCACACCATGAAATTATGGTGAGACAAGCAGTGATGCAGATATTAAATTAGTCTAAATAGGCTGAATCCATCAGAAGGTAATGAGAGGCTCTTGTGTTAATTTACCTCTCTAAAACAGATTCAGCTGTCCATTTACCTGAAATGGAAATATTTAACCCGGTGATGCCTTTAAAGACAGTATGTATTTGTATGAGATGGTGTGATGTAAGACTCTGGAACTGTTATATGAGCCATATATACACTGCCTTCCAGCATGATATTGATCAAATATAAAAAAAAATATTGGAAAACAAATTGAAACAGTAGTTGCAAGTTGCGATTGTAAGCGTAACATGTTAAAATCTCTTAGACAAATCTCACCTTCAAACCAACAATAGGAATTAATGAAAAACATAGATCTGGAATGGAATGCAGCAACGCAATCAACATGGTGGAACATTCAGAACAAGTAGAATCTATAAACTGATTCAAGGCACTCAAAGCTAACCAGAGTCAGGTCAGGCATATGGCCTTGGATATTACAATTTTTAGTCACTACTAAATATTGTAGTTACGCAAATATGAATCCATCAGCTTGTCCATCAGTCCAACTCTGTGGTAGAAGAATCAAATATATTGATGTGAAGTTAAACACAGACAGTCATGGTCCCCAGAGGATGAATCCTATTGGGCTTTGTGATGCCCTCACGTTTGTAGGGCTAGCAATAATAATAATAATAATAATAATAATAATAATAATAATAATTATAATTATAATAATAATAACTTTTATTTATATACTGCCTTTCAAGAAACCCAAGGACACTTTACAGAATTACTGTGGCTAAGCTAAAGGAGGTTGTAGGCTGTGGTAAACAGGTGGTGTTTCAGGAGTTTTTAAATAAATGTCCAGGGATTGTAGCATTTCAGATATCTGCAGGAAGGGTGTTCCACGGGGTTGGGGCTGCAACACTAAAGGCTCTGTCTCCGAAGGTACAGAGTCTGGTGTGAGGAATGGAGAGCAGGCCAGTGTCTGAGGACCGCAGGTTTTGGGGTGAGGTGTATGGATGGAGGAGTTCGGAGAGGTACTGTGGGGCCAGGGCATGCAGGGATTTGTAGGTGAGAAGGAGGATTTTATATGAGATGCAGGACTTAATTGGGATTCAGCGAAGGTGGATGAGGGCACTACCAGCACATTTGTCTATTACTTTAGTTTATGACAGGATACTTCTGAAACTAAGGACTGAATCATTGTCAGCCTTAGTATTGCTTTGAGAATAATGCTTGCTAACATGCTAATATTTTCATGCTAAATGTTACTGTACATGCAAAATGCCTGTTTATATGTTAACATGTGGCCTGTTAACATACTAACATTCAGCCAAGGCTTTAACTGAGAATAAATATGACATACTATGCTTTAAAATGTACCATTTTTATTGTCACTGTGTTGTGGTACTGTCACTTCTAACCGTATCTAATTTTACGACAAGATCTGTCTAAAAACTTGAAGTTATCCCTATCTCTGTCCATAGCATCCCCAAATCTGACAGGACGTCCATCCATAAGAACTTGTTCATTGCTCTGATCTGCGCCCAGGTGATTCTGCTCTGCAGCGGCTCAGCCATTCACAACAAGGTTCAGGCAACTGATTTTATTCACCAATATTTAATGTTGTTACACCAAGGGGCAGACTGGGGACAGTAAAACAGCTGCTGTTGACAGATACGGTATATGAAAAATATATCCAGTTGGAAGTGCGAGCAACAAAAGATACCTATTTTGTTTAGATACAAGGAAGCATGTTTTGTTCAACAGCAGTTATTAGGAGTTTGACAATAAAATTAGCTTTAATATTTTCATAAATATTAATTTTCAATATTTTAGAAATGGTTTTAAATATTGTGCTTTCAATTTATTCACTATCCATGGCATTTACAGAAAAAAGGCTGTTGTTGAGATTGGCTGTTAAGCTTTAGTCTACCTTCCTATACATTTAAAAGTTTATCGGATCTATTGAAGTGGGGTTGTATGAGGTACAACCATAGGTAGTCAGTGTATCACCTACGATATGTGGCACGCCCCCAGTTGGGAGAGGCAAACAGGAGTCCCGATACGGAAGCTAAGCAATACCAATCCCATGTCCCATGGCACTATGTTTGAAAAGCTACCTTAATGAGACTTGAAATCCAAATCCATACTGGGGGATCCTAGTAAAACAAATGCTTTGGCATTGCAATTTGGAATACATAAGTTACATAAGTTACATAACATTAAGTGGTCACTAATGTCGTATCCATCAGCTAGAACACATGGGTCAGTCTTTCAGTAGTCACTCAATGGCCTGTAGTTGGTTTGACCCCTGCTCATTTGACCCTAGGTCATGTCAGGGTGGGCTTTACCCCTGGGGGCAGGTGGCTGCTTGTTGGAAATTCATCAAGTTGTTTCATAAAGGCTGACTGACCATCAGGAAGGTCATTTTTCAGATTTTGACAAGGTTTTAACACACGGTTTCGAGCAAATCCAGAGCTATTTAGGTAACTTTACAATAAGTTACACACAAAAGTAGGGAGTTAATGATTAATGCATAAGGAACGAATGGTTAGTTAATGAGTAGTTACTGATTGACTGTGATTCAAGCACTAATAATTAGTTACTGTTAAACAGACTGATAGTTACTGTTAAATGAATTAGGAGTGAATGGTTAGTTAATGAGTAGTTACTGATTGACTGTGATTCAAGCACTAATGATTAGTTACTGTTAAACAGACTGGTAGTTACTGTTAAATGAATTAGGAGTGAATGGTTAGTTAATGAGTAGTTACTGATTGTGATTCAAGCACTAATGCCTAGTTACTGTTAAACAGACTGGTAGTTACTGTTAAATGAATGAGGAATGAATGGTTAGTTAATGAGTAGTTACTGATTGCCTGTGATTCAAGAATTGATCCTTAGTTAGATGCTACTTATTAACGAATGATTACCTAACCATTATTTACCATTACTGAAGCAAATAAAGTGATGCATCATACTGAGTGGTTAATCATTAACGGATGATAAGTATTATTTATGTTATATAACCGTCCAATCAGTTTCTAAGCAGTTTCCAATGATGGCTTATTGTGTGTGTGTGTGTGAGTGTGTGTGTGTGTGTTTTTTGTAAAATAAAATGAGTACGTCGTTAAATTTCTGAAAACCTAATTATTAAGAGTTTCAAAATATGGGTGTATGAAAAATGTACATGTGTAAATCCTAGATGCATTTTTTTAGTCTGTCAGTTAAACTTCCTTTTGGTTCCCACACCCGTCCCTGTTCCTGTGCAAATGTGGATTGGATTTTTGGAGGTGGAACATTTTCCTCAATTGACCCTTGCAAATTAGAATTCATAGTAATGTGCAATCAAACAAAATTCAAATTCCCTTATATGCACTACCAAAACGGACACTACGTTCTTGGTATGTACTTTGTGACATGGAAATTGAAGTTAATTCATTTTTACTGTTAAGGGGGTGTCACTTAAAAGCCTAATATAAATGCTGGAAATGTGAAATGTAACTTGTGTCTGCATGCCTGTGTTGGTGTGTTTGTAGGTGGCGTGTACACTTGTGGCGGCACTGCTCCATCTCTTCTTCATGGCAGCATTTAGCTGGATGCTGGTGGAGGGTCTGCTGCTCTGGAGCAAGGTGGTTGCAGTCAACCTAAGCGAGGAGCGTCACATGAAGTATTACTATCTCATCGGCTGGGGTAAAAATAGCCAAATCACGAATGCCCAATTTTTAATTTTTTTTAATTTATGTTGTTTTGGATTGACATGAATCTGATGATGTCAATTTATTTTATACACCATATTTGTGGGAAATACTTTTCTTAAACTATAATAGATTTTTGTCTGATGTTTGTTACCATTTGCATCGCAATTGTGTCTTAATGTGGTTTCATTTCTCCCTTCTGCATTTTGCTCCTAACCCTTATCCTAATTATCTATGTCTTGGTACTTTTATTCTTCTCCTTTATTCTCCTTCACCTCTTCTCTCTCTCTGTTTTTCTTTTATTCGCCTCCCTCCCTCCAGGTCTGCCAGTATTGATCGTCACCATCACGCTGGCATCAGCCTCAGGCAAATACTCGGCCGACGGCTACTGTTGGCTCAGTGTCCAGAATGGTGTTATCTGGGGCTTTGCTGGGCCCGTCATCTTCATCATCATGGTCAGAAAATTAAATCCTCATCATACCATGTAGTCTGTTCTGGCTGAAATGGTTAAAATATGTAATAAACCATTTTATTAGTATTACTCTTTACTTTCAGTACAGCTGTTCTCTGCTCATATCTCTGTCAATTTTCCTCTGCCTTTTCTCATTTCTGTATCCTTCCTTTTTTTCAGGTGAATATCTTGGTACTGACCAGGGTGGTAGTCATCACCATCTCCACAGCCAAGAGAAGGTCCATCATGTTGGCCATGGGAACCAGTCCTGTGGAACAAGCCTATGAGCAAATCAGGTACAAACCACAAGGAGGCGCAATTTGTCCTCTTTTTCCTCTTTTGGAGCAGACAAGCTGTAGTCACTGGGCGTCAAATAAAAAGCAGCTGGAAGATTTTATATTGGATTTGTCATTTTAAAACAGCAAGCCTCATTTATCAAACTATATTTGGAATACATTTTGAATGGATTACATTAGTGCTTTTCACATAAAAGGCTTCAATCTTCATTTTTTCATTGTTGACAAGATACAGAAAATATTTAAAGTTTTCTGATGTGTTGGGCCAGTATTGGCTTTTTTGAATATAAAAGCTCTTATTGACCTGGCATTTTCATTTATTTCCAGTGTGTTGACACAGCGTTTATTCTGAACCCTAGCATCTAAACAGTTTATTAATTATTAGTTTATAATCGTTATACTGAACTACTTGGAAGGACAGTAACTGTTGAAGCGGTGTTATTAATAGTATTATGAAGATTGTGAATTTTAGGGGGAACCTCTGAGAACGTGTTGAAGACGTATAATATAAATGAAATATAATCTCTCAGCAGCTAATTCAAGTATTGGCCCCAATTCAAGTGTTGCTATTCTGAAATGATCTCTAAAATATTTGGATGGAAGAATTTCTTATATCTTGCAATGGTGGGATGCAATATATACATTTTAATTTTATATATTTAATCATCTAATACTGTATGTGTTGCAGCCTAGGGTTGAATAAGAAAACAAGCAATAGTTTGGGTTTTGCAATATACAATTAAATAATAAAAAAAGTAACATGTAGCTCTCTATGCTCCTCATAAATCCACACAATGCACTTGTTTGCTTGTTTTATTTGTTCTATGTCGGTCTGTTGAATTATTAATGAGGATTGTGATTGGTCATTTAACGTGCAGGCAGAGTTTGTAAAATGCAATTCAATTCAAATAACAGTTGCATAACTGCATAACATAAATGCAACAATTCAAATAACTGCATGGTAATTATCAGATGGACTAGAGCATCCGTGAGATTTCTAATGAAAAGTTAACTTTACTTGTTTGGTGTTTACCTAAACTTACCTTGTCACACTGGGTTCTTTGACTATTGCACTACGATGTCCATGTTGAAACAATTTCTTGTTGAGCCTCATCACTGCTGTCTTTGCTAATGTCTTTTGCTTCCTTTTATTTGGCACTGGTGTTAGCTCATCAGAGTGAAACTCTGCTGCGTGTGATCCAGTAGATTTCCCCAAGCAGGCTTGTATATGATCCTATCAGTGAAAATCATTTTAAAGTGTATATGTTTTTTCACTACCTCAGTCCACCGGGGCTTACAGTGGGTGCTTTATGAAGGTTCTCAAAGCCGGCCTTGAACCATTTGGCACCCCTGGGTGGCAGCCGTCTCGGAAACTCAAACACATTCCTCCGCTAAATAAACTAGGGCTTGCCGCCCGCCATGTCCCACACGAACACACACACAGCTGGTGCGGTTTGGCGGTCACCTGAGCGGGAAGATAATTCCACTCTAAACAGAATTAAAGCGGATTAAAGGTGGGAAGTTGTCACCCCATGAGCCTTTCCAGCCACACAGTGTTGTATATGGAACAACCAGCCTGCCAAAGTCGCTCAGTTTTGTCCAAAAAGAACTGAAAAGTTGAGAAACCCAGAATTGAGCTCAAGACGATTAGGGAGGAAGTACAATTTTTAGGGAATACTTCAATTAATTTTATCTGGTTTGGTGTAAGTTCAGCTCAGTCAACCAGTTCAAAGTGTTTATGTAGTGTGTCATTTTATTATTTTTTTTCTTGATAATAATTATATATGTCTGCGTGTTTGTATATTTGCCCATATATGCTTACGTGTGTGTGTGTGTGTGTGTGTGTGTGTGTGTGTGTGTGTGTGTGTGTGTGTGTGTGTGTGTGCGTGTGTGTGTGCGTGTGCGTGTGCGTGTGGCGTACAGGGCGGCAGTGAAAGCAGTGTTGGTGTTGCTGCCCATCCTTGGATTGACATGGCTATGTGGTGTTTTGGTGCCTTTCTCCATTGTCATGGCCTACACTTCATTTTACATCATTGCTCAACCCCCCCAAAAAAAAAAAAAAAAAAAAAAAAAAAAAAAAAAAAAAAAAAAAAAAAACACACACACACACATACACACACACACACACACACACACACACACACACACACAGCACCAATAGAAAAATATAATAAATAATTGAAGGGCATAATCTGTGATCCAAATGTTAACATAAGGTTTGCCTCAATACTTGTATTCATTAAATGCAGGATTGAAACAACATTATTGATTTATTTTTAATACATTGCCTGACAATAAGGAAACTAGGACAACTGAAGTAATCTGGCATACTTTTTTTATAAATGTAAATATACCTCTGTTTGCTATCATCAAAAATAAGACCGACTGGGCTTTTGAAATACCTGAATCCTAACGCGCATCCCTCTCTGATGTACAGAAGCACTGATGGTAACAGAAATACAACTTGAGTTTTGCTACCTGAACATTCTTGAAAACAGCCAAGCATCTGTTATAACCTGTTGTAATAAAGTAGAACAAGTGTAAGACAAAAAAATGCCACAGCTAAAACTTGTGCCTGAGCAACTTCAAATAAACTTCAACAGTTTATAGACTGTAAACTGTTTTTTCTTCTTCAATGAGAAACAGAAAGGTTTTCCATTATACATTGTAATTCTTCCTTTCTCTCGTGGTGAGGGCACACAGACTGTCAAGGTTTTTATTTGTCAGTGTAAAGGCTGAGACAGAAGGGGAGAGCCTTGGTCTGGCTTGTGTTAAGCAGGTGCTTCATTTTAACAAGGAAAGGTGATTTGTGTTGTTTGTTTGATTATTTCTGCTTTATGTATTCAGAGGTCAGCATTATTTTTGTTGTTTGTGGCTTATCAGTGTTGATTTTCTGCTTTTAGTGCTGAAATTTAACGGGTCGTTTTTTTTGTTGAGAAAGGAATACTTTTTGAAGTCACTGTTAAAATATACATATTAAAATGATAACAAATTCTGCCTCGGGTAGTATACCTGTAGGCATCACAGTTTTATTTGAAAAAAAATGGTCACAACTTTGTGAAATATTGGTTTTCCCATGGAAAAAAGTAACACCTTTGTTTTCCCACTGCACTGCAGTGATGGAGGAGGTGAGGATGAAATCATGTAATTCTCTGAATGCGGTAGGCAGCCCCACATTACCCAGCTTCCCCAGCATGTCCAGATCCGCCGCTGCGATTTGTAGTGGTGTTTTAATCAGCTGTATCTTCAATTGAGCTGTATATTTAACGAGAAAATCAATAAAGGTTTTAGCTGCAGTCTGATCATTAAGCAAGGTCCCTAGGTTGCCATAAATAGTTTCTGTTTCCCCCTCATATCTAATTATATTTTTTCCATGTCGGTAGTAATTAATACTGAAGGTTTTTCTAGGCTCTTATTATACGACTTCACTGCTTCACATGTTAACACGTCATATGGATTTATATTCTGTTTCATGCATCAGTCTGTCTCTATTCGTTCACCTGTCCACCTGTCTGTCAGTATGCCCACCTCTCTTAATCTGTCTTTTTGACAATCTGTTTGACTCTCTTAGTTTAAATGTAACAACGCAAAAAAGGCTGCGTTAATCATTAGCTTCTCCTGTCCTGATAGTCATATTGCAAATTAAAGTACACTATAAAACAAACATTGCAGCTGTGGCCTCCTTATCAGACCCGATCCTTAAACATCTCTTCTCAGCACAACATTAACAACCCAATTTTAAGAAAATACCAACACCTTTCCTTGTGCTACCTCTTTTGCCTGTTGTTGCGCATTGCTTATTCCATACCTTTGGTCATGAATGCTGCACATGGCAAGAAAATACCATTAAATTCCCCCCCCCAAAAAATAACCCAGATCATTTGACATGTGTTAGTGTTGTGACATTTTGTATAAAAACAATCATGATCCCCAGAGGATGACACCACCAAGGGATTGATATTTGTGGTTCTGAGTGGAATATCTTAACAAACTATTGATGGATTTTTACAGATAGTTCAGCAAGTCAGACTTTTGTATTCACTGAAATATCTCAACAGTTAGAGTGAAATGTCTATGGGAAGGATTTCCGGGAGATTTACAGAGATTCATGCTCTCTTAGGATCCGACTGAAATTGTTGATCCCCTGACTTTTCCCTCGGCGTCACACGTTGACATTTTTTGTTTTTTTATTGAAATGTCTGAACAACTATTGGATAGATTGCAGTGAAATTTAATACAGACATTTATCTTCCCCCAGGGGATGAATTTTTAAAATGTTGATCACTTAACCTTCCATCTAGCGCCATCATCTGGTCCCATTGGCCTCAGCTGTACTTCTTAGTCAGTCCTAATTAACAAATGTTATCATGCTAACATGTTAAACTAAGATGGTAAACATTATACCAACTAAACATCAACATGCTAACATTATGATTTTCAGCATGTTAGCATGCTGATTAGCTGAAAGCATTGCTGGGCTTAACAGAGCTGTAAGCATGGCTGTAGTTTTGTTGCAGCATTGTTTTCCTTTACCTTAATGATCCAATACGTTAATAAGACCCCACATTACAATAGACCACTGTCTTATAGAAGAAAGTCTTGCTCTCTTCAATGCCACTGATCCCTTTGGGAGGGAGAGCACAGTTGAACTTAGTCCCACCATAATTGCTACTCATACAGATGATGAAATGTGTGAAACCTTAACAATAGTGCATGCAAAACCATACTGGCAGGCAGGGGATAAAAAAATATAAAAAAAAATAAAAATGCTCAAGTTTTTTAGTAAATCGTTTTTTATTTGCAGCTGTTGTATTTTCAATGGGGCCAGCCAAAGCAACATAAAGCTTAAGCGGCAAGCCTTTACTGTTAAATCAATAAAACAGATAATGTTGACAAGCCTTTTTCATTGCACTCCCTCATGCCCTCCCTCCTCCTCCTCTTCCCCCTGCATCCTGACAACACTGTCTGACGTGTCTCTGCTGTTGCTGTTATTTCTCTTAATAGAGACCTGAGCAGGCCGTTTTGAGCAAATATACTGTAGACCTGGCATAAAGGCATGTCTGCTGCACTGACCTCAGCAACCAGGGCTTTTGATTTTTACTTGTGTTTCATTTACTGACGGCAGATGATGCTCAGTTTGAGTGAAAGTAGCATCCAGGACATAACTGTATCTATTATACTTAATCAGCACTTCATCACTTATACACAGAAGTTGTTTAAGTTGATTTAATGTTTGGCCGACCAAAACAAGAACAAAACTAAGCATGTTTGCTGGTCATTGTGAAGCCCCTTATTTGCACCTGTAGTTCATGCAGCTAAAGAGGGATGCTGTTGTGACTTTTAGGATTTTCACCAAACTCAATTATTCATGTAATTTGCATTGTACAGTGTGAACGTGGTGCATACAGAGTTTTGACTGGATATGCTGTTCCTCTGAGTTGATTCTAACTTCTTACTCTGAGCCACTAGTTTTTATGAACATCTTCACCATAAATACAGGCATGCCTCATCTGCTTCCTTATAAAGCTAGAGATAAATAGCTGTGTGTGTGTGTGTGTGTGTGCGTGTGTGTGTGTGTGTGTGTGTGTGTGTGTGTGTGTGTGTACGCGAGAGAAGAGGGACGGGGGGCTCTTTGGTAGCCCATAAATCGCTCCACCCTTCGTCATCCAATCTCTGGGCAATGTCATTCAAAACCCCCGCACTATCCATTACCTGGGTATAATAGGCTCCTGGCCATGCAGTGTCCATCTTATTATTAGCCCATAACTTTAAACTATCAATAACTTTGAGCTGTGGAGGGGGGAAGAGAAAGGAGGAGAGGGAGAAAACAGTAGAGAGGTGAAGGAAGTTAGGGAGTCAGTAAGAAAATGTTAGGGTAACGGTTGTTCTCCGCAAGTTGTTGAAAGAGCAAGTGAGTCCATGTGGTTTGTTTTGGTAACTTTGCCGGCAAGGTTTTTGTCAGGAAGGTATCCTTTTCTTTCTGTTATGGCGGTTTGCTGCCTGTGGAGGGCAACCCTGTGCCTTGTCATTACAGTGTGGAAATATAGAGAAATCAATGAGAGAATTTATTTTAGCAGATTCATTCACATTGCATTAAGGGCTTTTATATCACAGAACTGGTGACAACAATGTTTTTGTATTTTTTTATGAAAAGAACAGACTGAGTGGTAATGAGATTTTACAAGCATTCAGTAAAGCTTTAAAAGTGATTTATCATTTCACTTAGTTAATCTGACTTTACAAAAAAAACTGTATACGTCTATGATTAATGCAGGAAATTGTATATTAGTTTGGTAATTCATAATTTCAAAAGAAAATGGCACGCAGTGTTGACCTGACATCCTTTCTGATGTCACCAGCTTGAAGTGGTGACACTATTTTAATAACGGCGTTGTGAAATAACAGCTCTTTTTCAGATTTATATAGGACCTTTTTTTAGATAAATAAGCAATGTCAATCAATGTTATTATTTTACACTCCTTCTGAATGTCTCTCCTTTTAAAATGTACAAACTGCTTTTCATTTGCATTACAGTTTGTTACATATTGCATTATTTTCATTTCCACAAGGGTTACTTTTGTCACACGTTAAAAGTGGGGATTCAAATAATGCACAGATTCTAATCAGACCATCCAAAGCCATATTAGACACCCAATAATGCAAAGAACAATTGACTGGAAAAGTGGCATTTAGCTGAGGCAGTTTTAATGCAACTTAAGGCTTCAACATGAATATTGTTTCCATTGAAACAAATGCAGAACCCCCTTCTTCCATAAACACACACTAACAGACTTGGCTAGTGGTGCATGACATCAGAGTGTAAAGATATAGATGTGATCAATACGGTGTTGCTCTGCTTATTGATTTTTGCCATATGAGATATTTGGTGTGTGAGTAAGCAAAGCTTTTGTAACATCAGAAGTGATTGTTTGAGAAGGGGTGATTTTTCTTTTTTGTCAGTCCTATAGTTTAATTACTACAAAATTGTATTCCTACTTCAGTCAGTTGGGTTTATTCTCCGTGTAACTTAATGCACAAAGCATTATCACTGTCAGATAGGGAAAAGCTCAGAGTGATGAGTTTATCAGCCTTTTATTAAATATAACCTAATACTAGCCAGTAATGCCAACCACCTCTGTTATCACTGACCACAGCTGGGAAATCTGAGATCAAATGTAATCTTTATACATTTAGTTTGTCATTTGACATGTTTTTTTTTTTTTATTATTATTATTTGGGTTGGGTGATCTTTAAATATTATTAAGTGGACTTAATATGTGGAGTAATATGTTGACCATATTGTGATTTGTTTTAGTTCTGCTCAAAATTATTGATTTGGGTTAAGCACACAAATTAACAAAATGTGGCTCTGAAGTTTTTGTTTTACATATGGAACATTCCACTTGCTCTTTCAGAGGCTTTTCTACTAAATAAAGATTGTGGGAAATTACTGTCAGTTTTTGGAATGCAACTAATGAACGTCAGACTGGATGTTGAACTGACCGCAGCTGTAACACAGAACCATTGATATCAGTATCAGCCTTTCACAACCCATAATCATTCCCACTTTGAAGATGTGGCCCCTTAAGGTGGAGAATCCCACCCAACATGAATTCCAGACCTCACAACGTCAGATGCACAGATTTTATTTTAATTCTTCAATATTTTTTTATTTAAGAATTTTTTTTTTTTAATTTGACAGATTGCTAGGACCACACGCACATCCTTGTTATGATTTTCAGTGATTGGTAGGTGATGAAATAGCAAATGAAGCATCTGAAGAATACTAAATGTGAAAAATGCCAATAGAACTAGTATTTTCAACATTTTGCTCTATGCTTTTGCCTATATGTCCCTTATGTTATTTAAATGTAAATTAACTGTATTTATATAGTCCTTTTCTAGTCTTAACGACTACTCAAAGTGCTTTAACATAGTACAGGCACCATTCGCACACATTTATACACTGTGGCTGAGGCTGCCATACAAGGTGCCACCTGCTCATCAAGTAATTCAGATGAACATTCACACAATATCTAGTGTCTTGCCCAAGGACACTTCGGCATGTGACCGCAGGGCCAGGGATCGAACCACCGACCTTGCGATTGGTAGATGACCACTCTACCACCTGAGCCGCAGCCGTTGTCAAGTCCAGTAATGAGACCACGCTCAGACCCATCTTAGTAAAACAGAGGTGGTCTGCACCTTGAATTTTACAAATGTTAGAAACAGCAAGGGCTTTGCCTGGCCACACATCTGTGTAAAAGAAAAGTGGGTCATACATGCAAAAATTAGAGCTCACGTTTCAGTAAGATGATCACATAACACAATAAAACTAAAATATCAACTTTATACATAGAAATCATTCAGTACTTGTCTTAAAGAAAACCTGTCCCATATAAAAGACACAGTGAGTGTAAGTGAAAGAACGAGTGACCGATGAGATACATTTTCTGATGTTTAGTATCCACACAGTTTTGTCTGATTGGTGTCCGTAAATTATGTTTTGTGGCTGCCTACTTGTGCTAATGATATATTATAGCATAATTGCTCCTGAATATGCCTACGCTTTTAAGATCAATCTTGATTCTAAATTATTTCCACATGTGTAAGAATAAGTCAGTGATCTGTACAGATGTAGGCTTTTATGTTTATTTTTTTATTTTTCTGTTATTCGGCAAAAAAATAACATAGCATTTGTTAATGAGGCCTGATGATTTTTACAGGGAGCTCTTATTTAAGTAGTTAGGCCTTAACAGATGGTAGGCAAGAGTGAAAACTTTCCTACATACTATAAGTGGGAGAAAGTGTGCCCTTAATATTACCTTGAGTCAACCTGCAGTTTTGAGGCTCTTGTAAAAGCTGAAGAAAAGCCATCTCCATCCTTGTTGTTCATCTAGAAAACTAAATAAATCAAATGTTAGTGAATCCATATTGGGGTCTCTGTTTTGCCTAACACTGTCACTTATTAATCAGGTGTGATTTGCTCTTGTTGCTGTCTCGAAGCAGTGTGGTTCATACGTCCTAAAAAGCCGGTGCATCAAAAATATTCCCCCTACAAATTATAATTTCAACCTTTACTTTAACTCTAACCCCATACTGTCCAAAATAGAGTTAGAGAGCATTCACTATTAAATTGGCCAGGTAAGTAATAAACTGCAAAAAAATGTGCAGAAAGCAAAAACGGAGAATAAACCAGTGGATGAAAAGAGGTTTTGGTCGGTGATTGATTGTGTGTCTCTGTTCGTATGTGCTTCCAATCTTGTTAAGACCAGCGTGAATTTTTTATGTAATGCCCTGATAAGTATTGTTAAGTGTGTGTGCGTGTGTGTATAGTTTGTGTAACCACTTGTCACCACTACCCACAACCCCCTACAGACCAAGGAGTTAGAAGTTATTTTAATTTCTCATTTGGCAGAAGAAACAAAAACAACAGAACTTGGATCCAGTTTCCCAGTCAGTCATCTGCAGCCCACTCATCTGGACCTGCACAACCGGCCCATTCAAAGACACATTTTTCCCTTCCTGTTTCTCCTCTCTGTTTCTTTTTTTCCCTGTTATACCATGTTGTAACTGAGGCTCTCCAGGTTTTTGATGATTGATAATAATACTTCTGTAAATGAGATACAGTGGCTGATATTTTGCCAATATTGAGTATTTTTTTTTATTTGATTTATTTAATGCCCTCCGAAATGACCAGGATTCCCAGACAAGGCCATTACTGACAGGATGGAAAAGCCAATGAAACAGCATTCAGACCCTCATGGACACCAAAACTCCCCATTGAAACACAGAACAATGTTATTTATATCAGGGTTTTTTCCTTTTTTTAAATTGAATTATTTAGGGTAAGCAGCTGCTTCAGACAAGGTGACCCAACACAACTATTCAATGGCAGGAGAAATAGGCTTACTGCCAGTAAACAAGAGATCAAACCAAACATATTAAAACTAAATGAAAGAAAAAAGGTATGCAAAACAAAATCACATTATTTGCAGGTTTTAATGTTGACTTGTTGATTGCTAATATTAAGATCAGCAAATTAGATTAGATTGACATTTTTGGATTAAACATTCCAAAAATGTTCAATGTTTGATGTCAAAATTCACCGGGATTTTGTACACTGGTAATTTGAGGACGTTCACTTTTATGTAGGTGGATTATATGTATGGTTATAAGTAAAGTTACCACACAAGGAGAAAAGGTTATTTTTTTATTTAAGTGCCCAATATCAGCAAACCTTATATCTGTAATTGGTTGTGTAACCCAGTCCTTGCCGCCTATTCGCACACTGTACATGTATACATACACATACAGGGACACGTGCAGGGGCATACACGCACGCATGTCAAACCTCTCACCGGTCTGATTATGGAGGGAAATGTTTTTCATTTTGGATTGTTTGAGAAAGCAGGAACCACATTCCCTTGACGTTTTCATTCAGAGTTGGCTGCATCTCGCATCACGCAATTTAAAACAACGGCCATCTCTCCCAGTGGAGTGGAGTGGAGTTTACCGGATGTACTGGGACACCAAGCGATTTGGTTAATATGCTCTTGTTTGAGGGATATCGTTATCAAAAGCAAAGACACACTTTAGCTGTTCTTTTGACATACATCATGTTGACTATTACTCTGACAAACTGTGATAATAGGACATAGTGAGAATGTTTTCATCCTTTGCTGACAAAATTACACTTAATGGAATGAAATACTATATTTATATACATACTTTATGCTTTATATACTTGGAAAGCATATATGCTTTATACACTAATAATTACTTTTGATTAGTTTTTAGTTTTTCAAAATTGAAAAATACAGCACTTAATTAACTTATAATTATTCTTTCTCATACTGCACAAATATTTCGCATTAATAGTAGCCTTTAATTACAAACCAGACACTTCTGTATTCTATGTTTTTAAAATACACAATTTAATAAAATGATTGCAAATAATACTTAAAGACAAAAAGATTGTCTTGTGTTTGCTTAAGGAATTAAAAAAACAACTATGCAAGGGTGATGAAAACTTAAGTTAATGTAGTCATAGGTAAAATCATGGAGATTTATTTATAAATCCATATTTTAATTAGTGTCTGGATAATTATGAGGTGGGTTTTAAAAACAAACAAATAAATGCACCACATGATTGTTTGCATTCCCATTGCCTGGGAAATAACTTTCCCTTTGAAAAAGAGTCCACTGTTTGCGTTGCATCCACAATTACCAGCCACGGCATTAAAACAACATTCAAACGGGATACCAAGGTCAGCACTGACTCCCACCACGCTTCTCTGAGATGGCACTTATAATGAGAATGTAGCACAGCTTTTTTAAGTAGTGTATTTATAGTGTGTTTTGTCTCAACTTATTCTTATTTTTTCCCTTTTGTCTCTTTTCATCTTTTGCTGTATTTGTATGTTTCTTGTTTGTTAAAGTTTGAACAGCATTAGCATTAGAGCTATGTTGCACATTTCATAATGCTGTATGTTCACCTTCTTGAAGGGTAGATTTCTTACAGACAGAGGCTTAATTCAAGATATTGGCATCAAGGTTTTTATACGTAAAAGCCCTCGTAAAAATCACTCAAGTACCCTTGAAACGAACTGAAACGGAATCAGTAAAAGAAGCTGTTAAACAATAGCAACCTATATTCTCTTTTCCTGTAAATATTAAGTCTGGGAGTGAAGAGATGGACAAGCAAAAGTGTGAAAGGAGCGGCTGTAATTTAGATGAGAAGGGACTGATTTTTGGGGCGAGATGAAATACTATCGGAGAGATCAGTCTTTAAAAACTGGCCTGGTAAAATAAAGCGGTGAGAATAATAGGCTTCCTGTCAAAAGAGGCGAGAGAATTCCTGTCATTGCTCACGCCGGCACCCCTAAGACCTCTCCTTGTGTTAAACCTGCTGGCATTTATTTGCCTTAGAATTACCTGCCAGCTCAATTTAGTAATAGCCTGTGTCATAAGAAAGCAAACCATCCCCTTTGCCCCTGCCCTACAATACCTGTATGTCTGCACTTCTTTGTGTGTGAGTTTGCGTGTGTGTGTGTGTGTGTGTGTGTGTGTGTGAGGGAGGGAGAGAAAGAGAGAGAGAGTATACTCTAATTTGCCTACTTATTGCACCTTGGTGTTTGTATTTTAATCTGTGCTTTGATGCATTTAGTGATATGTGTGAGTTTCTATGAGTTTATGTTTGTGTGTGTGCATATATGCATGTCAACAGGCGTGTTATTCCATCAGCTGACTCCCAACTTCATGACCTCACTTCCTCCCCCCCTCGTCCAACCCACACAGGAACAACTCCGACACCCGAAATTACCCATGTCGAAACAATGACCGTTCTATTTATAAGTTCACCGCCTTGCTTTTTGTATTGGCTGACACCATTCCATGTACACACACACACACACACACACACACACACACACACACACACACACACACACACACACACACACACACACACACACACACACACACACACACACACACACACACACACACCAGTGATGGCTGGTGATGACTGGGTTAGGGATAGTCCTGGTTTCCCTTACCCTGCCACTTTGCAACAGATCTGTAGATTTGCCCGGCTTTGATCTATACTTTGTGGGTAATTAGAGAGAACTGGGTCAGCACAGGGCAAGAAAGCAAAAACCCTGTTGTTCTTCTAGTGGGTGGGTGGCAGGGGGTGGTTTGATGGGGTGGATGGGTGGGGGTGAGGGTGACAGGAGGTTAAAAGGCTGTCAAATATCAATTCAAGCTTACAAGTGAGCCATTTTGTTTTTGCTGCATTGAGGTTAAAGCAAATAAACGCTGCTGTCTCTCTCTCTTTCGAAATTATTCCAATAGATGGAAAATGTGATGTGTGTTCTGCAGCTTTATATCAAGTTAGAATAATAAATTGCTAATTGTTTTACAAACTGGTTTGTAAAATGAGAGAGGCAGTGTAGTTTAACTTAGCACATGGTTGCCATGGGCCAAGCAGCTGAATTGATCCCCATTAAGTGAAGGTCTACTGTTCCTAAATCCAATATTACTCAGTTTTTATGTTTTTTATTGTAGCATCTACCACTGTTCAATATATAAATAATAATTAAACTTAATAATAACTTTATTTAGGCTTTGTCATTTGGCCAGTTGGATCAGTTGGATCTCTACGAAAATGATTCATTTTTGGACTGAAAAAGAGTGGTTTAAATGTGTTACTGTACATATAGAAATGCATAATTTTTGCCATTGTCAAAGACTTTTTGCACAATTTGATTAATTTATATGATAATACTTTGGACCTGCCTAAAAACAAAGCTGGCAAAACATATGAGATAATATTGCTAAGTGACTAATACAAAAATACATTTGATTTATTTTCACTTTCATGCCTATTCATGAATGAAAAGGTGGAATTTTAGATAGGTTAAGTGGGACAAAATGTGAAATATCATCCTTTGTTGAGATTCATCTGTCAAAAGCGTCAAGCATAAATTAAGCTAGACCTCACCTATAGAATAGTCACAATATTAAATCCTGATTGATAGTTTGCCAAATAATTGACGTGTGTACAGTATATCACTATCAAACTCAATCATGATGTGTTAATTTCTGATGCAGGCACACGTCTTTTTAAATGAACATCTATTTGAAAATTCAATAAATTGTAATTTTACCAGTCAAGCAAAATTAATTTGTGACAATGACTCCATTTAAACATGACAAGGGCCCCTTTAAAACTTTGATTTACGGTACTAGTGGTGGACAATAATCAAGGCAACAGCCTGTAAACATGGGCAGATCATTAGGAGACTTTTTAGCACAATGTAAATCCCATGCAGAGATGATTTATCGGCAGTGTGTGGAGGTGTCTAGGGAGCAGGGCGGCTACCTGTGTATTTTACTTCCATTACAGCATTGTGTGAAAGTAAACAAAACAGTGGCGATGGGAGCTGGGGAACAACAGCTCTGGCAGCAGGACACTGATTGGGATGTTGATGTTGATCGTCCCTACTGGCCTCTTGCCCTTCCTGCTGTGGCCCCTGGCTTGTCCCCGACAGATACCCTAGGCCATTTCCCATGCGCGTCAACGCACATATATTCACTCTTCCCTGTAAGTGTTTACAGCCACATGCTGATTCCTGTTAATCTGCTTCTTGTCGGGGACAGAGTGCAGTGAGGGTCCTGGTGGGTTTGTGTTGGACTGGGGAGGCAGCTGAAGGTGGGTAAAACATTCACACACACAACCTGAAAGCCCCGTCTGACAGATTGCACCAGGCCTGGACTTCTTTTTACACTGAGCAGATGTGGTCTCCCACTTGTTTTCCTTAGTAATTATCCCTCATTAAGTGAAAGCATGTGCCAATCAAACAGCTTGGAGAGTGAGAGCAGGGCCTGGGCCAGGGCAGAGAGAGAGAGAGGGAGGGAGGTAGAGAGACCTAAAATCCTCTTCTCCACAGTTTGTTAAAGCACAGTGTCATTTCAGAGTCATTACTAGATTAAAGGCAAGCCTTGCCGTGGTGCGAGAGAGCTGCAGCAGCTGCAGCACTGGCATTATTATGGCTCATTTGACTTTCTAGTGGTTACAAATTTGATGATTATCACATTTAACACTTGCCATGTTCAATTATAGCTTAATGCCATGTAGACTTCCATCTTAAAAGGGTTTTTACTGTCATTAATCTGCATTACCATCAAGGCATGATTTATTTGATGTAAGACTATTACACTTTTGAAATTGAAATTGAATAGGGCTTTTTTCTTTGGGAAATATTTAAAGCATAATTAAATGTATTTCTTATATTAACAACATATCAAAGTAAGATAATATCCTGTAATGTGAAAGTGTTGTTATTTTGGTGCCTGTCCTAGTGAAAAACAACAGTCAAGTCTTCGCCTTCCCTAGGTTTTGGTTTATCGTCCGTGTATCTGTCATGTCATTTTATTAGATAGATAGAGCTTTATTGTCATTGCATATATTTTTTTAAATCTTGGGCATCCACTCTCAGCACACAAGCTCACAAAATCCAATTGTACATTAATAGTCAAACGCATCATAACGGAGAAGTCAAAAATCTCGCAAGCCAAAGAGACGCAGATTTTCTTCAATGTGAATTTGCAAAAAATAAAACGGGGAATTTAAAAACAAACATTGGACTTAAATTCGACAGGTGGAAAATATGATTACACTTTGATGCCCATGTTGCTCTTTTTCTGTCGAACCTTTGGAAGGAAATTCTTTGCTAAAACATGCGTCAAAAGAAGTTGATATAGTATCATGACTCAAGTTGTGCCCTCTAGTGGTCACAAGTCACAAGTCTAATGCAGCTTTATGGCCGCCACAACTTCCCTCATACACTCTCTGTCCTATATGTAAATGCAGTCTTTATTGTGAACTATGAGTGGAAATGTGGGGAAAGCGAACCTCAATTCCTGAAAACTTTTTTTTATGCAAACTCTGTCTGATTAGAGTGAAAACCTGAGAGTTAGTGATTTTAAATTACCTGATAGAAAATGATGGAAGTATTACAATTAAAAACATTTTTCAAAACCCATGTGTCCCACCATGCATTTCAGACAGTGACAAAAACATCCTCACAACAAAAGGGGGCTGGGAGAAAAGAGACAAGTCTCCTCCAAAAAATAAAAGAGAAAAAGCTTTTTTTTTTTTTAAAACCCGAAGATATATGAAGTCTTCATGTCGATGAACTACCATTCATTTTCACTTTGAAGTCCTGCGAACCGTAGTGAAGTGTGATTGCATGTGACAGTTGCCGAGTCTGCCGGTTTATCATGATGGATACACCCTGCCACCATGGTGTTGCTGGAGCATACATGTACGCACATGCACACACTCATGTACGCACGCACATACACAAATACATGGATACACACAGAAGTGGGTTTATTAAGGCATGTATACACGAACACAGACATAGAATCACACATACGACCCAAATCTTATTCTCTCACACTTGCATACAGAGACACGGTTATTTACTATCCACTTTTACATTGTACATTTTTGTACATTTCAAGACTTTCCTTTGAGTGTAGTCATCTAAGCTACCATCAACCTTTTAGTTTACATGTTTTCTGACTTATTTAAATCATATATTTTTTTATTGCATTTCACAAAAATACCCAGATGAAAGTACTTTATACAGTTATGCACAACTTTCTATGCCCACCCAACCCCCACTCCATGGTGCAGCAATGCCCAAAACAAACACACACACATATACACATACATATATATGCACACATATATACATAGACATATACATACACATGCACATACATACAGTACAAGTACAAAACTAAAGTAAGTAAAATAAAAGTTAATTGACAATTGTAAATGTGAATGGTGAAAGGGTAAGAAAAAAAGTTAAAAGGGTAAGAAAAACAACAAAGACAACATAAAAAAAATTACATGGTTTGATTGACACTTGACTGTAGGCCTTATCACATTTTAATTTTAATTGTAGGAATCTTTTTACTTACATTTTGAATTTTTCAAGGTGTTTTGAAGGTACTTGTGTTTGGGGAATTATTTTCTGCTTGCAGTTATCTATTATGATAATAAAATAAAAACTTTCCGGTGTACCTCATGTAACCTTATTTTGGAGCAACATATGTATGGTAGTGAATGGGGTTGAGACTAATTCTTTTTGATCCGTTTTAATTGAGTTAGTTTTGTGTGAAACCGCTCCGTGAACTACATATCTCGTCTCCGAAAATGTTTGTCACCTTAGTAGATTCCCGGCTCGCTCGCTAGCTAGCTAGTTAGCTCAGCTATGTTCCACAACACATGTAACGTTATCTTACATTAAGTTTTTTATCCAGCAAAGTTTTAAGCCGAGAAGCGAAAGAACGAGCAAGATCCATTACTTGTGTGAGTAACTTTACATCCCAGTATGAAACACACTCGTAGCTTCAGCGAGCTGTCACCCATGCGACTTTGAAGTATGTAGTCTTTCTAATTACGCACTTTCACAGTCTTATACTTCAACAGTTTTATGACAAACTGAGACTTTCTTGACTTGCAAAATTATCTTTTAAATTGATGAACATCGTTTAATCCATGGCTCAATGCAAATGGCATAACAAAATTAAAAAAATCTTCCCGTATTCATATTTTTTCTGAAATAAGGTCCCATAGTGGTCCACCGGAAGGGGAGGGACTTTGCCTCTCTATTAAACAAATATTACCACTCACTTTATGAAAAAAAAAAATCGGTTTAAAGTGCATAATTTCTTGATATCCAAATAATGTATCTGTGGTCATTTACATTCCTAACACATACAAGGTCACAGCAACAGCACAACAATGTATCACAAGACTCACTCGTTGACAATCCACACCACTAAATAAGCGAAATATACTCTTTCTCCCTTTCTGTCTCCTCACTCACACCTTCATGGACACATATCACACACACTAACTCACACACTTCTTGATCTTGACACAAACCATTAACCTCAGCTCGGTTCACCTCAGCTGGGAAACAGGAAAGCAAACGCATCCCATAATGGTACCTGGAGCAATCTTTTTTCCTGTTTTGTACCCAAAAGCAACTTGTTCAGTTTTTGCATATTGCATCCATTTGTCATTGTTAGTCAAGGGCACTGCAACACAGTCTTGTCAGTGGTGCAATTTTAGGTGTTCTGTTCAAACGGTACTGTGTGTGTGCGTTCATGTATCTGTCAGGTGATTTTAAATTTTTTTTTTATGCCTAGGAATGTATGCATATGAATAGATGGACACATTGTGCACCTTCTCAAAAAGAATAGACCAAAGGTGAACATCACATTGCAAATCGTACACTTTTTATGCAAAACATATTTGTTTCCACAGGTTAGGCACGCTTGCATAGACAAATTGTAAGCTGAGGTTCTGTTGGCATACAGGTAGCGTAGGGAAACTTCTTACCCATCACCACAGAAATCTGAGTTTGAATTCTCAAAACTGTACCTTTGTCTGATTTGGCTAGCAGCTCTCTGTTAATATAGAAGTCAACTTAAATTCCCAAATGAATATCCTCATATCAAAAGCGTTATCACCTTCATTTCACATGTCCTCGACCATCTCTTTCTCATACAGTTTTGATGCTACAGTACATTTAATGTTGCTTCAGCATCGCTTATTTACCCTTAGCTGGCCACTGCAGTGCAAAGTATACAGTGAAAGTTGTCATAAATTGTGTAATTTGTGCACACTGATGATAGACTTAGGGTGCAAATTGACTATTGCAAAATCTGCTGGACTGAAGCATTTTAAATGGTATTGTGAAGGTTTACAAATTGACAAGTTCATAAGTTAGGAACGATCCACTGTTCTTCCTCAGAAAAGGTATGACTCTTCACTCTATGTGTGTGTTGCCTGTGCATATACACCTGTGTCTGTATGTGTGTATGTTTAGGTGGAAGGGAGTGTGTACAGTGGATTTTGTGTGTGTTTCTCTCATAGCCCATAGATGGGAACTGTTGGACTTTTGCACCAGTTGTTGTGGGGAGAATTACCCGTTTGGGGATAACGTCATTGTACCCGGTTGACTGGTTTGATTTAAAATAAATTATTTTTTAACATGGTTAAGGTTAAGACTTCTCTATAATGAAAATTAACAGCATGTCATAAGTATGTAGTGTGTAGGCTGGAAGTGTTTGTGGATCAATTTATATTAATATATCTGAACTTAGTAATGTACTGTACACATATCTGTGTGTATACACTGATATCTATGTGTAGTGTGCATATGTTAGTGTCAGTAACCCGAGCACCTTGCAACTGAGCATGTGTGTGTCCATGTGTACAGTTCCTATAAACCAAACCCAGTCCCCAGCTGCTGTTTCTCAGGACTTGTTCTCTTCCAACATTTTTTTCCTCTCTGTCAGTGGAAAACTATGCCATTAGAAAACACCCTCGGAGATTGACAGTTGGATCACATACAATTTGACAAGCGGGCGCCACAGAAAGGCCCGTTGGATACCTAAGTATTTTTAATTAAACAGCTCTCTGCACTCACAGCGTACTTTTCCTCACCAGTTCAAAGACTCCTGCTTTGACCCATGTGTTAAAAGTTTGTATCAGTTTTCCATGGCTGTGTTTTGCTTGGCGCCTAAGACACGCACTCCTAAATTATCTTGTTTAAAAGCTAGTTTGTTTACAGTTCACTCTCTTTCTCGTGCTCTCTTTACCACCCCGCCATTACATTACCACATGTGTGCAGTGTGATCAGGTTCAGGGTGTAGATACCCACTCCCAACAGGCCCGGTTTGTGTAAACGCAAAGGAATTGAGTTAATTTTAAAAGAAAGAAATTTAAAAAATCATGTCTATTAGCAAATGGAAAGATCCGCTACACAGTCAACCCCTCACTGCGTCGTCATTCTGGTTTATTTAAACGTTAAAACAAGTCAAATGGAGTGCTCATCTGTTACTTGTGCTCTTCATCAATAACATTTGTCCGTCTGATGTAAAATCGATATGACATACACTGACACAATGCCAGAGCAATGGCAAATGTGCCGTCATTTGTCATCGACTGGCAATAAAGATATGTCAGAATTGATTTTAGCCCATTTTTCCCCCTCACTCTCTATATCTCTCTCTCTCCCTCTCCCCTCTTTCTTCCTTGCTCTTTTGCAGTAGCGGCAATAGAAAAAAATAAATGAATGTTATTATGACTGAGGCATGGTCAGCCTTGCCAAACTCAATTAATATTGGAGCAAGGGGCTGTAATGATTTGAGGGCCTGTGTGTTATGTTTTCATTGAAATGCCCTGCCAAAGATGTTAAAAAAAGAAAAGAGGGATAGATATATGGATGTTTGGGTCGGTGTATTCCGTGGAGGGAAAGGTTTTGATTTGGCCTTTGCTCAATATAAATGTCTTTAACAGACTTACAAACTCTTCCCTGATCTTTCTTTCTTTATTTTTTCAGTTTTTATTATTTTTCCTCTTAATTCTATTTCTGGTTTAGCTGCCAGAGTGTTTTGTGCTCCACCATGAAAAAAAATATATAACCTTGGATTGATAGCGTTTATGGATCCTTAAATCATGTTCAAACTGGAGGGAAAAGCCCCGTATGTGTGTTTGTGTGTTGGTTGTTGGGTGTTGTGTTTTTTTTTTTTTTTGGGATGATGTTTTATTTTAATGTAATTTATATTTTATTGTATTTTGCTATTCTTATATATATATATATATATATATATATATATATATATATATATATATATATGACATCACTGATAGAAATTCTCTTCAGGATTGGCCTTAGAGCTCATTATATTTGTTATTTATTTTATTAAAACATCAATAATGCAGAAAACAGGATGAAAGTCAGATGTATTCATTATTTGAATGCCAATTGCAATGCAAATACTGTGAACAGCACCAAGAGTGAGTTTTACAAATCATTACTTGTGTGCATTGTGTGCATTGTGTACAACTTATGAGTTTATGGTCATTTCTGGTGATCCCTTTTTCCCTTGTTCATGCGGTTATTTTACAGTTTCATGTGGCCCTACAGTATGTGTGTGTGCGCTCCACTCTGTGTCCGCTGTGTGTATGTTTGTGTGTGTCAGATTTGCCATCGCGGTTTGTTGCCGCTGGGTTGTGTGTATCCAAGTTGCGCTGGTGGTAGCGAGCAACATCTGTTTCGGGGTTGTTGTTCCTCTTGGCTGCTTTTCAATTGGATTTCCTCAAGCAGGGCCAAAAGCTGTCACCTCTGCCAGGGTCTGTTAGCAATCACTGCCGGCCCCTATATTAAGTAGGTGGTTCAGGGCTAAGCTAATAATTCTCCCTCCTCTCCTGAGCCATCACACACCAGTACTGGTGTTGCTGCCGGCCTCAGTGTGTGCCTATTTGTATTTGTGTGTGTGTGTGTGTGTGTGTGTGTGTGTGTGTACACACACGCGGTTTTCCTCTGTAGCTATATACCCTGTAGAGGCAGGCTGACTTGGGGGTCCCCTCCTCAATGTGACAGCCCAACTGACTGGATGTGTGTGTGGGAAAGAAACAGGGAGAGTCCTAATAGCTCGTCTGAGGGAGCGACTGATCTGCTTTTCCTAATAATGTACAGTAGGATGGAAACAGGAAGAAAACTTTGACCCCCATCCCCGTCCTCATAGACTGTGTGCTGTAATGCTTCATTGTGAAGAGAAGCAAATAAAGAGTTTAATAATAATGGATGGAAATTATGGCATGTGCATTGTTTTGCAGGCAATTCCAGTTTGTCAGGATTGTATGTATTTGTTGCAATTTTTCCAGCAATGTAGACATAAATCAAAGATGAATTTGCAGTTTGACCATAGAAATTTTAAAAATTCCTTGTTGCGCAAATGGGTTTATTATACATTTACGTATAATGTATAATAAACATTATATCTGCATCAGTAGAATGTCCATAGCTGCACTTAGGCATTATTGTTTGGTTAGTATTTAGTTTTTCCACTGAAAGCATCAAACTGTCTTGACTCCTGAGTTGCGCAAAACTTAGCTGGGCGTTACAAAGCTTTTATTGGGAGGTGTTTATCTCATCAAACTGACAGAGTGGCAGGCTGCCCGTCTACCTGCCTGTCTGTCTGCCTTCATGTCTTATTGCCAGCTTCTCTGGCCAGCTGGAGCAGTTACACAGAGCTGGATTTGAACTGAGGACCTGCAAAGTATCAACTCCCTGTTTCACAGCTTTGACAGACACTTTGATTTGACATGCCATGAGCAGTTAAAGTGAAAGTTATGTATACATGTTAATTAAACTGTTTATGCGTGGAGGGGTCAGAGACATTAGCAAGCCCCAACGCAGAAGTGTGAATTTCTTTTCTTTTCCCCCCCTTCACAGCGTTTTAACCTCTTCTGTCTCTTATTTCCGTAATGATTACCAGGTGCGAGTGTAGAATTTTTCCTACCATTTTTTTGCCAAGTGGGGATGCAGATAGCTCTATTTGTGAAAAGTGTCTCTGTGTGTTTGAATTTAGGCTGGGATATTTGACGTTGGGTTCAACTTGTTCAAATAGCTCTCATTTTTGGCATTGGGTGACACTGAAAGCTGGAATTCTCTAAAAGGATGTGGAGGTTGCGGTCTTCAGCTACTTAAGAGAAAGCTGTCGGCCCAATTGGAAGATGTCATTTGTGAAAAGTATATCTATTTTGATTTTTGATATTGGGTTAGACAAGTATAAATCATTTTTGACATTGAGCAATGACAGTGCCTGAAGTTCTCCTAAAAACTGGAACATGTGGTTTACAATAACTCATGAAAGTAATGAAATACAGCTATCTTTAAACATGGAACGTTGAGATGGCGTGAAACTTTTTACTTTGTGCCATACCAATAGAGGAAAGATTCTTTTTAAACATGGTTTTTAGTTTCAGGGCTTGCCCAAGTGTTGACATGATAGACTTGCCTAACTGACTCTAATTTCTGACATTGTATGTTTGTAAAGGCTGAATTTATTCCCCCTGAAAAGTCAATGTAAAGCATGAAGTTTGTTTTTTTGCTTGAGACCATGCCTGTCTTTTTTGAAAGTGTTAACACATTTTCTACAAATATTCTAGAATGTGCCTTTCTGCTAACCAAGTCGTATTGAGGATAGGCAGATGACCAAATTGAAGTCACGCATGCTACACGGACATGAAAAACAAACTTTGAGCTTTAAACATAAAGGCGGCTGAGCACAAAACACTGAAAACCTGTACATACTGTAAATAGAGACGTTTTTGAGATCCATATGTTGGAATAAATAAATGTATTGCTGGCAATTGCTTACCAAAAAGGCCAATCTGTACCAAACGCAAGTGCTCAAGGGATGAGGGGTCCCCTTTGTCAGTATGTGGCTTCATCAACATTTCTTGTTGGAGAGTCAAAGACCTCAATTTATTATTTAATTTTTTTGGGGGGTGGGGGGATTTTTTGTCTTTATGAGATAGTATAGCTGAGGATTGACAGCAAAGAGCCGCTGCGGGTCTGAGTTGAAGCCGGCCCGCTGTGGTAGGATATGGGGCATGCACTTTACCAGGTGAGCTACTGGGCAGCCCTTTTGTGGAAGTTAAAAAAATAAATAGCCTTCAGTTACTATACTTTATTATTGGATTTACATTGAAGACATCTTATTGGATCTGACTATAGCTGGCTACTAGCTTGATACTAGCGTAACATTTATTTCGATTAGTGGAGCTGATGAAATGATTACATTGTGTTTAGTCAGTGGAGTGACTACTACCTTTTGCACTTGCCACCCCCGTTGTAGAGATTCTGTGAACCAAGCACTCAAATGCTTGTCTCTGAGTCTGAATGAAAGTAAACACAGAAAGTAGCCACCTGAAATGGCCATTATGGCTAACTGTATTGAATTATCCTTAGAACATCTATTGTACTGACCAAAGAAATGAGCACTAAGCTGACAGCAGCAATATATTCAAAGAAAAAAAGAGAAAGCTGCCCTGTCAGTCTTTCTCCTTACCAAGACACTCCCTCCTTCATCATACGTTTTCATATCTTTACATTGACATTTTGTTTCCCAAGGACAGTATCATAAACTTTTCATAAACGTTTTCTGAGATTTTTACCTGCCTGTGCTGCCTAACTTTACACATTTGGGAGGTTGATGCATTTGTTTGTCTTGGTACAGCAGTGGATTGTCAGTAGGAGCATGTATAAAGCGGGCAGGTGAGCTCCCCAAATTACTAACTAACTAAAATGAATTTACAGTGCACTCACTGTCAAAATGAGGAAAATGTGCAGTGGAAACTTGGGGCTGATGTACAGGATTTAACTAGGATCTATCAATGTCCACAGCCAAGCTTGTCGTGGACGTTTGTGTGACTGCTGGACATATGCAATGATGAGGTCTCTTAGTCCTAATACTCATTTTTTTTTCTGCCAGAGTATCAGAGACAGCAAACAACCAAAAAGAGGGGAGATTGCAGATCTAGAACTTTTTTTTCTTATCTTCATGCTTGTAGAAATCGAAAGTTGGGTACACGCTGCAAGTTATTGGAGAAATTATGGGTCAGTCAATGAGTGAATAGGGCTTAAATCTTTATCCATCGTATTCTTGATTTCATTATTTTTTGTGGTAGATTAAAATTGCCTTTGGTGCTCTGTAGGTGTGGCGAAAAACACATTGCATTTCGTTGTACTGTAATGTGCTTCAAAAATAAATATATTTTTTAAAATTTATATTAGAGATGCGAATAAGATATCATATGCTGCCCATTTTATGTTGGTTGTTAATAATTAAAGTAAGTGAAAGCTCACATGCTTGATCCTGGCAGCTACAAGTACATCCATCAACAGCCTTGTATAGTATCTTTCAGCTAAACACGGAACTCCTACAGGCTCAATCACTTTGTCTCCTCATAACATTAAATTACTAAATAGACAGACTATAAGAACCTTGTTATTTGCCAAAGATCTATAGCTTTTGACATTTGCGGAAAATAAGCTTTTTTAAATTTACATTTCCACATACATTGAAGCTATTAAATAGACACATTTACACAAACACTGGCATAAAGCTTTTATTACTAGTATAGCCAGTGGTTGATGGATTGCCTCAAACATTTAATGCACTCAGTTGATGCTTTAAGGAAGAGCGAGTTACAAGGACAGCGGAGGTAGAATGTGGTAAACTTCCAAAAGGAGGTTGTCAGGATCACAAACAGCCAGAAGTCAAAAGTACAAGGGTTAGAACACCATCCTGGTTTAAGTGAATTAACTTAATTCTGTAACTAAATCGATCTCTGACTTTGATTTGTTCTTTCTGCATTCTCATTTAAACAAATGCTATTTTCTGTCTTGCATTGCAGCATAGTGCATCTTTCTGGGGTAATAATGTTTTTGGTCAAACAGTGTTTGTTGGCTTTAACTTTTTAAACATACAATTGTTCCCTAATTAGCTGGATGCTAATTAATTTATGCTCCCCTGTTTGATGTACTGTAGAGCAATACTTTGAAAGCAACTGCATTCATTCTTTGCATAAATTTGTAGCATTTGCCGCTGAGTTCAAAAGAAACAGGACTGGGTTTAGAAAAGTGCACATGCATTTAAATAATGCGCCCCATTTTTCATCTCTGTTTGTTTTTAGTGGGAATTTTAATGAATTAACATTTTAAACAATCCATCATTATTGTTGTGCTGCCACTTATTTTTAACTCAATTATATTTTAATAGATCATTTTTCCTAATGTGCACAGTATGTTCTCCCCACTTTGTTCACTACACAACAAAAGATTAATTACAAATAAGAGGAATGATCAAAAACATGATAATCAAATTGCAACAATGAGTTGGAAATTGCAATTCTAATGCAATACAATAGGGTATGTGTTTGCAAATTAACCACCCACTGTCTGTTATTGTATGTGTGTGCGCTTGTGTACATGCATTTTTATGTGTGTGTATGTCTGTGAAAAGAGTATATGACCCAACTGTATGTTATGATAAACTCTATATACAATACTATGTCAATGGACATTATAGGTTTTGATTGTAGTTGCATTAATTAAAAAAGTAAAATGAAATTTCAATGTAGGTGGCCTTAGTCCTTTTTGAAAACCTGTTTATTGACCAAAGTAAAAACATAATGGCACTCCATTTGTAGCACTTCCTTTATCAGGATGCATTTGTTAAAACTTACTGGTGATGTGTTGTTTTCTCTGACTTTAAAAACCTCAATGAAGTACTTTAAAATGTACTTTAGGTGTAATTATTACAGTCAGCCTATAGCACATACAAAAAATACAAAGGTGCCAGCTTCCTTGACGGCAGCTAGGGGTTTGTTTAAAGACTGGAGTACAATAGGCTCTATTTTCTGAAGATGATGTCCTAGTTTGTTTGATATCATGGAAGACTGCTCTCTGGAATCAAAAACCATGTGAAAGCTGTGAAATTATGTGGAGGACTATGTGATTTCATGTGATTGTTTTAACTCCACCTTCTAGTACCGGTTCAGCTTGCTTGGAACCTTGACCAAGGTGGTATCAAAAAAGTACCAAGTACTTTCCACAGCTATTGCTAATGGAAAACAAAAAAAGAGCGAGTCAGGCCGCAGCATGCAGTGGGAAGCAGCATTTGAGCTAAAGTGGCCTATAGTGAACCCAACAATAAATTTGCATTTTGACAGTAGAGGAATAAGCTAACAGTTTGAAATTAGACAAAGATTATAGCATGCTAGTAATAAGATAATATGCCTCCTTACACACTTGTGTAATACCAGAGCTTTGTCATTGATATTTTTTAGCTTGGAGAAAAAGGCTTTGTAGCCTTTTTAACCAAAACATTTTGTAAGATGGTGATTGTTTTTTTGTAGTACTATCCTCTATAACTGGACATTTGGAACTGTGAAATGTGACTTATTGCTGAGTATGACTGAGAAGATGAGTTTTCAAAGCCAGACATCTCAGCTTTAGTAGTACTTGTGCAATTCCTGCTGTTGGTAAACAAAACATATGGTTGTCATATTGTGCTGTGGAGCAGCAAAGATATTTAGTCTTAAATATATTACATCCTGTACTGTATTAGGTTGTAGCCAACATGACATGCAATTTAAAGTAAGAAGTGTGGAGATAAAATTGCAGGTCTCAGCTTGAGATCCCTTGTTATGCTTGTTGTCTTCAGCATGTCAGAGACCAGCGGAATTGTCAGTTTAAAGAGGATGGATGTCCTAAGATGTCACCTGACAGCCCGACAGACAGGGCAATTCAGTCCCTGGAGGACAGGAGAGCAGCCAGTAGGAGGTGAATGGGCAGTAGCTTGGGCTAGAGGTCGTCACCGTCGCCATCGTCGGCCTGTCACTCCGAATGGGCCCCCAAATCATGTTGTCAATGGTGATGCATCGAGATCTCCCTCTGGCAAAAATTGGATGCTCCAAACTCGACTTGATTGATGTATTGACCAGGTTGTGTCTGCCTGTCCTCAGGATGTGTCCTTACCTTCGTTTAAAGATGAAGTAACACAGACACTCTGAGCAGTGAAAGGCGAGAGATGTACTTTTAAAAGTTTTTTTTGTGTATGAGCCAGACCCACTGTGTCTATCAACCTTGAAATTTACAGGATGTTATCTGCCTTTTCATTTTTCTCAGCACATCTTTTGTGGCACAATTCAATCTGTTTCCATTGAGGCAACAGTATTACATTATGGCTCAAAGGCCAATGCACAGCTTGTACATTCAATAGATGCCACCATGGATTGGAATGAAAAATAGCTGTTTTTCTGTGACCAAAAGTGCAGTCTTTATGCACCAAAGGACATGGCATTCTTGGGCCATGGGTACTAGCCGTGGAGTTTTCTGAACGTGAAATATCTTCTTTTATGTGTCATGTTTTTCATTATGCTTCCTCTGTCTCTCTTTCTCCGCTTTCCTCCAATGGTTTTCCTTGATAGTCTCGTTTGGCCTGAGTTGCTCTCTTTATGTACGTGTGTGTATGTGTTCATACTGTCTTTGTTTCCCCATAATTTATGGCTATTTGTGTCTGTTGCATATGTTTGTGTGGGTATGTATACATGTGTTATTTGTGTGTTTGTTGGTTCTCAATCATATATATGTGTGTTACAGTGTCTAAGAACACAGACTGAACAAAGGCACTATAGATTTTCTATTTTGATAAAGCTATATGGAACCTTGTGTTTGAGCCTATGATGGCTTAGTGGGGACTGGAATGAAAAGCGTGAGTATTGTTGAAGAAACAAACACAAGCTGAGCCTTAAGGATGTGGCCCAATTTGGACTCTTTCAAGTCCTGCTTCTTCTCTTGGTACTTTTCACTACAGTCTACTTCAACTCTGAGAAGAAAGGAAAGTACGAATCAACTCAATCATAACTCGAACATGTCGCTCCACTCATTACTTTTCATCTTTTGTTTTTTACTAGAGGATAAGAGAGAAAACAACTGTAACAACTTTGTCCTCCTCTTTTTTTCTCTTTTTTTTCTCTCTCTCTCTCTCTCTTTCTTTCGCTCTTTCTTTGTCTGTGTTTGCAGGGCCTGTTCATCTTCCTGATATATGGGGTGTACAACACAGAGGTAAGTCTGCATTGTGTCTCAAGGCTGTCGGAGTGAATGAGAGAAATGACAAGTTTCTGATGGGCTCCTTGCTTAAAAGCTGTGTGGGTGGGGTGTGTTGTGTGTGTGTGTGTGTGTGAGAGAGAGAGAGAGAGAGAGACAGAGAGAGAGAGAGAGAGAGAGAGAGTGTTTGAACGTGCATCAGTGGATGGGAGGAGGGATGGGAAGGAGGGGAGGGGACATCGTTTCCACGCGAGCGTCCCACTGCCCTTCATGCTTGGACTAACTTATATGCATCCGAGTCCGACCATTAAACACTGACACGCCGCGGTTCTCAGCCACTCATTCCTCACCCACATTGGCTAATATTTCACTGCCTCTTTAAGTTTTTAAACTCACGGCCCTCCATTTAGCATCCTGACAAAGCCGCTGGCCAGGGCTTTGCGGGGTCCCAAGGAGTAACCATAGTAGGACAAAAAAAGAAAAACAATATGCAACCAACAATATGCAATGAAGAAGGACATATTGTATTGAGATGCTGCTTTATTACCATTTAGATACGCCGTATCTGTGTAGGGGTGGAGGGTGGGTGAGTGGCGAGAGACGGAGATATACGATTTAATGGATGAGACTCAAGTCATGAAAATCACTCTTGGTCAAATGTGGCTCTTAGTAAAGTCTAAGTCTAGTCTATGTAAATAGGGTTAACTTTAGATGTGCATATGATATTGCATCTGAGTCTTCTTTAAATACAGCACTAAAGCACTATTTCTCATTTTTACACACTTCCCACTCCAAACTTAAGGAGAAAGTGGGTATCCAAAAAGGAGTTTCCTTGTAGCACGGTTAACAATTCAAAACACAGAAATATCGCCTCTGAAATGTCTGACAAGCAGGGTTCAAAATTAACTTTTTTGTCCACTAGCCAAATGGCTAGTGAATGTTCAATTTTACCAGCCACTCAATAGATTACCATTGCTGTTATGGCTGGTGAGTGAAGCAAATCTACCAGCCACTTGCATATTTTACCAGCATTTGGATAGTAGATGGTGCTAATTTTGAACGCCACTGACAAGTCATTGAAATGCCATAGCAGAACTCTGTTTTCAAACTAGCATTTGAGAAAAAAAAACACACGTGTTAAGTTTTCTGGAGATACATGCAAAATGTTGAATATAAAAATGATTGTTAATTTCTCAGCAAAATAAAATAAAAACCTGTACATTCTGTAATGCAGTATGCTAAAGTAAATCTAACAAACTGGCTCCACTGTGGACGAAATGAACCATGCTTGACGAGTCTTTAGTTCTGATGAATACAAACATACCTCATGTTTTCATTTGCCTCTTGTTGCTTTGACTGAATGTACAAGGTCATCGTCACTTTATATACGCTACATTTTTTAGCCAGCTCTTCGAAAATAATGGTCAGTATTACATTAGTTCCCCCCTTCTCCTCTCTACATGTATTTTGTATGTTTTTTTCTCCAGACTCCTTTATTTCAACTTTATGTCATCATCAAATCTGTTTGTCTGACCATCAACGAGGACATCTCGTATATAACATTTCCATTTCCTGTCTCTTGCTATTTCCCATTTTCTCTTTCCTTTCTTCATCCATGTCTTCTCCAGAGCATTGAGAGCTGTCCTTGAGCCATAGGCGATGCACCGACAATGCAGAGCCAGGGAAGGCTAACCCTTTGCACTGTAAAATAAATCAACACAGCATTCTTGCTTAAGTAGCTTTTTAGTGCTTGGGAATACATTTTTCTTCAACTGAAGTTGCCCTTAACCCTGGGAGCAGCTCATGTACATGTTCTGGTTTTCAAAAGGATCACACTTCTTTGTTAATGTTTTAAATTTTTTTATCATTTTGCCATTATTCACATCACACATTTCTCTTTTTTCTTCTGAACCCTCAGCACCTTTCTTGGGCGCTCCTTTTGTTCTCCTTCAGCCTGCTCATCTTGTGTTTTGTATCTTTAACTGGCTTAACGTGTGACACAGAGCACCACTCTCTGGTTTCAGGTTTCAGCCTCCCTGACACCTGAAAGAAAATATTTGCTCAATAGAAAAATCCTAGAAACACTGAATTGGAATGTTAACACATTTTTTGTTTTCTTCCCTGCAATCAGTGTTTCAGTGAAAGGCCAGTGTGAGACAGTGAGGTTCCTGTTCTGTCTGTATTGATTGAAGCCGACCTGCCTTGATGGCTGGGGACAGAACCCCTCCTTAGATAACATTTTCACACACATGTCTATAGAGTGAAGAAAGAACTTTGCAAAGTTCTTAACCTGGAAAATCAATCAGTTTTTAACCATCTTAGTGCGAAGGAACTTTACCTTGGTGTGGAATTAACTGGTGCCTCAAACACCAAAAAGTTTCCATTCATGAGACTGGTTCCCAGGCTCAGTATTTACCAATATGGCATGGAAGACAGACTGTGTCTGCTGCTATTACACTCAAAATGCAGCGTTTTAATTGCTAATTACCTGACGATAGATTTCCATTATTCATTGCAATTAGCTTTTCCTTGGTGGTCACCTTGTAATCCCATGCTTTGATGACCTTTTATTTCCATCAACTCCAAGGATGTCGGCAGGTGTTGTCGGGCGCGCTGCTTTCATATGGTAATCGCTTAGCGCCCATTTACATGGGGAACCACGCTTTGCATCATTGCGAAACCTTGAGTGTGCGCAAACCCCTTAAACACATAACGATCATCTAAAACAATGCCCTTCCCCTCATTGTCAAATGATTAATTAAGTTGTGTCATGTAATTGCCTCAGCACGCCGGCTGCTTTTGATATCAATGAAATCCCCAGGACTTACTTTACCCATTAAATTGTGTTAAGACGGCGTCTCTCCAACATCTGCACCATGTCGAAGGCCTTCTGCGGATCTTGTCAGAAATAATAGGGTTTTGGAAACATGATGCTAGTGCTGTTGATTCTGCCCTGTCACAAGGCTCGGGCTTTCTTCATTATGTGGCCCTTCAAAGTTGGTATGTATGCAAAACATCCTCTGTATACACATGCTGACTCTGAGACTGTGTGTGTGTGTGTGTGTGTGTGTGTGTGTGTGTGTGTTCAGTGTGGTGTCATAATTTATAACACGCTGTGACTTAATGAAGCCATAAGCCATAATGCATATTCACTAACGTGGTGGGCTGGGCTGGGACGGGCTGTAGTGATGAGTTCCCATCCGCTACAAATTTACAGTGAACACTGACAATGTGCACGGACACATGCAAGTGCACACACACATACGGACCTCATAAGTGCCGGAGGCTTTTCATAGAAGACTTCACCCTACTTAACTGAACTACTAACACACTGAGTAATTGCTGCTGTTCTGTATGCTTTTTATTTTAATATTATGTACTTGTTTACAGTAGCAAATGGATCATACTAAAAAGAATATAAAGGTTTTCCAATATCAAATGAATACTATTTTATGTTAAAATATTATGTTATGTTTTCCCCCATTTTTATTAAACTGTATTAGTAATTTAAAACATTGTAACTTTCTAGCAGGGAAATACATTTATTTAAAACTGCTGCTGTGTGGCAAAATATACATTTTTGAACATTCCGATATTTTCATTCCTCCACCATCCTTCCTTAGGAAAATGCTGGAGCTATTTTAGATTGAATCCTACATTTTGAATATTATTTTGTGTTTTATGTCTAGTAACACTAATTCTGTTGTACCAAACCAATATATTGACCTATGATTTAGTGATCAGTAAATCTATACTACCATAAAGTTGCAAGCACATCATTTCTTTAAAGTGATTTAAAATAAGAAATGTTTTAATTTTAATTCTATAAAATGTTTTTCATAGGATAATTAATGCAGTTTTTTTCAGTGGACAGACTAAAATGGTGAATTATTGTCTTGTATCCCGTGATATTAATTACAAAATATTGATATTAAATGTTTGTTGATATAATTAATTATTAGTAACTAGTCATAACTACTTGGATGGGTTCAATTTCAAAATATCAATTTAAAAGAAAAATGTTTACATTAAATTCATCAGTTAAATACAATTAAAAATTAAAAAAAGAAAACCAAGGAGGTTTAGTTAATAAGCAGGTAAATTATAAATGATGGTCTGGGTTAGTTAAAAAATAAAATGTATGCATGTATAGCTCCAAAATCTCTAAATTTATTGTCTTATATTGCATGTATTAAATGAAAGTGTGCAGTACACTGTTTTCATCCGGAGTGTAAAAATGTAATCTGTTCTGCTAGGGCGGTCCCTTCTCCTCCAATAGCTCCATTTGTTGGTCCCGGCGCTCTATGCTGACAGATGATAGCTTGAAGTCGTCTCCTTAGTTTGCCGGCTCTATGTGTCACTTTCAAGTCCCATTAGCCACTAAGACATACTGGAACACCCTCTCGCACGCACGCACGCACGCACGCATGCACACTAACACACACACACACACACACACACACAGACAGCTGTCAGTGCCCGCAAACTAACACTCCAAATTAGTTATTTCCCTTCCATATTCTCTTCTCCATTCTACACTTTGGGTGCTCGCAGTTGTTTGCTATGAAAGATTTTTTGTTTTGATTCATTGTAAGTGTGTTTCATTGAGTGCGGTGTCAGATACACTTATCTCTTTCTCTCCCGCTCTCTCTCTTTTTTTGGTTTCAGGTTCGGAGCACAGTCAACAGGATCAAGGAGAGGAGAAAAGCCCTTAATTTTTCAGTATGTAATCCTGTATTTTTTGTTTTTAAGTGTGTGTGTGTGTGTGTGTGTGTGTGTGTGTGTGTGTATGTGCGCACGTGCATGCGTGTCTGATACACACTTATGTGACAGACTAAATTTTCCTTGTCAATGAAAGCTGGCCACAAAGATGCCCTTATACATCAAACATAGACCCTCCGTAATAGCTCTCCCCCTTCCTCACTCTGCCTATTGCAGCACCTTCATCCCAGCAATGTCAAGCTCCGTAGTGGGTTACACTTTTCTAATCCAGGACAAGCCGTCCCCTGATATTAAAGTGTCAGGCTAGTATTTATACCTTGTTGGACGCTGCCGTTTGGCTGAGGTGGTGGGATGCTGTGTGTGTGTGTGTGTGTGTGTGTGTGTGTGTGTGTGTGTGTGTGTGTGTGTGTGTGTGTGTGTGTGTGTGTGTGTGTGTGTGTGTGTGTGTGTGTGTGTGTGTGTGTGTGTGTGTGTGTGTGTGTGTGTGTGTGTGTGTGTGTGTGTGTGTCTAGGAAGATCATACTGTAGCCTACGCAAAGCACTTTAAAAGTACTTAATAGTCTCTAGCACACACAAACAGGCACACACCACACACACATATTGACAATTATAGACCCTAGCACCTTGACAAACACCTACTCTCATCATTCCACACTCCTTTGCCCTCACCATTTCTCTCTCTCTCACACACACACACACACACACACACACACACACACACACACACACACACACACACACACACACACACACACACACACACACACACACACAAAATGCATCTTGTCCCTTATGAGTGATAACATTAACTCCACTCCTCTTTGGCCAGTAACACTTTGTCCTGCCCCTCCCACTGCACCCTGACCCACACATATGTACCCCCCTAGTATCCCCCACCCTCACACACTTCAGGTCATTGAAGAAGGAATGAAACCATTTCTGACGGTTGATTATTATTTTTTTTTTAAATATCAGGGCGCCCCTACTTCCTTTTGACCCCCCACCTCAGAGATGGACACTGTAAGGATGGGAAGAAATGAAATAAATAAATAGATAAATTAAAGTGTGTGTGTGTGTGTGTGCTATGTGTACTGTGTGTTGGGCGGGTTGGTGGAGGGGCCCCCTGGGGCCCCTAGCCGCCAGGTGCAGTCTGATATATTGGCTGTTCTCAGTTTATCAGTGAGCCCCCCCTGTCTACTGTCATTTTTACTGCTTCCTCTCCCCTCTGGTCGTGGCAATTTTCCAATCTTGCCGGGTTCCGCTACCAGAATGCGTGTTTTAGCCATCACTGTCGCCTGACGGTTTTTAGCTAATGCTATTTTGTGCCATTAATCCTGCTTGAAATACTGTATCTACCTGTCCTTTGGTTATATAGGAGACATTTGGCTCTAGATGACCGCACATGCCCCTATATATTCCTTGTTGTAAAACATAGGATTGGGTATCGTGCCTTGCCGGGGCTTTGGCTGTGTTATTGTATATGGGGATCATTTGAAGACGAATGGCACTCGGAGATAGAGGGGTTTATATTTTGTATTATTTGCAACGATTGAAGGGTTAACCCAATGGGATAATTAACTGCAACTAAAATTTAAGGATTTAAAGTGGTTATTCAAAATAAAACAGATCATTTGAAATTTTCATTGTCCCTTTTATTCCTTGATCACCAACATTACAACAGCTTAGCCGAGGTCATCTGATCTATTAGATATTCTAGCATCTGTAGGATGATTGTGTCTGATACATATTTTTAAGTAAGGTGAAGCACCAGGCTGATACTGTAACAAGTCATTCACTGGATCTTCTCAGTGCACATAACATCAGATTATATATATATTATATAACCTAGCACAAAACGTGAAAATCATTAAAATATTGTGGGAACAATTTAACTATAAATTGCTTTTGGTGCAGTGACATGACACACCTCTGACCCCGACGACCTCTCCTATAAATTCCACCAGACCTAATCGCACACTCTCCCCTCTTAAATTATACACTACATTCAACCTTTTCAGCGCTCTTCCATGTGGTAGCCCTCTACAGGGGCGCGGGGCGCACACAGCTTTTTTAAGCCTCAGGGGGTGGAGTGTAATACTCACACACACACACACACACACACACACACACACACACACACACACACACACACACACACACACACACACACACACACACACACACACACACACACACACACACACACACACACACACTTTGACCAGTGTTGAGTGCCTGTTTGATACCAAGTATCTCCTGACCCACCCTGACCTCCCTCTTGTACACACACAGCCAGATTGCTTTGTGAAATAAAGCTGTCAGTCGCAGGACCCAAATAAAAAACAACTCCCCCCTATACTTCATGCCCCTGACACCACTGAAATATAGATATAAATTGGAAGTGGATTAGTTTTTTTGATCTTAATTCAAGTTTTGACAACATATAGGAAGCAATGAATTGGTCTGAATCAGTCTTGGAGCTGGAAAAAAATTAATTGAACTGGAATGTGATTTTCACAAGTGGACAGTAGAGAGTTGGTGCTTCTTTTCTGTATGTCTGGTACCACAGAAACAGGTATGAAATAGCTGCATGTTGTCTGATCAAAGACTTTAAATGCTGTTTATTTCTGTTGCTGGGACCCCTGGTTTGAGTGACTTACAATGACGTGTAGCAGTGCAAGTATTTGTCTTTTTCCACTTGTGTGTGTATATGTGTCGTATTAACTGAAACTATACATCAACAACACACAAAAGCAGCCAGAATGGCAGCCCCCAATTGTAGAGGCATTCCTGTGTGATAGAAGTAAAGTATGAAATATAAGAGGCCCTGGAGCCTGTTGAAGCCCCCCAGTCTGTTTGAGAGCTGTGCAAACAAATGGGTTTTCTGTGATTGCAGTTTATTTTGGTCTGGCTGGAAGGATGCGTGTGCATGTGTGAAACACTGAGGTCTCTGAGTTAAATTCATAGAGCAGCTGCTCAGGTTTGGTCTTAGAATTGTGGGAAGGACAATACAGTAGTCTACAATAGCCCATGACATTAATGTTAATTAATGTAAGTCTAATGTAATTGGTAATCAGAGAAAAACTATTATCAAAATAGGGAAAATGTAAAACGCCATTAATCCTTTTAACTGATTAGTTCTTCAGTGCACAATATATCCTCTTATGTTCTTTTTAAATACAAAAGGTTGACTTTAAACTGTGTGAATAGTTTTTTTTTATAAATTGTGTTTAATGCAAACACAATTTTAATTTATTTTCTATCACCTATTAAACTGGAATGGATATAAAAGAGAGAGTCACAATTAGTCTGATGATCATTGTGATGAAAGAAAAAATGTGCATCACTAAAATGCATCACCAATGATCAGCGAGTAAAGAATGGATGAGTTGATGATGGATGGTTGATGCCTTTGTTCTCATCAGTTAATCCAGTGACTGTGTATTCCTTTACAGGTACACAACCCTACAGTGAACTCCTGCAGCTGATACTGCCTTCTCATTACTTACAGAACTGCGCCAGTTCCCGACCATCCAGCTCAGTTACCAGCTCTCGTCCTGTCAGTTTCCCATTAGGAACTACCCAAAGCCAAGAGGAGGAAGCCACCTACACTTGCAACACTCCCGGCCTGGGGAAGGAGGAAGAGAGGACCAGAGGTGAGTTATCAGACTAATCTCATACAACCATAAGGCAAATCAGACTCTTAGGGCCCTATCTTGCACCCAGCGCAGCAGCACACAAACATGCAAAAGATTAAAAATTAAAATATTATAATGTGAAATAGTATCATGATATGATCTCCTTGCGTGCTTTCACTTCATGCAGGAGCAGATCAGTTTCTTCTCCTGAAAATCTCTCCTTCCTGCTTAGCAAATCCGCCATCATAATAGCAATGCGCCAAGGTACAAACGCGCCTGGCTTTTAAAGAGAATGACACTCTTATTGGTTTATTGCATGTTATGCCAAAAACACACCTATAAATTAATTAAGACACTAAGTGCTACCCTTTTGAACAATGTGCCTGGCACACAGACCCTTTTTCCGCCGTTAAACTAGCAAAAGTGGATTTGTACACGCCCTAAACGCAACTGCACCAGGCACTTCACGCCGTGTGCTTAGATTGTTAAAATAGAGCCCTTAGCCTCTCCCCAATTATATATACTAACTTTTTGATTTTCAGTCACTGACATTATCATTAATGTTATTAGTTAGACCTGTGCTTTCCCTGCGTTGACAAGAAAATATGTTTGTTGAGAAAAAGATCTATATTCAGACCCAGACATATAATTCTCATTTTAAAGTTGACCGTGCGGTGACAAGGCAAAGCCACTGAAACAATGAAATGCTAATGATAGTTTTATGAAACATTAGAAAGAGCCCTAGTATTTGCTGAAATCAGATTCACCTCCTGCCTGCCTCACTGTAATATCCTCTTGCTCAGGTTTATCTCAACAGTCTCAAAGACACATATATTTAGAGTCTGGTAAAACATGGGGTCTATGCAAATGCTGAAGCAGGGAAAATTTTACGGTATCCTGTTTTGTCACTTATTGTGAGTGTATAGCCTACTGTACAGGACAGCGGCTATCTGTGGTGTAACATAGTGTCGATGAGAAACCTAGTTCAACAATCTAAAACCCATTATAGTATGTGTATTTGAGAACTCCTTTCCTTTGTGCCATAAGGTAATATAAAAAAAAAAAGACATATTGGCAGACAGCTATTCAGGCGGGTAATCTCCAGCTTGAATTCTATACTCATGTTTTAGGCTAGACTTTAAATCATATGAGTAATGGGCCAAAAATGCCGAACCAAGAAAAACCTAACTGAGCAACTTTCACAGCAATAAAATGGGTGCTAGCTTGGATCGCTGCATCCAGTATTCACAGTACAACTGTGATAAACTTAATTCAAAATAGCTATGACTGGAATCCAGCTATTATTTCTTCCAGACTTCTGTCTAACTTTTGAATACAGTTACAGTTGGGGCTTCGGTACTTCACCTAGTACTATTTCTAATTCACTTTTTTGTAGTTGATCAAATTATTTGAACCAGCTTTCCTTGTTAATTTGATTACTCTGCCAGTCTTGCTTCTCAAAAAGCACAAACAATCCACCATCTCTTAAAAAGAATAAGGAAGGCCACCCATCATGTGCTATTTTTTTAGAGTGAAAGATGAAATCTGAATATATAAGAATAGGTGAATTGTGTGGGTTGTGTGCCTTTTTTTCTTAACGTATGCTCTCTTTTGAAGAGGGCAGCCCCTGTAGCCTTGCTTTTTGAAAAATTCCAGTCAGAAGTGCCTCTGAATTAATTTCATTTCAAATACAGCCAAGCCTTTTCACTTAATAATTCAATGAAATTAACAAGTGTTGACAGGTCATGTGTGGCGTGTGTGTGCACAGTATGTGGGTGGCAGACTAGGTAGGCCGCACCTCATTCAACCAAACATCTACTGCATTATTCCCACTCGATAAGTTCCAATAAGACCCTCCTCTCACATTTTTTGAGGCAATAAGTTTTCATAAAGACTTCTGTGCATAAGCTTTTAATTTGCACTCACTTGCATATTATGAGTTACACCTAGCTAAAACTAATGCAGTCTTTAACAACAGCTCTGCAATAAATTGTGTCTTCATTAAGTTTATAATGTTGCATTGTTGAAAATCTTTGGAATGGTGTTTAACTTAATGGATATTTTAGAGGCTTTAGTTAGTTTGTGGCGCTGTCAATTGTATTGTGTTATGCAGAGAGGTGTTTGCAAAGTTGCCATGAAGTTGAATCAAGTTTAAGCTATGTATATGGACATATATTCCCCCACTGTTCCCCCACTGGCATATCTGCAAGGCATTACTGCAATGCACTCTGAAACAGAGAGTAGCGTCTGGCCTGTTGATTGAAATCAGACATCAGAAATCTTGTGTTAAACTTGAACACTAACCAGACACCCTGGCTTCAATCTAGCTGCCCGACCCACGCTGCACTCAGCAGAGTTAAGAGTCATTTGGTTTTGGAAAAGATTGGAGATACCCGTTTCAAAGCAGAAAAAAGAAAGAGGCAGAGGTCGATCCCTGGTTTCATTCTGTAATTTAAAGCCGGTCTTAGTGTCACTTGCTCTGTTGCCCTAGTTGATGCAGCATTTACATTTTTTTTTTTTTATGCAGCATTTACAGTGTTCATTTTTTTTTTTTTTTTTAAATAAAAAAAAAAAAAAAAAAAATTTATGAAAATAACAAAAAAGTATATATTTGACAATAACAGAAATTATATTGACAATGTTTAAGTTATGCCCCATTTATTTATGGGGCATGTATTGACAATGATATAGAACAATATGAATAAACACACAGTGTCTGTATCTGTTAAATACTCTGTGGGTCATGGTTTAGGACTTGTAAAATAATGATATTAACATTTGAATAGTACATGTGCTGTGTGCTATTGCTCCGTGTTGCCGCTCTGTGCACCTCCCAGACTGTGATTTACAGCGTTTCCTTTGCAGGGGATTTGCATGGTCCTCAACACTATTACTGTCTCTTTCATTCACTCAGCGTGTAGTAGTTAAATCAGTCCCTACGCCACATTTACATGACCGAACCTTCAATGCAACCTGATGAATCAAACTCGGCAGCAGATAACATGTTTTTTGATGTAACGCAATTGCAGAAATAATTGATTGTCAGATGATATTATTCAGCCCATTTGCTACCCCTTCAATCTGCTCCCTTAATGCTACTGCATGCGAATGCGATCGGCTCCGTGTGATTGAGTGCTGGGAATGGGTTGGCTCATACACTACAAACTAGTGCAACTGTATGCTTATTATCATCCAGCAGGGCATACGCAGGCAAACATGCACCACATTCACTGTAACTAATCATCATCAAAAGTCACTTCACTATAATCTCATACTACATGAGGTGACTGAATATATGTTTTCATACTGGTATTTTTTTTTATAAACATGTCTGTGATCCTGTGAAATGGTGATACAGCAGTTGACCAGTTTCTCTGAAAGGGCAAGTGGACAGTTTGATTATGTTTGATTGATTCAATCATTAATGTTGTCATACAGTTTCTCTAAAATGTAAAAATTCAAGCAGTGCAATACTTAAAATATGCTTGCTATCATTTCCGATCAAATAGCATTTATATAATTTGTAAAACAGAAAATCATCGAACCAAACCATGACACGACTGAAAATGAGCAGAATCTTGCCTTTTGGGAAGTGGTAGATTAACAATATTGATGCCTTTATTTTAAACGTACGCTCCACATATGGTACAATATGTCTTCTCGTCATGAAGCACAAACAACAACGAACAAACAAGCCCAATTTTCCCTAACAATAACCACACCATCTCCTAAGTGATAGTGGTAGCTTGCATGTACAAGGTCAACCCCTTTCTTATGCCTTTTCCATCTTTCTGTTTACTCAGGTTGGTTGGCACAAATGTCCACAGCAGAAAGTGGATTATGTTGAGGGTACATGGTGAAAAATGTGAACAAAATAAAGCACATATTTTGCTGTGAGCACACGAGAAGGACAAGTGCATAATGAAGGAATAGGGGCTGAAGTGTGGGGGGGTATATGAATTGAAAGGGGAAGGGTTGTGTGGGTGTTTGTGTATGTGCATGAGTGTTGCATTCCCGATGAGATGGCCCCACACAATGGCTGAGTTGAAGGCTGTGGGCCCTTTTAAGCAGGAAAAATATGCTGGATCACTAGTGTTATCTCACGTCACGTTCTTGCTTTGTTAAAGCGTCCTTCTCAACGAATAAAGATGGACAAGCAGTTATCTTTCTTTTGTGGTTCATGTTTTGAATTCAAAAGGTTATTGAGGTTTTTGTATTGGGTCACTTTTCCTTTAGGCATTGTTTTACTTCTTGAGAAATTTGGGTATGTCACGCTCTTTCATGTCCAATTTGTGTCAGTATTGATGGTGCAATGGCGATGGCACGTGTTCTTGATGTCATAGTTTTTTTTTTTTTTTTTTATATAAATGTGATGGTCATAATCATGTTAGAGATTTTAGTCAGGATTTTTTGTGGTGAGATGTCAACATAACCAGGTGACTTTACTGAAGAAAAAATACAGTATTGCAATCCTCACAAGTTCATCGTAGCAAACCTGATTTTTGGTGTCATTTCCAGTTTACATAACTCAACTTGTAGGAACCATATGCCTACACGTTGCTGACATCTGACACCCATTCCCCTTCCTCTTTTCCTGACATGTGTTCCTCAGCATCCCTCGCAATTAGGGGCCTTGTAGATAAAGTAGTATGGCGGTCTATTGCATGCATCTTCTGCAGATTACATACAGATCCTTTGCTGACACCACCATGGGGTTGACTCCCCCTTGCCTCCCTCCACTCACACAACAACACTTGTCATGCATGTTTAGCCCAGTTCATTGACATGCAACAGGATCCCCTGCTCCAAAGATACAAAAAAGAAATATTCCCCTGGGTAATGACAGCATGTTTGAAGCAATCATCTGGGTGCTTGCTGTTGATTCACTTTCTTCTGTTTGCAAGTCCACTTCTTTATACCATGCACTATGAATAGAGCTGTGCAATACTGGAAAAGTCAAATGTCACAATATGTTTAATATATTACCTCAATACCACTATATGCTGTATCAATGAAATATATACTGTTTTAGGGATACATATTGGAGATGTCCACTCAAGTTAACACAAGAAAACTCAAAGACCAAATTGTTAGAGGGATATAATGTCCAGCTCCTCAACTACATGCCATCTTTACCAGCAGGACAGTAACACGCACACACACACGCACGCACGCACGCACGCACGCACGCACACACACACACACACACACACACACACACACACACACACACACACACACACACACACACACACACACACACACACACACACACACACACACACACACACACACACACATCATATTTCACATACTGTTAGTGCAATTTGTAATTAGATTCTTTTTCACTTCATAGACACATTTGTTTAACATTATGAAGTACTATTCTACAGTACCCAGTTTTTCTAAGACTACTGTATTCAGAAATCAATTGTCTGTGTGCACTGAAGTCTGTTTTGAACATAGTAAGAAATGTTTGCCTTTAACTGTAACCTATTTTACCAGTCAATTTAAAAACAGAAGTTAGTATTTATATGCTGGCTCAAGGTGGGCGGAGTAACAGTTTTTTTCCTAGTTTGATAGTGGTTTAAAACTACTTGTGTTTTGGTTTCAACTGGTGCAACAGGCCACTGGTATTTGGAGTCACCAAATGTGCTTTAGGAAGAATAAGAAGAAGAATTTGTTGCTCTGGGAATTGACATCACATTGATAATTACCAAAGCAGAATCACAGACATTAGTGCTGAGGTGTGCCTGTGTGACAGAGAGGTATTTGGCCTCTGAGCGGCAGCTCGTGTTCAATGTCTCGCTGATGCAAACTGATGTGTACTAATTCTACATCTGCTCAAAGCAAACATGGCATAAAAGTTCAGCCAAGTCCCCAAAAAATCCCTTCCCTACAACTTATCTTCGCCTCCTCTTTCTCTGTGCACAAATTAAATTTGACGGTTTCCCCTGTATCCTTTATGGATTTTGAAATCACGGACAAATAAGTGGATATGAATTTTGGGTTTTGTGTGTGTTTGTGTGTGTGTGTGTGTGTGTGTGTTTGAGATTTGGCTTGTTGGCCTGGCTGTTTAGAGCATATGTGGCCCTGAAATGGGCTCTTGTCATGTGGGCTGAAGCTTTGAGGACTTGATTGTAGCCTCAGTGTAAATACCCAAACAAACATGCAACAGTCAAAATGTGCTATGGGTTTGCCATATATTTACATTCCTCTTCCTCTCTCCCACTAGGTTTCTTTCACTCTCTCTTCCTCTTGCGTCTGATTTGTTAATGTGTATTAACTTGCTAGCTAGCTTTTATTTATTCTTTTTTCTTTGCTCCCTCTCTTCCTCTGACACACATTCCTTCCATTCCTTTTATTCTCTGTTTGTGAATGATATTTGTAATATTTGTGGTTCCATGTGTCATGGCTAAATTCGGAGACTTTGTGACAGGAATTAAGATTTAAATTGTCAGTTTAAAGCACTTGTCCACCATTTCTCACTGTTGTGTGAAAAATCTCAAAAACATTCTTAGATCATTTGAAACACTTAAACGACTGCATTTTCTGCACTCGTACTACATTCTGGCATTTCATATTCATCACCCCCAATGAAACAAATCCAAAGATGAAATATTGAGCCCATTTGGTTGTTCTTAAGTGGCTTTAAGCGCAACTGTTTATGCATATTCGCCCAGCCGCTACAAAGCGTACCAGGCTTCTCAAATTTGTTTTTCACAGCTGTTCTGCATAACAACGCCACGCTATCACGCACAGGCAAAAGTCTGGTGAAGGGAATCTATTCATAATTCAAAGAAACAACAAGGCACAAGCAGTGGCGTTGTCAGATATAACAAATTGAGGAGGAAAAGAGTTGAATTTGTATCTGCTTACAGAGGTTGACTGCATTTTACATACTGCAGGTGCCGCTGAGTGCGTGGTAATAGGATATATGATGGATGGCCAAGCCGCATGGGCTCCCATTCCTCTGGGTTATTCATCTATTTATCTGCTTATTTATTTATTGCTTCACCCAGAGAGACCCTCGCAAACTCAGGATTTGCCTAAGGTGCAATAGTACCTAAAAGAGGCCTAGCATTGGCCAGTATGGAAATGGGAGGACCATTCCGAGGTATGGAAATCCTCTGTTGAGCAGTGTGTCAGGTGTACTGATGTCTGTGCTGACGTTCATTGGTGGTGTTGGTGGTTTAAAGGGGCCTGCTGTTTGTTGAATCTTGAATCTTTCAACTAAACCAGAAAACAAAATCATGACACAGTGTCTCACATTGTAGAAACCCCAAATGAAACTCAGATTGCAAATATTGGAACATATATGCAAACTTATTCAGACATATATTTCAACACATGGTAGTAGAGCCAAGCTTTTGTCATTTGAAGGATTGTTATTAGTACTCTGTTTGCAGAGATTGCACATTGGTTAAGAATTTCTTTTGCAAATTGGTCAGCTATCATACTGTCTAAACAAACAAAAACATTTCCAAAAGTTTGAAAAATGAAAGATCCACCTTGTTAAATTAAAGACAACATAGTCATTAAATTGAAACCAAACAAGATGAAATCAAACTTTAAAAATAATTGTGTGATATATTTGAATAATATTGGATTGATAAAATGCACTTCTAGCAGTCAGCCTCACACCATGAAACCAAACCTACAGGGACATGGAGCCTTTGATCGCACACAGCCATCAGCTAACTGCCTTTCATGTTTAACCCTGTCACTGCTCCCCTATCGAGGGTTTCACGCAAAGACCTGCATGTTCCCTGGGGCAGGTCACCTCTCCTGGGCCAAGCTGTCTCACAGTTTACCACGCCCCACGTCATTACCTCGCTCTCCAGCAAAGAGGGGACACTCCACTCTATCTTAGTAAATATGCACTGTATAAAGCTGCACTACTCAATATTTTTGTATGAAAATACATCAGCCTAAATCACAAATTGTGTCCATCCTTCCTTGTGTGTCCACTGCATTTTCATACACGTGCATCAATTTTTCTGCAAGCGTCTTTACACAGTACTAAAGCAGTCCCCACTACCATCATGCAGCTGCCAACAGGACCTCTAAACCAATATCAGCACTCCCCCTCCCTTCCCCCCCAGAACATTTTTCCATCGTCCTCATCTCAACAGCCCATGGCACGACATAGCCGGCAGCTTACGACGAAGCAAAGTGGGGAAGAGGGAGGGAGGAATGGGGTAAGGGGGGAGTCAGGCCGTAGATCAGGGCAGGGAGGATGGCGGCGGGACCAGGGGGTGACAGGGGAATAACATCCCTTTCTCCTCAATCGACAGGGACCATAACTCCTGCCTCTCCAGGGACAGATTGAGAAAGGCAATAGCCCAAGGGGCTGTGAAGCACGGATGCTTAGGAGAATTGAAAGTTAAAAGAAAAACGCAGTTTGCTGAGCCACTGCCACTGATTCAGCCGACAGCACCACTCTTTGCTACTGGGATTTTCTTATTTCTTGTAATTCTTTTTTTTTTTTTTAAGACAGCAGTAGAAAGGCCCAAGTGACATACTGTCCATATGGATTATCAAACAATATATCTTCAAGGGTTGTCATGTAGTATTTTCCCCATTTTTGTTTTCTGCACTCATTGAAGTTAGTGGGAGAATGTGCACATCTTTCTTTTTTAGTGACCTGAGGTGTTGGCCTCAATTGACAGTAAATAGTTTTTTGGTGGGAGAGGTTGATGAGATGAAAATTGTTTCTGAAGAGATTAACTTTGTTCTTTTGACTTCATTGCCACTAGTTAGCGATAAGCTGCCACAATTAGCCAATAACACCTTGGCAATATGTGTTCACACAGGCAGTGACAGAATCTATTCTAGTGCCAGACATGTGTGTCGCGTTGGATGAGGCAATCCCGATGTGTGATGTGAACACTGTTTACATTTTTTTTGTGCATTACCACCTTTGATAGTCAGAAGACAAGCATATACTTTTACATTCAATTGGATAACATGTCTGACTTAATCAAAAAAGACACTCATTTAAAAAGTGAAGTCATTTCTGATAAAGTCCCACCAGAGCTGTGAAGTTGTATATGACTCTGAAGTCTAGGGCCGTATTACACACAATGCAGATGTATTTCTAGAGTGCTGATGTAATGTAATAGAGTCTTCTCTGTTTGGTTTACCCTATACAGTAACTATGTATAAATGATGAAACTGGAAAGAGAAGATAGGAAATAAATATAGAGTATTGCTGCAGAATACCTTATATAGTGACCGGTGAGTTACAGTACATGTAATGGTTTAATAAAAGTATAGGATGGCGATTCACACTGTTTAACTGCTATGTGATTATACAGTCAGCGCTGAGTCAGCAAATAAATCACAGCTCCTCTCTCCCCTCACGCTGCCTGTTGTCTCACTTTTTTAATTTCTCTCTCTCTCTCTCTCTCTGCTCACTAAAAAGAATCTCAGCTTCAGTCTCTCTCTTGTTTCTCTTTCTTCCCCTTTTCCTTTATCTTCCTCTCTCTCTCTTTTCCATCTCTCTCTCTCTTTCTCTCTCTTTCTTTCTTTCTCTCTCTCTCTCTGTCTTTTTCCATACACTCTGTCACTCACTCCACTCCTCAACATTACCCTGTTTGGAGTGGGCTGGGAGCAGGCGGGTAGCAGCTTTTATGGCCTGATCAATTTTACAGTGGCTTATTGAATAGCTTTTAATGCCCTCCTTTACTTTCAGTTGTAACCTGCAGAGTGTCTGCCGCTCCAGGGCTGATATGATGGCTCGCCAGAGAGAGAGACAATAAATTTTAATACATCGTCTCTGGAAAATTACACGTTTAATCATTGATTTTTATTGGCTCATCATGATAACATTATCCCAGTGGGTGAGGGTGGACAAAAGAGCGGCTATTAAAATAAAAGAGGTTGAATTAGTTATGGCATTTTAAAGAGTGAAGTTGACAAAATGAAATGGTGGCATAACCAACTTCCTTCATCTAATATACTGTGTATTGATTGGTACTGTAACTGTTATATATGGACAATTTGATGCAGTAACCATTTAAACAAGTGGAACCATCTCCAGATATTTTTCACTGTGTCAGTTTGTTGAGACAAAAGACAATATTGAATGTCAACTGCTGAATGTTTTAATGGCCAGGAATTAAAAGGAAAAAGACTAATATAATTTCAAATGACTCACAGACCAAATTATATTGTGTACAGGGTTTCTGTTGGGGCTGTTTGGTAATAGTACCTCAGTTATCTGTAGATCTATCTCTACTTTCCTGAAATCAAAATAGGTTTAAGCTAAATTAACTTTCTTCACGTTGCCGTCTTAAGGGGCAAAAGATCATTTAGATGACATTCAGTCTACAGCGAAGACGGTGTAGTTAATTTGAAATGCTTTTTGGAAGCCCTTATCATTAGCCTTTCCAAAACCTGAAAATGTTCCACCTAGTGAAATGTGTTCCTCTAAGTTAATGCAATTTAAAAAAATACAAATAGATGTAGAATGCATTTCCTCCAATGCACTTGCTATCTTGTTACACACATTCTTTATTCTTAAGTCATTGTGTCTCTTCATTTTTTTTTTTGCTGTTTCCTATTTATTAATTTATTTTTAATAACAGAAACATATCATGTTTGTAATGCCATGAAAAAGTATACAGATTTGATCTGACTTTTTGATATAAAACAATAACCAAACAAAGTTGAAATGCAATTTGATTTAATTAAGGAAGTGCATGTTTCTTTTTCTTTTTTGCAGAACACACTGCCAAAAGTTGCAGAAATTAGCAACTACAGTACCTACTAATCTTAACTACTAACTACTAACATACTGTATATCTGTAGTTTGGTCTACTTTGCCCTATGTCACATCCTTTGTGATTTCACCTCAACAACTAGAGTGCAAGAAAGGTGAAATTTGAATGTGTGTGCACCAAGATTTATCGTCTGCATATAAAATAAATATCAGGATCATTAAGTCCAACTCTACTGCCATCAAGCTGATGAAAGCTGGCAAACACACAGACTTCATAATGCTGTGTGTGTGTGTGTGTGTGTGTGTGTGTGTGTGTGTGTGTGTGTGTGTGTGTGTGTGTGTGTGTGTGTGTGTGTGTGTGTGTGTGTGTAAGGTATGTGATAAGGTAGATTGACTCCTAATATAAACTGTAGAGGTGTCTACTGACATCCGTATAGCTGTGCCCTTTGTGTCCCTGCCTGGCAACCTCATTTTCTGTGTGTGTGTGTGTGTGTGTGTGTGTGTGTGTGTGTGTGTGTGTGTGTGTGTGTACAATATTTGTATGTCTTTGTGTTTGAAAAAAAAAAATACAATGCAATATGATTTCATTCTTGCTTCTGGGATTGTGTTTGCAAATACTTTATTAAAGTTGTGTAATGTTTGTGAAGGTCTGTGGGTGCTAGACGGTTAGTTTGGGTTAGTGAGGGAGCAAGTCAGTGGACCTACATATATGTCTGTATACACAACTTCTCTCTCTCTCTCTCTCTCTCTCTCTCTCTCGCTCTCTCTTACACACACCACACATAGAACACGCACACAAACACACACTTGGGCAGGTTAGCCCTCCTCCACACCGGCACCTGCTCCGTTGAAGGTGAAAGAAGTGCTCACTTGAGCTCATTGAAAAGTAGATGTGACAGTAAATTTTTCAGGCCCTTGTGAGATGGGAGATCTTGTTATAGCAGTCAGGATGGGGGTCAGGGCAGTGGCTGCTTGATGATTGAGGAAAAGAGAAGTAAATTCATTCTGCTTCGGGCACTTTGTCAAGTGCCAGTAGCTTACTGTTGAGAGCCACTCACCCATCACCGTGTTACGGCCCCAGAGGTCACCTCCACCGCCATAAATCTGCCTCGCCTGCTAAACCTACTGCCTCCCCCTGGCTGATCACGAGCAGGGAGATAGGCTGCAGCTGCTGCTGCTGCTCCTCATAGTCACTCAAATGAAAAAAGGCAGAGGGGAGAATATAGATTCTGCTTTTGATGCTGCTGATGGTTTAAGAGCAGGACACTGGATGTGCTGTGCCACAGGGGGGATGTGTACGTTTGGACTAATGGTTGTGTTGTGTGTGTGAAAGGATGGATGGATTGCATATTTATAGCAAGGGGGCATTTTGTGTGTGTGTGTTACAATAGGGGCTTGCATGCATTTCCATATACATTTTATTTTATGTTTTATGAGTGAGTCATACAGTGTGTTTGTGTGTGTAAAGGAGGATTTTTCCAAGTCTTTTTAGACTGTCAAAGAAATGTTGATGATTGAAAAACAGATTGTGCATCAAGGCAGCAGGAAAATGTAACAAGAGAAGGCTGATGTTGCAAACTCAACACTTCTTGTAGTTGCTTTTTCACATGTTTTTGCAGACAGAGAAATAACTAAAAATAATAATCATTTATCATATTAATCCCTGCATCACCTCACCCTTTCCTACATAACCTGCTCATCAGTCCACACAAGCTAAAAATCTGCATAATAGTGCAGAGAGAAAAGGGCTATTGCAGAGTGGCAAAAAAGGAGGAAATAAAACCAAGAGGTAATAAAGTAAATTATCATACAAGGGAGGGAAAGGGAAGCCTACACACTATTGGAGTGTTACATTTTCTATCACTCTAGTCAACAAAGTAAAAGAATATTGAAAATGTAAGCAGTACATGATGTGTCTCTCCAACACTATTACTTGTTGCCTTTGCCCAGTCTATTTGCGTCAATATTATACATAAAGCGTTACTGTCCTGCATCACACAGTTCCATCCAAGTGAATGGCTGCCTTAAAGCAAGGCACATACAGTAAAAGTGTCCTGACAACAATCAGTTTCAAAATATTATATTTTGTGTTAGCAGCAGAACTCTCAAATGTTGTACACTGCAGCTTTGCTCATTTACATAATCAGTGTTAGTAAATGCACTGCGACATTTAAAAAAAACGTGCATCATTGCAAAAGGTTGCAGCCAAAATCAGCCTCTCAGTGTTTGTGTCCAAAATGTTTTATTTAATAAGAATTTTAAATTGATTCCTTTTGGGCTGAAGTTTACCAGCACTGGTTGATGTTGAGCCATTTATTTTGACATGATAGCTAGGTGAGAAAGGGGGGGAAGACATGCAGGAAATCGTCACAGGTCAGATTCGAACCCTGGACCTCTGCGTCGAGGCATAAACCTCTCAGTATATGTGCGCCTGCTCTACCCACTGAGCCGACCCGGCCACTGTAGAGCCATTTTTTATTATGAAATGTAAGATTGGTGGATTAGAAGATTGTTTTAAGTGTTTATGCACTGCCAACATACTCTCTAGACATTCAAGTTGTTCCAAGATAACAAGCAAAAATCGACTTTTAATACTTAATGAGGACCAAAAAACTATATCTTATATTACAACTCTCACAGTCAAAAGTCAAAAACTAATCTGGGCTTGTGAACTATTTCTGGGGAGCTCCCTTAAGAAGTTTTTCTTTGGTCGCTTTTGTCTGCAACATTTAGAATCCAGCGAAATTCTGCCACTTTTAGAGTGTGGGTAGGACTACAGTTTCAATACTTAGCCTCATATTCTTTCATTGGGTCACACCAAAACAGAAACCAACCATACACAAAACCATAGGGGATCCTGTTCTGTCTTTCTAAATTGATAATTGGTATATAGCAAAATTCTTCATATCTTTTGCCATGTGCTAACATTTTTCTTGGATGGTGGTAGAGGACTAAAGTCAGAAGAAGGAAAAATGATCTGGTGTGGGTGTCTGTGTGTTTGTATGTGCATGTGTTGTTTTTTGTACACATGCTTGTCCACATGTGCACAGATGGGGAGCGATCGCTTTTTTCTAAAGTTTGTCATCGTGCACCATAATTACACCTGCCCTGACTATGTGCGTGCATATGTATTCCAAACCCATGTGTACATGTGTGAGTGTGTATCTGTGTGCACACGCCTTTCAAGCTTGTAGTGTAACAACGCCAGCCTGCTTTCAATATAGCCTCTTATTAGGTGGTGATTATCCTGCCTGCATCTGGCTTCTTTCAGCCTTTGACTGGAAGTTGGAGAGGCCAGGGGCACCCTGGGAAGAAAGGAGTGAAAACTTCCTGAACCCAGCTTTCACCCCCCACCTCTCAACTCCAGTGTACCCCTTAACCTCTCAAGGAACCTCCTTACTTTCACACTGGTGTGTTTTCTATAAACACTAGAACATTCCAAATTGGGCGGAGAAATGTGTAGGTGGTGCTCAGACTGTTTGCATACATGGATGCATGTTGTGGGCTGGTAAAGGTATTGTAGAAGTAACCTTCCAATTAAGTTCGACCTGTTCTACAATTGCACTCAGTGTATCGTGTATCTGTCCAGAATTAACCCTGGAATTAATGGTCAATACTCGTGAACTATCCCATATTTATACTGCAGATGAATATTGTGTTTTATCTGGTTAGTTAACAGTTTACAGACTTGTCATTGTATCTTCTCATGGCTGTAAATGCTGTTAAATTGTAATTGTTCCAATATAGAGACTGGATGAAATCACATTTCAGAAGTATTTCAGCAACCATCTTACATAATGGCTGCATTTGTGGGGAGTCATTGCATTTACTCAGTCATAGTTAACCACAAGCTAGTGGGGACGTGGATTAATATGCCTTTCCTCTAATGCTACATGCTGAAATCTCTGACTGTATTGAGGTGAAATGTCAACCCACAGCTTCTCTCAAAAAAGTTAGTTTTTGTACAAAGAATTACCATAGCCGAGCTGCCAAAAACACTGTTGATAAGCACTATGTTTGGCGCTAATCCTCAGCCTTCCTCTTCAACATAGATACACATGTATGTACACACTTTCCTGTTCCCCTACTCCTACCCCTACTGAAGTGACATAGCACCACTGGAAGATGTAGATTGAAAAAATACTTTGTGAAGCCAAAAAGGGACAAGGAAAATAAGCAGACAAAAATAGAAGAAAAAGAAGAAGAACTTGATAGTAGACAGGGAGAAAACAGTATGGCAGGATCCCGAGGGCCTGGCTGGGGGCTTTGTAAGAACCCATACATCAGCTGTCACCAGATGGGCTTCCAAAGAGCCACAACAAAAAAAAACAATAGACTGGACAGATGGTCCTAAACAAACTGCAGTGGGTTTGATGCTATTAAAAGCTGTTTACCTCATGCCAGACGCCTGCAAGTGTAGTGGATGCATTGTGTGATCATTTCTGAATGACTGAATGTGTGTACGTGTATGTGTTTGATAAACCCTCTGGTGTGTTTCTAGCCACCAAATGACCATTCGTAGCTTGAGTAAGATGAGTGTGTGTGTGTGTGTGTGTGTGTGTGTGTGTGTTTGTAAACTTTTCTCAGAATTAAGTTACAATCAAAGACAAAACGTGATGGTGAAATACAGACAGTGTAATGATTGATTTGCAAAAAAGTGGATGCCAGCCAACTCCGTAGCTCATGCCGAACTTTTGGCTTGCAACCAATAACTGGACAAATATAAAACAGACCCCACCGTCCCGTCTTTCTCTGTTACTCCCTCCCTCCTATCCTCTCCCCTTCATCTGCTCTCCTAAAGAGCGACTCTGACACCTCAGAATGATGAACTCCTTTAATGCGCTGACCTTTCTCCTTCGGACTAGTCACCCGCCCTCCTGCCCTCTTCCATGTAGATGAGACAGAGACAGATGAAGATATTTTGCAATGTGTGTGCATGTGTGGGTGTCATGCAGTTACACAGTGAAATTAGTTTTGGTGTTGGTGGATGATGGCCGACCCACCTTCAGATCAGCAGTCAACCAGGGAGATTAATCCAGACACAGGAGGCCTGTTGGAGAGCAGTCATGACAGGCCCTGAACGAGAGAAGAGAGACAGGCAGGTAGACAGACAGTCAGGGTGGATGGGTTCATGACAATGATATACCTACTGAGAATGTGTCCATATATCTATCTGTTCAACATTCAGGTTTAAAATACAGATTGTTGGACTGCTGGGGACATGAATAATGTAAAGACCAAGTTTCTCCACCATGACATGTAAAAATAGCCCAAATTTAGAATAGTTCCTGAAGTCTTAATTATTAACCGATTTATGTAGGTATGGTGTTGTGGATTATTCCCCTGGTTGGAAAACCAGTCAAAGCCTTTGCAAATGGGACATTAGGAATCTTTGTCAGACAGATCAGAATATCCTACAGTCAACAGTTTAATCACTTGTAAGTTATTTATTATAATTCAAATGCATGTTACTATAGAATAAATACAAATTTGTCAGTGTCAGTATGATCTCAGTCTAATTTTGAGTTCATCATATATTAGCAGCCACAGCCTAATGACAACAGCTAACTATGCTATATGGCTATAGTAGTTTATATTGCAACCCTGCTTCTGTTGTAAACCTATTTCCCCTTACATTATTATTATTATTATTATTATTATTATTATTATTATTATTATTATTATTATTATTATTATTATTATTATTATTATTATGTGTAGTTAAATACCTGTTCGTGTGAAATGAAGCTTTAGACATGATGAATAAGCTGATGCTAGCTGGGATGACTAACAATATCTAATACATTAGCAACATTTTCTTAGTTTTAGGTTGGTTGCAAATGTTTCCCAGGGAGCTTGCCAGAATTTCTAAACTCACCCTTGTGTCCGTCCGCAGTCCTCTGGCCTTTTGGATTGTCCTTGAACAACCCTTACAGAACCTGCTCAGTCATTGTAAGACCATCCAGGTACATCAGCTAACTGTCCGAAATGTAAAATGAGTGCCAGAAGTTGATGAATATGGTGTCATTAGCCGCGCTTGTCCTGCCTTCTTCGTTTTCTGCTTTAATTGGCTCCGATTTATATCCTCCACCTTTGAGATATCCTTTACAATTCTGTCTTGTTGTCTTCAATAATTAGTTCAGATCAGTGCATTTTACAGGTCAAATAAATGGATATTTTGTTTTCTATTTAACTTTAACAAAAATACCTTTGTTTTGTTAGTTGTTAGCCATTTTATGCCATCTATGTTCATATTTTGAGGTATTGAATTGTTAGCTAATATATTATTGTTTTTTAAGATCCTGAATAAATTATTTTGTAAGAGAACTCTTCATTTTTACTCATGACAAATGATATACCATAGGAGAAGAGGAATGGCACAAAGTAGGTCAATTGCTAAAACTAGCCCTTCCCTTCCCCACTTTCTGGAAATTGAAATCCATCATTGTCGTGATAAGATGTGCTCCATTCCTAGGTGCTTTAGGTGCGGATTCTGAAATTACAGAAACATATCAGCAATGTATGCATTTAATTGATGCTCTCATTCAGTTTGAGGGCATACAGCACATGCAAATAGACCAGTAAGTCCACTTCTAGCCTCTGTTGAATGTTGCTCTTGGATGGTGCCTGTATAATTATTCAGTACATGTATGAAATAGAAAAATCACACCCACAATATTTTGTTAGGATTTTCAGGGGAAATATTTGAGTTGTAAAATGCATGCAATCTCATTAACTTCAAATATGTAAATAATGGTCTTTTATATATTATTATTTAATGAAACATGACTTCAAGATACCCCCTCATTTGCTCCAAGTACGTGTCCTTGTGTGTGTGCATATACTGAATACATACATGTATGTATTCAGTTAGTTATGGCAGACCTAACTGTGTGTGTGTGTGTGTGTGTCTCTCTCTCTCTCTCTCTCTCTCTCTCTCTCTCCAGGTCAGCTGTCCATTCCTTGTGTTACAGAGAGACTTGAAAATCCCTTGAGCCAAACCTCCAAAGACACTGGTCTGCATAGGAAGGTAAGTGACTCCTGACACACACATCACACAGCAGGGTGTATCAGTCACTTTAGTGTGACTTTGAGCTTTGGGTAACAGGGCAGTTCAGGGGGTCAACAGCGGCATTTGATCTTTGACCTTCGGACAAAAACAGACTGAAGTCAGGGGCTGAGTGATTACTGTGTTGGGTTGGCATATTCAACAGCAGCAGTTAGTCCTCTCACTGAGTTAGAACATATCAGTTTGATTATTAATTCAGTTTTATTAAGCATTATCCTCTATTAATGCTGTTGTAAATGAATACAACAAAACATGATAAACCTTTGTACAAAATTGTAGCCTTGTAAAAATGTAATGGATTAAAAGTAATAAAAAATATGTAGCATACACTTCTTAATACTTTGGTATTAAGTACAATAAAATGTGAGTTTTCCCACATTTGTGCAATCCTTGATTACTCCTTCAGAATGATTGATGCTTGTCATCTTTAGACCCATTTCATTAGAATGTCATATTGTTAAATAATATAAATAGTATTGTTAGTTGCTTTTTGTATTTATTTATTTAATTACAATCCACATCTTGTAACTTTTTTCTTTTTCTAAACGGGTGTATTTGTTCCCCCCCCCCATTAAGTTCTCCCAAAAATTACCTCCTGTCTAAAACAAAACTACTTACAGGGCTTAACAGATCTCTCTCTCTCTCTCTCTCTCTCTCTCTCTCTCTCTCTCTCTCTCTCTCTCTCTCAAACACACACACGCTCCCTACTGAAATAAATCGAAGCCTCAAACTCCGTGATCAATCTCTGCATATCCTCGTCCCCCTAGTGGCCAACATCAGAACCACATCACACATCACCACATATCTCCTTTGACAAGTTATTTTAATATATGCCACATCTAAAGTCTTTTATATCCCAAATTGTAGAAACATTTGATATCTAGAATCACATAATGTTGATAATGTAAACATGATATAATGTAGGATGTTGTTAAAATAACAGTTTTATTAAATAAGGGAGAGCACTTTATATGAATTGCATTTGCTTTGAGATAAGTCTTTGCCTTTATTTAGACAAGAGTAAACGGAGCATCCTTTGTGCTTTAGATTCAAAGCCAGCCATAAGCCCACTTCTTAAAAAACTTTCTTCATTAAGGAGTGAATTTATTTATACAGCACGGTGTGTACAATGTTGGAAAAAGATAGACACCTGTAGATAACTTTTAATATTTGTATAGTGTTAATAGTTTGAGCAGCTATGTTCATTTAACGCCGCAACATAAAACTGGAAGAAATAACGACTTTGTATTTAGAAGGTCTGATTTAAAGGGATGCTTTAAGTTATTTCTCTATTGTGTAAAAACAGCAGTGTTCAAGATTAAAAAGCACTGCTCATGTGCATCTCCACTCCCTTGATTACACAGGAAATTACCATGCGACTAGGAAATCATTTAAAAATATATTAAGATAAAAAGACAAATAAATGTACTCAATATATTAAGTTAATATAATATATATAATATATAAAAAGTAAGTCCTTTATCTAAAAGAAAAGGTAGATTTAGCAGTTTTGCTTTGAGAGAAATGTTTCTAAAAACCAGTGGTGGAGTTAATTTACTCAAGTACTGTACTAATGTACATCTTTGAGGTACTGATACTTAACGTTTCATGCCACTTTCTATATCTACTCCACTAGAAAAATATTGTACCTTTTACTCCACTACATTAATCTGGCAGCTTTAGTTAGTTACTTTACAAATTAAGACATCTGCACACAAAACACATGTAATTTATAAAATACGATGTTTTATCATAAATTAAACTACCCAACAATATAACGGCCTACGGCTGAAATGATTAGCCGATTAAACACTTAGTTGATTGAAAGAGCTGTTTTGATCGTTTCCAGTTTCTAACATATGAGGATTTTTCTACATTGAGTACTTTTACTTTTAATATTTTAAGTACATTTTCTGATGACACTTACACACTTTTACTTAACTAACATTATTAATGCAGGATTTTTACTTGTAACGGAGTATTTGTACAATGTGGTATTAGTACTTTTACTAAATACTTCTTCCACCACTGCTAAAATCAGACTCAAAGATCAAATGACTTTTTCAGCTTCTCCACTTTCTCTGCCTCTTTCAACCTTGATGAACGGCTACAACACAACAATGTCCAACTGTCCTACCTCTGATGTGATCGAAGCTGACTCTGCTCTCCACCCAGCTTTGTTTTTCTTCACAGCCGTTGGGTGGTCCATGTTGCTCGCTCCCTCTCTCTTTCCCTCTATCTATCTCTCTCTCTCACTCATTGTCAAGTTTACAGCGTCTGTTTCTCTTTGAGCGCTATGGGACCCAGGCATGGTCCGAAACTCAATACCAGAGTATACACAATTAAGTTCACACCAGAGGTTATTTGGTGGAAGTGTGGTCTCATTCCACAAAATGTGCGAGTCAGTCAAAGGATAGGAGGGTGTGAGTGTTTATGTGTGGCTGGTTAGTTGGTCAAGGTTAACTTAATGATGGGAGGTTGAGATGGTGTGTGTGTGTGTGTGTGTGTGTGTGTGTGTGTGTGTGTGTGTGTGTGTGTGTGTGTGTGTGTGTGTGTGTGTGTGTGTGTGTGTGTGTGTGTGTGTGTGTGTGTGTGTGTGTGTGTGTGTGTGTGTGTGTGTGTGTGTGTGTTTTTCGGGGCGTTCTTCTGGTTTCAGCACAGGCAATAGTGAGAGACTGTACTGGTAGGCTGTTGCTATTTGAGACTTGACTGGTTGTGTTGTCCAATCACAATCAAATGTAAGGTTTTAGTAAGTGTTATTAATAATTTGATTCATGATGATGGATTGCTGTTGTGTCTTATTTAAGTTGATGTACTTTAGCCTTCTACCTGCTGCAATGTTGGAAAAGTCAAATAGTACAATGTTTATGAACTTATCAGAATAAAAGCATAATACTTTTACGGCCCCCCGAGTGGCTCGCTTACCCGTGAGTAATGCAATGGCAACATGCTGTGATTTTATATAAATATGTCCTTATATTAGGATGGTTTAGCAAGTAATGACAGTAACATTAAAGTCTATGGAAGATATTTCTCAATTTGTCTTTCAATGTTATCTGCTTTCGAACCCTTGGAAATTATCAGAATACTGTATGTTTTTTTTAATCCTTCCTAATAATTTATTATACTTAAAAAAAAAAAATATATCAAAATTAGAAACATTTAATTTCTTTTTAAATAAATCCGCATCGTCCAAAGAATCCATAGGCCCTTGTGGTCTGTTGCATAAAACTGGTTTTGCCCTGCTGAACTCACCCCAGTTGACCTTTCCAGCCTGTTGAGTGTTTCAGTGTTGGACCCGTTAGCCATAGCTCCCTCTGAGTACCATTCACACGCGATTGGGAGTCCCATGACAGGCCAGCTGGAACCTTCAATCCACCCCCCCAAACACACATACAGACACAAATCCTCCACGGAGCCACCACTGGCCAGCCAGCCTGTCAGTCATTCAATGGGAGGGTTGCTGTAAGAGTGTGTGTGTGTGTGTGTGTGTGTGTGTGTGTGTGTGTGTGTGTGTGTGTGTGTGTGTGTGTGTGTTGGGGGTGTTGTTGGGGGTGTTGTTGGGGCTTCCTGTTTTGGCCTGTGTGCTTCAGTTCTTCCTGGCAGAGGGACTGCTGGTGTCATGTCTGTCAGCTATGAGACCAGCAAGACACAAAATGTGTACATCTTTTATCATTGTTCATGTCAAAAACGTATTATATTCTCATCATATTCTTGAAAAAAAAACAGCATTTAGACTAGAGCATGGGGTTTAAAAGCTCTCTGTAACAATCCAGACTAATGACATTTGTTCTGGATAGGTTAGCAGCTCTTTAAACCAAGGTGAGGCAAGTTGTATTGTATTTTTTAAAGACTTGATTAAAATCCCCCCATACCAGACTGGAGTCATTTCTCTGGACAAACAGTATAACACATTTCTCCACCTGTGGCCAGCATTTCCATCATATCAGATGTGGAGAGAATCAACTTGCTATTTTACGATTTGTAGTAAAAGAGAATAGCGGGCAGTTATATACTATTAGCAAATGTAGTTTTTTACGCCTTTATCACACCCACCCCCAAAAAACTCTCAGATGTCACTCTCAAACATAACTGTCTGAGATGTTACTGTCATTTTACAGTAAATCCTTTCCATATAAAACCATGAACATTAATTGATCAAAGTTTCATAGTTGAGCAAGACACTAATGACTGATTAGTAAAAAAAAAAAAAAAAAAAACTAAGAGGAGAAAGCTCTAAAACTTAAGTTGTAAAACATGTTAAAACCATTTAAAGACTCCCACACATGGGTGGACGTTCTGTCATGATAGAAGTTTTTGTGTGTACAGTATAAAAACATCAATTCTACTTTCATTTCAGTAAATGTTTGATGACGTATTATACACTTTTCTTTAATGAAAATACACTCTTTACTTCAGTAAGCACCAAAGAGATTTGGTGGGTTCAAGTTAAAATGCCACATTGGGCCATTCACAGAGACTATAATCTAGTACTTTTTCCACTCCTGCTCTCTCTCACATACTCACACATACTCCGATATGCACAAATTAAGTGTTTATATCACATACGCATACACTAACTCATGCCTCCTCATGAGAGGTGGGTATGTCTTGGGGGGGAGCACCAGTCATGTTCCATTAATCCAAAGCAACCAGTGGTGATTGATCAATTAGCCCTGCTTAAAGCTGGGGCTCAGGCTGATCAATAGCACTGATCACCAGCAAGAGGTTTTCATTAAGACCTGCTGCTCTGCATGAGTAGACTCCATTAGCATAGACCAAATGGGCTGCAAGGAATGCAAATATGCTGGAGAAAACCTACACACACACACACACACCCGATGCGTACGTACGTACACACACACACACACACACACACACACACACACACACACACACACACACACACACACACACACACACACACACACACACACACAGACACACACACACACACACACACACACAGACAGGCCACATAGCTTTGCCCCCTATAAAGTATATATGTATAGGTAAAGGAGTAATAAATATATAAAATCACATACTTATAGTTTGTGTCACATATATTTATATTGTTATAATTGCAAATGTAACATTTCTTGCAGGGCTATAATTGTACTAAATCCTGTATGATGATACAGTTATTGTGTCCATCCTCCTAATGTAGCAAACATTTTAATTTAGAAATTAGGTGCTCTCCCTGGAAAAAGTTCCAGAGTTGCCTCTAGCATTTATAAACCAGCCATTGAACAACACTGGAGTATCTGGTATTTTTTAAAAGTTTTTAGAAAAAATATGAAATGGTAAAATCATTTGCCTTATAATATAGTAAATATTTGTTTAAAGAGACCTTTTTTTTTAAATGACTGAGTCTCTTTAAACAATGTTTTTTGTAGCAGAATTGCTAATAGCTGCTACTTCTATGTTCTTTTTTTTTTTTTTCTACGTTCTTTAATATATGCTGCTAGCTATGTTTGTTTTCTAATTGATTATAGGTGAGCCACTAATAAATGAGATGTCCCTTGGACCATAATGTTACAAACAGTGCTCCTAAGCTCAGAGTGTTTCTCAAAGACACTGAGTAAACTCTTCCTTACTACTTTCTTATTTATTGTAGGATGTTCTGAATACGAATGGCCAAAAATATAAATATATGAGTCATATTGCCTCAAAATTGTCTTTATAGTGCCATAATGAGCATGTCTGGCAATAATTCCCATCCAGCCCACTCATTGTCAGCCTGTTAGTTACCTGAACAACAGTGGATGTTGCTGCACAACAGCGATATTTCTGATTCACGACCCCATCAAACCCACGGGATCATCCGTAGCTCAAAACAGAAAAACACCGGCCAGCTACCACTGACAAACTCACCTTTCTCACCCTTTCCTAACCCTCAATGGGACTGAGAGCTATTGTTTTACTTAAACAATCCTCATTGAATTACAAACTGGCTGCATGCTTTGTTCAGTGAGGCCGATGCGTACTGCTGTCATGGGTCCTATCGTTAATGTGCCATCACTGCACCTCACATCCTCAGCAGACATTGAGCTTATTTCCTCCATCTGTAGGTGAATGTGTGAGCCCATATGTGTGCGTATGTGTGTGTCTGTGTGTGCGTGTGAGAGACTGACACTGTACATGTGTATGGGGTGAATGAGTAATAGAGGAGGTTGTTGGGTTTGCCGTGTGTGTGTGTGTATGTGTGTGTGTGTGTGTGTGTGTGTGTGTGTGTGTGTGTGTGTGTGTGTGTGTGTGTGTGTGTGTGTGTGTGTGTGATAGTCAGCATTAAATCGCTCAACAGAGAAGAGAATAGATAAGCATTGTGGCGGTGGGTGCTTTGGTCACTGGTGGAAACACCACAGAGAACTGGTGAAATACAGTACACACCCACACTAATTAATTTTACTATACAGAAAAATGCTAGCTAAAATCTGCTATATCTATCTAAATTTATAAATCACGATATCACTGTGAGTGTTTGCCCACACATGCGCAGTACAGTAGAGGGGGCGGGGAGTTGCTGCATCCCTAGAACTGGAAGCTCATTTGATTGCGGTTCACCGGCTAACGGTGTCATATGCCAAAAAGTGGTCATCTGCCAAAAAGTTATTGCTGTCTACCCAACATGCAAATACAATCGTACACAGACACGTTAGATGAACGCCAGGGCTCTTGGGTTCTCCAGCACGTTGTTTTCTTGCCGGAGGTTGCGTACCTTTCTCCGGCCGTGCTGCACGCCCAGGGCCGGGGCACATCGCTACGCGTTGTTGCAGCTTCTCCAGCAGGCTGAACCAGGCTCCCTCCCTACCTCGCCTGGGCCACAACGCTACGCGCTGTTGCTGCTTCTCCAGCAGGCTGAGTCAGGCTCCCTGCTTCCTCCGCCCGGTAGTGATGGGACAACCGACTCTTTTATGTGAGTCGGTTCAACCGGACGGTCGTTGGTTTGCCTACCGAGTTAATAGAATCGGTCAACCGGTTTACAGTGCCCTCGGGGGGTGGGGGTTATCACGTTCCCCGCCAGGAACCAAGACACCGCGGAAGACTTCGAGCGGTTGGCGGTTACTTCGGTCTCGACATACTATTTACACACATACTGACCGCCGACATAGACACGCTCGCGCACGCGGTTACATTCGGTAGCCTGGTGAGCGGTCTCCTCATGACAGTCTAATTACCATGTAGCAACATTCACTTCTAACATTTAACTTAACATAACTACCAAGATAACATTACGTGTATTTGTATGTGATATAATACTTTCCCCTTGGTAATGTAGCCTATGAATTTCCATGAACACAATTCTAAAATGCACGAGACATAAAGGCTTCTGCTATCGGTTGATAACTCAAACTTGCCGAGAACCTAGACACCCGTGATTACATAGAATCATGCATTAGGCACGGTTACGGTCTCTTTCAGTAGCCTGGTGCACGGTCTCCTGGTGACAGCCTACCTATCACGTAACAAACATTTAACTTAACATAACTACTAAGATAACATGTTTGAATATAGACTCATGCAGTACCCTCGGTTACGGTCCTTGCGGTCTCGTTCAGTAGCATGGCGCGCGGTCTCCTTGTGACAGCCTAGCCTAGCTACCATGTAGCAACATTCACTTCTCTAACATTTAACTTAACATAACTACCAAGATAACATGACGTGTATTTGTATGTGATGTACTGTACTTCTCCATCAATAATGTGTGAATTGCCATGAACACAATCCTCTAAGATGCACCAGAAACAATTAAGGCTCGGCAAGTTTGAGTTATTAAACTTGCCGAGAACCAAGACACCACTTGATTACATTAGACACGAGCGGGCCGGCCGGTTGCACACTTACATTAGACTCGAGCGGGCCGGACGGTTGCACGGTTACATTCGGTCTTGTTCAGTAGCCTGGTGCGCGGTCTAGCTCATTTCCTGATTGATTCTACCACCACCACTCCAGTGGAGGCGCTAATGAGCTAGATTACTACACACAACGGCACGAATGAAGTAAAGGAAAAAAAACAGGAGTGAGTCGGTTCATTGGCGTATGGCACTCGAGTCTCCCGGTTCAGTGACAAGAGTCGGGTTAATTAACCGGCTCTTCGGTCAGTTCGTCAACACTACCGCCCGGGCCACATCGCTACCTGGATGTGTGATGGCTAGACGAAAAACAGAGGACACGCCGAATCTATAGCTGAGCCTCTGCCGTGCCGGGGTTAGCTGAGTCTGCTAACTTAACGTTACTTTCTCATAACGCGGCCAAAGTTCACTACCGCTGCCACCATGTTATAATCTGGTCTAACACTCACTAAGACTCTGGAATATCAGTTAAGTCACCCAATGGGTGATAGTTTATTTAACGTTCTTCTGGCGAACATACAAGGGGGCTCACAAACATGGCTACTCTGATACCTCTAGGTGCAACCTCTAAAACGGTCCATGCTGCAACACGTACACGGTCCATGCATGCACCATGAACAATTCCTATTGTTACATGACTGATTGAACAGTGCTTATAGTTAGATAAGTTGAGGAAAAAATACTATTTCTGAACATGCACACGCTCCAAACGGGCACAACACTAGTATCTAATCTTTGACAGACTACAACAAAAGATGATGGTAAGGAGAATGATAGTAATAAATTATATTACTGGATTTTTTCTTTTTTAGTTAAACATATAACTGTATTTTCATTTTTAGCTATAGTAAATGTTTTCAAGTCCAACTTTTACCCTTTTTAATCTTAAATAGTATATCTGTATGACAATCTGATTTCTCAGTGGACATGGGAAGTTGGAACTTCCATGAATCATTGTTTATCCATAATTTCTGGGTGCAGTGCACAATGGCACCACTTATGAGTAAAGTATGGACATGCTAGGTTTACCTTTGAAGGACTCTTATCAAACAAGCTATAGGAAGTGGGAAAATAACTCTGATCTAGTACATTACTCTAACAAATACAATGAACCCTATAATGTTCATTTTTGTTGATACTGTTTCTTTAAGGCATTGAAATCACAGTTACAATAGATTAATTTTCTAGCCTGTGTTGATATTGGATTAAATCATATTATTATTCATCCAAAAAAACAGATAAATCCAAGACTGGTCATTAGGGTCTTTTGGGTTAGAACAAGGTTCATGGTTTAGTAATGAGTAGGGATAAAGAGAGAATGTCTTTAAGAGGAGATACCCAGAGGTATGACAACACGGATATGTGTGTGCTTGTATCTCTGTGTTTTAGCGGAAAGGAAGGGAGTTGGTCACAGAGATACTGAGGCAGACAGGAAGAGATCATCCTGGTGTTGCCATGGTTGGGGTTAAGCCATCTGGCTCCCCAGGCCCATACATAGTGCACACACAGGTTACTGCTCATACACACACGCAAATGGATGGGGATGCCAGTGTGCACAAAGTTACAACATGAATGTAATGTCTCCTTCCTCTTCACCTCTCACCTCTTAACTTTTTACCTTCTCAGTATTAATTGGTGTCAATTTCATTGTTTAAAGATTATACCTTTTCAACTATTACATTTACATTGAGTCATCGTATGTTTATGAAAGCACTAGATAAATGTGTAAAATGTCTGCCCAGCTATATATATATATATATATATACACATACATACATACATACATACATACATACACAGAAACACACACACTCTTTGTGACCATTTGCACTGATGTCCAGAGTTTAATGAGTTTTTTGCAGGGATGGCATGGCAGCAGAATGATATTTCCGTGAGCCGTGTGTGTGGGTGGGTGGGATGGATGGATGGACGGATGACACCCGTATCCATCCCCACTGGGGAGAGGAAGTCCCTATCAGAACACAACAGGAAAGAGACTGAGCAAAAACAAGCGCATGTCTTTTTGGACATTAAATCACTTCCTGTAGGACTCTGGGCTGCCTCCTCCTTCACCATTCTCAGCCTCCACCTCTCAGCCCAGTTTAACTACCCTATTGACAGACAGAGAAATTGATCATGCCTCTTCATCTGTGTGCGTAAAAAGTGTGTTTTCCTGTGAGAACGTCTCTAAAATATTACAGTAATGAGTGAAATATCTCATCAATAACGGTGAGAAGAGGCTTGAAACCCCTTCTAAAGCAACAGTATACTGTATTTTAACAATATAAAACACCTTTGCTTCAAAAGTAAAGTCTGTTGCCTTACGGACACAGCATATATATGTAATGCTGTGCAGCCTGCCTATCTGATTTATCGCTCTGACTTGCAGATGTGATGAGTATCGTAGGATGCAAGTGCCATATAAATCCCGGCATCCTGACAGATCACAAGACCTGAGTCTGGACCTGGTGCTTTGATCTTCATCCAAGAACAAAAACAAAGAGACAAAAAGCTTTATCTGTGGCTTCTGCAGGAAAAGGCCTTTTTAATGGCAACAGGAAAAGACAATGACCACCGTTTTTATCTAAACACAAACACAAGCCTCACACTGCCCGCCTTGTCATTTTCTCAGGTTGTGTGTGATACCGAATGGCTCACTGCAAACATCAGACATCTTGAGTAAATTGCATACGTATATTGAAAATGCAGCTCTCACACAATGCTGTCCTCATCCAGGGCACAGCTGTAAAAAATATGACTTCCTTCCTGTAGGCAATTTCCTGTTTATGTCTGAATTCAGGTCAGGAGAGGGGATAGTGGTCCCTGCCTCATCCACTGTCATCCTTCCCTAGAGGTGACCCCGGTCCTGATAACGCAGAATGCTATGGAGCCCATGTCATTATGTTGAATAGAATACCTGTCCCTCTACTTCTCTAGGTTTTCAAATTTCTCATTTCTTCTCTCTGTCACTAATAGAAATAATCACAAACACTTTTTTATCTTAATCTGTCCCTTCCTCTTAAAGTGATGGTTCGGAGTAATTTCACCCAAGGGTCCTTTGCACCATGACCTCGAGCCAAACAACCCCCCAGAAGCTTTTTCACCTGGATCGAACATTGGGAGAGTTAGCGTTATCAGCTGAATAGCTTAGTGCAGGCGCTAATGGATCCAACTGTGTATTTTGTAAGTTACCCCACTAATAATGCCCAAAATGATACCAAACTTCTACAGTAGTACAAATAGGTTATGTACTCATAAAACTATGGTTCGGAAAGTTTGTAAGTACACCAGGAGTTTATTTAAATAACACTTGCCTGCTGGCTTCTGCTCTCTGCTGCTACCGGCAGTAAGACGAGTAAAGGTACTTTATTGTCACATACATGTGTATGTGTATGTGTATCAAGGGAGCAGTGGGCAGCCATTTACAGCGCCCGGGGACCAACTCTAGATCTGAGCCCGTACCTTGATCAAGAGAACCTAGTAGCCTACATGTTTTTGATGGTGGGGGAAACCCACGCAAACATGGGGAGAAAATACAAACTCCACACAGAAAGGCCCAGAACGACCTGGATTCGAGCCTAGAACCTTCTTGCTGTGAGGCCACAGTGCTAACCGTTGGGCCACCATGCTGCCTACAAATTTGGGACGTCTACAAATTACAACACCAAAAAGAGATACAACAAAAATATTATTTATTACTTATCTGTAGTACAAATAGCAAGAGATAAGTTATAATTGAGGTAATTTTGGAGACACTACCTTATTTAATCATTAAATTAATAAATATTTTTGTTGTATCTCTTTTCGGTGTTGTAATTTGTAGATGTCCCTTAGCACTCGTCTTACTGCCGGTAGGATCCTAGGATGAAATTACTTCGAACCATCACTTTATCACACAGAAAGAGATATATTCGCAACATAAACAAGTTGGATAACTTGCCTCTTGTAGCCACAAATCACATAAAAGGAGATATGACATTATTTGCGTTCTCTGCTCTCCGCAAGACTTAACAGACCCCCCGCCCTCACACACACACACACACACTCTCCCCCCAAAAACCTCTGAATTGCACACACATGGATCTTCCTGAGGCGCTCTGTTTGTTTCATTTTCTGCTGATTTGCCTATAACAGGCAGCAGCCGCTGCTGTGAATGTTTAAATTAAGAGTTCATGTTCCGCTCTGTATGATATGTTGTGGTCGAGCATGGACGGTGGGTGCTTGACGAGGGGTGTCCAATGGTGAGGCTGGGAGAAATGTGGGGGGAGCTGATGGAGCTCCCCAAGTCTCTGGGCACAGTCATTAACATGGCTCCTCGGTTTGGAGCTGAGAAAGCATGCTCGGCACTCTGGGCTCATTGAAGATGCTCCCCAGTCTAATTGGAGCATCCATTATTTATGAGTTTTTACAAATTCCAACTGACATTTTTATCAGTTGTGGATGTCTGTTTCTGATTTGGCTTCACTGGGTGCTACTGTCCTCCACCCAACAAGATGGAAATATTTGTCCAATACAACTGCTTGGTATTACAAAGCAAGAATTTTACTTTTGGGTGCTGATTTCTTATTAATTTTACATGTATGCTTACTTTTTAGCTTTTTTGACAGTGGTTGCAGGGTGGATATAGGTGAATAGGTGTTATATTTCAAACATTGACGCATTTGGTGGTGACCCAAAGAAAAGGCTTTTAACCACCCCGGCTTGTAATACTTTTGATAACACTAAAATCAATGAGTCTTTGCAATGTAAATGGGCAGCTGCTATTGCCAAATCAACTGAAAAAGAATGCTCAACTCTATAGCTCTATGCGACATTAAGTTTTCAGGTCATTGTTTTTTTTCAGACCGCACAGTTGAGTCCAACTACCCTTAACAAAACAAGTGTTGCTTTCAGCTATCCAGTCACCAGTTGGTTAATATATATACTCAATAATTACTTAGTAATTTATTATACATGTTATTTTTTATGTAAAACACTGAAGAAATTGCATGATAAAGGTGGTATGCAACACCAATACTATTATTATTATTATTATTATATTATTATTATTATTATTATTATTATGAATAAATGTGTGTGTCTGTGTGTGTGTGTGTGTAAGTACGTTAGTAAAGTTTATGTATATAGCACTTATCACAGAGTCACACGGGGCTTCACAGGCCATATAAGTAAATACATTAAACAATAAAAATCACATAAATCGCGTGCGTGCTTGCGTGATGATCAGGAAGTGTCGTCTCTTTGCTGCCTACCATCCCAACTTCGTTCTTCTGTAGCTGAGCCAGTATTGATCCGACTGCTGCCCTGTGCTGCTCCTTCAGCCTCAGGCTTCTCACAGCCTCGCCTCACCTTACATCACTCACCTCAGATTAGACTCTGAGCTTGATATGCACCGTTAGGCTCTGGTACACTCCCAGAGAGAGAACTTGTCAAATGCCAGTTAACATGAGTTCTACAAGAAAGCCGCCCGCTTGATGTCAATCTTGCTTTGGGTGCTGGAGGTCAATTCAACAATGCTGTGCCATCTATTATATGTTTTTGTTTTTGAGAGTTGTATTTGGAAATTGTTGTTATTGTCAGTAGAACCTTGATTACACACAGCAAATTAATATTCTATATTTTCTCTATCTCTGTATTTGTTAAAAAATTCTGATGTTGTGGGTAAATAGTTTCAGAATGGATTATTTACTAACCTTTTTTCTGGATTATTAGCTTGCACTTTATTTTCCAGCGACCCCCCTTTTTTTTTACATACAATCTTTTAGCAGGCGTTTTAAATGCTTTGCTGAAGGGCACATTTACAGTCATTACATTACAGTCATTTAGAAGGCTAATGTAGCTTAAAGCGCTTTAAAGGACAGTGTCAACATCAGGGAAAACCACTTTACCAGTGATCAGGGCTCCACAGTGTGAGCGTTTCACTCACATTTGCGAAAAATAGATGTGTGCGAACCATAGACTGTTAAATTATTAAATAAATACAGTTTGAAGCAGAAATAATTAAAAACCTACAATACTTTTTATATTCAAACAAATGAAATCACTTTGCTTGTAAATGTCTCCTATTCCTTTTATTAAAGAAAAACACATTATTTGATACGTGCTCCTTGGGAAAAAAAAGTTCTTGTCAAGCCCTGTAGATGCTGTGTCATACAGTATGCTGCAGTTTTGAGGGGTGGAGAGTTTAACATGGTAGCTTTGAATGAAGTGGGAAGGCCATTCATCGATTGGGGTTGCAGCTGCCTCAGCAGCCAGGACCAGGCAGTATAATGATATCCAACAGAGGACCAGCCAACACGAAGCCTGTACACACAAACCTTCCGGTTTCGCTCCCCAACCAGAAAGCATAAAATCGCAATAATCAAATGCTAACATTATTAACGATTTAACAGAGGATCTATGATCGATCAACACCAGCTCGACAAACCTAGAATTCCAGGTAATAAGAGGCATTCTTTTCCTTGTTACGTTTAACTGTTCTCTCTAAAACAGAGCTACAGCTCCAAACAGATGCTGATTGGATGTTTCCCAAAGATCCTCCCTGGGGCCCACACTCTCCTTTTTCATAGCTATGTTTAATGTTCATTTGTTGGAGCCTCTATTACAGTGTTATTGCTGCCTCTGGCAAAGGACCCAGCCTATTAAGAGTCCTCAGCAGCTTACAGAAACTGTTGCTGTCCCAAAGGAGGGACAGCAGACTAAATAATCAGTTTCCCATCACAGTGACAATCTGAGCAGCTGTTTGCATCTGAAGGCGTGCCAGCAATTGTCCGTGACACTCTGAAACAGAGAAGGAAAGAAAGGAGGTATGGAGGGAGGGAAAGATGAAAGGAAAGTTTCTCTCTGCTTGATTCAGTCCTCTAAAGGATTTTGCTATTGAGTTCACCATCAGACCAGCAGATGTACAGTATGTGTACACATGCACAAATACTTAACATCCCTCTGTGGACACACATGTACACATTGAGACCAATTTAAGCTGAGGTATGGAATGCACTACATTCATAGATTAACAGTAGTTGATTTATGATGATGTACTTCTTTATTTGTTTAGCAACATTTGTGTAGCACTTTGCTGTAAAACCAAAAGGTGTCTGACTGCAAACTAACACTGATGTTAAAGACAGTTCTGGAGTAAAGACAGTTCAATGAAAACTTTTACATTAAGGCCAGTCCTAAAGAGTGTGTTTTTAAATGGTGTACATCACCTCCTCAGGTATCTAGTTGTAATTGCACAGGGTATTGATGGAAAGCATTCGGTCTTTAGTAAAAAAGCAGTGCTGGCCAAAACATTTGATGTATTTGTTTGTCACCGGGCATGCCTCTCAGCTCAGTAAGGTTTTCACAAATGGTATCATTAAGTAGCTATCACACTTCACTTTATTTCTGTAGATGAATAGCTAAATAGATCCGTGTGTGTGTGTGTGTGTGTGTGTGTGTGTGTGTGTGTGTGTGTGTGTGTGTGTGTGTGTGTGTGTGTGTGTGTGTGTGTGTGTGTGTGTGTGTGTGTGTGGTAATAGTCCTGTTCTGTGTTGGTTCCTCAGCTCTTTGGCTGACTTAAACCCTTCTTGGAGGGGCTCAAACCTTTTGCAAGTCACTGTATCCGTGTCACATTCTCATTAGGGGCCTAAAGGTTGAATCCTAGAATCTGTTGAGTCTGATACTTTGTGTATATTAGTCTGCAGTCTTTTTTGGGAAAGGTGATAAGTGAAGTGATGAATTTCCCTGCAATAATAACAGCAGTTTTGTATGAACAAACAGAAGCAGAACTGTGTAATTATTATGAGCATGAGCAAAAGTACAAGCTGAAAACCATCGGGCAGAATATAGTCACTTATCCTTACAATTCTGTTGCGGAGGTTTTGCTGGCCACTGTTCAAGTGTTACAGTTTAACAATAAGTACAAGCAACTATCCAGGGTCTGTTACATGAAAAAAATAAATGAATAACAATAATCGTAAATTGTAATGGCATGTGTATATCCAATATAGTGGCTTCACACAAATGTAGTAGCATTCACACTGCAATAATATGTAATCACTTCCTTAACATTATTATTATATTATATATTGTCTCTATTTCCAAAAATATAAGTAAAAATAATATAATTAATATAATTGAAATTTGAATTTGAAAGTGTGGTGATATTCAGATTGTCATGTTATTACAGATGCCATAGACCTCTTTATTTGACGTTCCCATAGAGCACTCTTTTTGACACTGTCAAAGCAAAGGTCAAGATTCCACGTGCATTCACTTTCTCCACTTGGCTGAGGTCTGGCAAGATTAATTCTTTGTGTCATCTCTCTATGTGCCAGGTTCATCTTTCTTACAATGGAGCCAAGCAAACACAGGCGAAAAGTGTGTGCCTGAAAGTGTGTGTGTGTGTGTGTGTGTGTGTGTGTGTGTGTGTGTGTGTGTGTGTGTGTGGGTGCGTGCGTGCGTGCGTGTGTTTGTCTGTTTTAAAAGACATTGGTGCAACCATTTTAACAGGGTGACTCTGTTTGTATTAGATGTTCTAACCCCCCGCTTGCTAAATGGATTTCTGAAGTGGCTGTAGTTGGAGGTTTTCAATCGGATGCAACCTTGAGTCCTTTTTTTATGTGAGCTCTGTAGGATTTAAGTGCTGGTATAACACGAGCACGACTGAATGCATGCTCCTCATTTTTTGAAATTGAAAAATCTCCAAAGGCTCTCCCCATTGTGCAGGCAATTAATGGAATGCTGGCAGCGAGGTTCAGGTGCTTAAAAGTTGTATTTTTTTTCTCTCTCTCGCTCTCTTTTTAATGACTAATAAAAGATAATCATCGTGAAAAAAAACATCATAATGCTGTAGGCTTCCTCTTTATGCACAATGATGTATAATGCATGCTTTGAAATGAAACGGCAGCGGCCTTCGAACCATTCCATCTCCAAACCTTAGTGTATTTGCTTTGCATGCCACAGTGAGGCTTTTGCATAACAATAGTGAGTGTTCCCATTAACAATGCTTGCCTATTAATTTGATCTTTACATTTTTAAAGTTTGTCCATCAGGCTGCCAAACAATGGGTCCCCCAGTCGCTGTTTGGTATTTCTAAGTGATTATAATAAGAGTTGTGCTGTTTCTTTTTAGCCTCCTTAATCTTCAACTGTGAACCTCTGCCAGTTTTACCGCTCAAAAACAGATGAATAAACCATTTCATTCATCAATTAAATGTTTTCTTCCCGTGGTATTGGAGATTATTTCCAAATATATTTTTTTAGGACAAACATTAACATGTAGAAAGTATGCTGATATGTAAGGCACAATCTAAATAGAAAGCCAGTGACAGTTCATTTTACATCAGTGTTTGTTTATTGAAATCATGACCTAGCACTCTGATTTCAGATTGAAATAAGTGCCAAAGCTCTCATATTCTTTTTTTATATTCAGCTTTATGATAATATCTGATTTAATGCCCTTGTCAGTGCCAAAAATGGCTTTGTCTCTGCTGCCCGGAACTAAACTACAGTAGCAGTAATGATTTGTGGTCACTCATAGGAGGATGGTCAGTGCCTATTGCATACCTGCATGCAAATTGATTTTCTCAGCGGTGGAAGTGCTTTTATGCGATAATGTTTAAAGTCATTTGCGGGAAAGGTCTTTTAATTTTGAGGAAACGTTCAGCAGTAAAATGAATACTGAGGTGAGAATGAAAAATGGTAGCATTCATTCAACGTGATGACCTAGAATGACACAATCCACACAGGCGGGCAGAATCAGGTTTGTGGTCGCTTGGGGAAAAAAAATTTTTTAAATAAGGAAGAATTAAGATTGCATTTACTGTATGTGATGTCTTCAAATGTTTTAATCTATTATAAAGTCACTGATTGGTGTGAGGTTATCCTTACAGATGAATCCACCAGTTTTGCCACCATGTTGGGCTGGGCGGGTTTTCATTTTATTCCGACTGCTTATGCTTTTCTCAGGCCTCTTGAGCCTCCGGTCCTGCCTGACTCTGGACTGAATACCAAACTGGCTTATTCCAGTGTTCACTTGCACCTTTTCGTGAAATCTTATAACACTTCCAAATGCTTTTGTTTTTTCTTGTGCCCTCAATCTCTCTCTTTGACTGCGCTTTCACAATGCAGGGAAACATACAAGCGCATCTCGGTAAACACGAGTGATGTGGTTCCAGAGTTTAAAAGCTTCACATAACACTGGCAGACACAACTTGGGGCTATTTTTTGTGACGGAAAGGAAAACTTGTTTAGCAACTGACAGCACTGCATTTGTGTGTGTGTGTGTGTGTGTGAGTGAAACTGTGTTTATGTTGCTTTTGGCAAGTTATTCATTTGTTTTTTTTTTCTTCTTTTTTTCTTGCTCTCTGTGTGGTTATCTTTTGAGTTGGTCGGTTTGGAGCTGATGTCCACCTTTGGGGATGCGCATACCATGCATTTCTGAGTATTTTCACCTGAGGCTGCACTTGTTAGAGTCTGTGGATAAATGTATATACATTATTTATACAAATTCAGGGTGAGTGAAAGCAGGTTTAACACATTTACAGACAGGAGGCCAGGCACTGCAAGCCAAGCTCAAAGTGCGGATTGCTACACTGTGCGCCGGGGATCGAGCTGGCCTCTTGCCAGGCTGTGACCAGCATCCTTAATGCTGCATGAGAACACTATCATCAGCACCTCAGCAATCGAATAATCCCCCATATTATTTACTTGATGGGGAAAAAAATTAAAAAGAATTGATTGTCAAAAGTTTGGTTTGTTATTCCATTAACAAGAGAAATTTCAAAACCTGTTGGCTATCATTGATGGATTTTGGTTTTCTAAAAAATTCTGAAAATGTAGAAAAAGTTCAAAGCCTGCTATCTATATTGGATATACAGAAACAACGTCAGTTTCTGCTGCACTGTGATTCTTTCAGATTGAGTTTGCAGAGACTCTTACAATCCCAGTATTACCACACTAATAGAATAAACAACCATAAGTCCATGTATTTTTCACAAAACTGTGAATAGCAGAAATATGTTTCAGTAAATTAATAATGTAATGTAATTTGTGCTTTTTGAAGGTGTGGGGTGACTGGAGTCATAGCTGCTCTTTAAATTTGAAGTGCTTTTGATGTCAATTTGTTTTCGATATTGGGCTTGAAGACTCAAATTGAAGACCTTCAGGTGAATGCATTCACCCAACAATAATTGAGGGTTTGATTTTAAAACATGTATAATTGTTGGAAAAATGTAGCTATCTCATTAATTCATGATTTCAAAATACTTTTATTAAGTTATATATTCTAATTAAGGCCGTTTGATAGCAAGACTAAAAGAAAAGATTCAGATGAAAAGCAATTCAACCAATTACAAGTTTAAAAAAAAATTTTTTTTTTTAAAGATTGATGTTTAGACTTGTGACCAAATTCAATGACACAATAAAACCTAAAAAGACATGACATTTACAAATACTGTATTCTGTAATGAAACTTTTTCCTAAGACAAAGTGGAAAATGTCCCTGTCTGCCCACTGGTAGATTCCAGTGTATTTTATGACTTCAGTCTTGTGTTATTTCAGTGTACATACATATTGTTTTGCTAATTTGACTTGACACTCTCCACTTACCAATCCCCCATCCAGGAGCCTTCTCCTTCAGAGGTGGATGCCTTGCCGGCTGGTTGTAGTCTCCATGTTCCCATGGAGCTGGAGTTTACGGCTTCCTGTTTCCCTCGCAGCCCTGTACCTCAGAAAAGCTATGGCCTCATCTACGTTGACTGACCTGGCTGGTGATGGTGATTGTAGTTTTGTAATAATTTTTTAATCAAGAGTTGGTGAAATGTTTTCTCTGTGCTTTTTTTCTTTACTCTTTTCATTTTCACTCACCTGTCATCACTGTAGAGACGCACGAGTGTTGCATACCGGTTGTAAGTATTTTTTAGTGATCTAAGACTCATTCTGCCTTAACATTGCCTTTATTTTAAGATGTGGCTACATAGTTTTCACTAAAAGTTTATTGTTTTTCTGCATTTATATGTTTGTATGTTTTCATGGTTTATTCTCTTGCTGTACATTTGCTTGTGAAAGTATACCTGTATATTGTGCAGTAAAGTGGGCAATGTGTTACATCAACTAAGTAATGGGGCATGTTTGTGATCCATTAGTGTGAGATTCTAGCTGACACTTTTATCACATGCCATCCACCTTTTCTCCCCCCTGGTTCCATGTCACTACTGTTAAACTATCATATATAGGCCAAAATGGCATAAAAAATAAGATGGACATTTGAGTAATATTGTACAGCATCTCATTTGATTTCTCATCTGATCTCATTCCTACATGTTGATTTACTAAAATGTTATTCGAAGGGATGTTGGAATAGCTGTTAATTTCTCCCACAAAAACACATGTAATGGAACCAGACAGCGTTAGTGTGTGCAGGAAGCAAGAATCTGGTGTTATAAGCATAATAATTATTTATTGAAATATGAGGAAAAATTCAATTGGCCTCAGAGAGACATCCCCAAGACCGTGGTAGCGATAGGAGCAGTCAGAATGTCAGCAGGAGGGGCAAAAGTCATAGACCAATAGCATTTTGATCCATCCTGTAGCCATGTGTTGACAGCGTACATGAGCATGTGAATGCACAAAGGTAGTCATTGTTAAAGCATTTATCCTGCACACAAGTCTGTCTAGACAGTTACTCTTAAGCAACGGATTGGTTTGTTGGAAAGCAAACGGCTGAATTTCAGACCATTTCCTTTAACTTCTGACAGCTGAAGTGACAGAAAACTGTTTCTCCAAACTCTAACTTCTGCAGTGACTGCATTAATGTGCATGACTGTATTTCCTGCATGTGGTACTGTATAGAGTTCACCTGTATGTTATATAGGAAGTCCAAGGCAGCTGCAGAAACCTAAACACAGAATTTGAGAAAGTGGGTGATAATAGATTGTCTGATCAATAGACACAATTAATGAAGGTGTCAGAAAATTGAGTTCTGGACCTGGAACTGCTTAAAGATGTGGGATTTTAAGTGAATTTTCTGTACAATAAACATGCCATTGAAAGACTTTATCGTTCTATGACTTAATTAACAAAATGTCAACAAGTAAACAAATAAACACCGCAGGTTGTTGTGGGAGGTGTTGGGACATTTAAAAAAAACAGTAACAACAACTACAGCACATGTGAAAAACTCCACATGAAAATAATTTAGGGTGCCATCTTTTTGAGAAAGAAAAGAGACAGTTTTGTTCATTTTGGACACAATACTAAGTTACAGCTCACAGGGGGGAAAGACGCAGTCTTTGGTATAAGAGCAAACTAGAAAGGACAATGATGCAGATTGAGAAGAAAAACGTATTTGACACAATAATCCTTCCCACTTCCTCGCTTAAATACAATACTCTTTTCAATGTACTGACTTGCATAAACATTTAAAAGACAAAACATTTGTGGTGATTTCTTTTCTTTTTGAAAGCCCATTATTATTTTTGCTCCAGATCTGCATCACTGAACTACTCGTGGAAACAAAACAAAAACATGCTACAGTAAACAAATTTATTATGGCGCGGACACCTCACGTCATGTAACACAAAGATGGAAACCCAGAGACGCAATAAATTATCTTCATTATTAAGCGTAACCAGTGACATACTGTACATCAAAAAGGTAAAAGCACTGTAGATAAAAAAAGAAGTCTACAAAAAAGGTTGAAAGTGAAACGAAACCCTTATACAGCAATGCTTAAGAAACAAATGCTTGAATGCCAGCACACACAGATAGAAATTAATATTTTAAGTGTGATTCCTTTTTGATTTTAGTGTCTCACGACATAATTTAAGTACTGCTCAAAACAAATAAAAAATAAAACACTGTACACACACCGAAGAACGCAAACCAGAGGGATATTTTTTTTTTTGTTTCATTTTGTCGATTTCATTTTTTAGGAAATCATTGCTTTGCAATTTATGCTTCATCACAGTTCTCTCCCATATGACCACATGAATGTAAACACCTGTTGAATTATTCTTTTTTTTTTAATTTTTACAACATTAATACTTTATATATATATTTGTACATATTTTCATTCACATCTGCACGGTTAGCTAGCATGGTAATGAAATAAGGCAAGACTCACATAACTGTGACATCACAAATCTTTTTTTTTTTCCTCTTATAATACTGATTATTAAGGTTTGTGTAATTCCCTTCTTCTGTTCTGCAGCAGGCTTTGGTCTTTCCGGAAAAAGGCAGGGTCGAGCCTTCTCTGTCTCCAGAATCACACTTTGTTTTGTTCCAGTTGTAATGAAATAATAAAAAGAGAGGGTGTTTGTTTTGCAGGAAAAAGGGGCTATAAATACAATTGTTTCAGCTGACATTATTAATAGAATTTATTTAACACTGGTCTTTCTGAGGTACATAGTTTAGGATGATTTGGGGAGGTGGAATAAGAAAGGGGAACCACAAGGTGACCACGAGGAGCAAATGACTTTCATTACAAGAGAAAAAAACATCTTATTTTTCTTCATATTGGCCTATTTATCATTTTGTTCATTAAAGAATTTTCCTTTTTTTAGACGTTTCTTTTTTAACTGTCAGTTTTCCCTTCTCAGTTAGATCAAGTTGCCGTGGCAGGCGTCTTATGTCAGTTCACAAAACGTGACGGTAAGAGTGTCTGGGCTGGTCGACTGCTTGCCCGTTTGTCTTTACAGTACCAACGACAGCTAAAAGCCGGTTTCAGTGAGAGCACACCGGAGGATCGTCCACCCAAATAAGCCACCGCTCTGTCACAAAGCTGTCTGAAAGATGGCCGGTGTTACTCAGCTTCCTTTCTCAGCATTAAAAGCCTCTCACAATGTCACTAGCGCTAAAACACTTGAGGGTTTAGTTCTGTAAGTTGCAGCCTGCCAGTCGTGATAGGCTGTGCTCGTGCAGACCATTAAACCCCATCTCGTGCCAAATGCAGTGTTTGTTTCAAGTGTTAGTTTATTTCTCCTTTCAATATTATCTTTGTCTGTGTGGTTGAGGAGAAGGGGTTCTTCTTTCAGACATTTTTTTCAGAATAAAGGGATCCATATGCTGTTTTTGTCTCTGTGCATGTGTGTTTGTCCAAATCCAAGAAACTTGAAGATCAAAATGAGCTAAATATAAACAAGAGTTGCTAACTCTCTGCTCTCCATCTTCCAGGTCACCGCTCAGTCAAGATTTAGAGTTTTTGGGCTGCAGCAAAACTCTCAGGATGTCTGTACAGCTGCATTATGGGTAGCGCAGTCCCCTCCTAAGCTCTCTTGGCGTGAAGCATTTCAATGAGCAGGTTGTTGCACGGCACGTCGCCGTTCAGGTGTTTGTAGTAAAGGTATTCTTCGGCCTGCAGGCTGATGGCTCGGATCTCTGGCAGCCGGAGGAGCAACTGGCCAAACTTGTCTGTTTGCTGCGGGTAGTTACACATGACGTAGTCCAGCAGCGCTGCGTTGACCTGCTCCTGGACGCTTTCTACCAGGTGGAAGTTCTCCAGGTTCTTTACATCTACAGGAGGAAGCAAAACTAAAGGTCAGATAGGACGCCACTTCATACTTGACCAATCTCTGTGAGTGCTGTTGTGATGTATAAGAACAAAGCAATGGCAAATAATAATAGAGCCTAAACATGGACATAATGTCAAAGCATTACAGGCCCTCAAGTCTCACAAAACAGCCAAATGAGTTTCTAAAGGCAGAATTTGTCCACATCAATATATTTCAATCAGTATGGTAAGACTGTGTACACATCCAGTTTACCTTTGAATATCAGCAGTCTTAATGTCTCATGTTAACTCAGAATTCTTTATGGCAGAAACTATGATTCAAGACTGATTTATAGTGTCACAGTATCCTCAAGGTAACAGTAGAATAGGCCTTTATGTTCATATTTCAAAGACAAAGAGGTTACAATAATGTGTATTCTTATTTATCAGGGGACAGTGCTACAATTTGACATCTTTGGTTGTGGCTTGTCTCTTCCTTTCTTACTTTAAAGAGGACTTAAAAATGCACCACATGATGGAATATTGCTCCCTTACTCTTTTTTCCCCTCCTCTGAATTGTCTCTTGAGACGGCGATGTGAAGGAAGGGAGGGAATCAGGTAAAGGCTAAAAAAAAAAAAGGTTCTCCTCCCGAGAGATACGTTCCCCAGGAGTCAATGAATTATGTAGGGCAGAATCACAGTCATATTAGCACCAGAGCTGCTCCTTAACCTAATGCCTTTGCCATCCTTTTATATCATAAGAAAACAGAACGTGGCTTAATTATTAGTGCAAAAAAATAGAGATAACTTTTAAAGCATCGATCTTGAGGAAAACAGTAATCACTTAAACTGCAGGGTACAATAAAAGCGCAGGAATTCATTTTTATGGGGAGTTTTTATTCACTATTACTTCCTTGTGCAAAATACATTTTACATCTTTACAAAATCCTACCTTTACGTGCAGCTATAAGCACTTTTCTTTGGCAATAATAAGCTCACAGGGGGTTTGAGCAGATTATTGCAAGACAGGACAAAAATTTGCTAAATGGATAATGGTGGACCAGAGTGGTGTGGGTGTACTTGTCATGATTATAAAGCGCAGGGCTGCAGAATATTTAATCAGATAGCTCTGTGTGTGTGTGTGTGTGTGTGTGTGTGTGTGTGTGTGTGTGTGTGTGTGTGTGTGTGTGTGTGTGTGTGTGATCTTTTATTAATCTGTTTGACCCCAGGTTGAGTGTGCTCACAGTGTGCTAATTTGGAATGACAGAGTCCCTGTGTCTAGTTGACACCTCCGGACCAAAACACACACACACACACACACACACACACACACACACACACACACACACACACACACACACACACACACACACACACACTAATCTATGAAAATACACATATTTCTCACACGGTACCCCCTTCCCACACTCTCACACACACCCCATCCACCCACCCAGAGCATTAGGAGGAAGGAGGGGGAGATAAATCAGCAGCTAATGAGGTCTAGAGAATGAGAAGCAGGTCCTTCAAGGCACTTCCATCTATGATGCACTCTACCATGCTATTACAATCTGTATGTATGTGTGTGTGTCTGTCTGTTCTTGTCTTGCCTGTGTATGTGTGAGCTGGTAGTAGCGTGTGCATGCTCACCCTGACCTCTGGATGACACTGCGGGGGGCTAAATAAGGCCAAGAGGAGGGCAGGAAAAGGGGGAGGGGTGCAGCCTGTGACAAAAGAGGCTCCAAACAAACATGACATGTGCTTTTTCCTGCTGCCACTCATCTGTCTGACCCGCTATCAGACTCCTGAACAGGCCTTCACACCACCAACAACTCCATGAAGCAGTGATATAACCTAGCTAACCCAGTAGAGTGTGGGCTTTAGGCTTTACCACACAGGCGTCCTACGCAGGTCAACAAGAAAAATAATAGACTTGTTTTCATCTGCACATTAAACAAAATGTAGAGAAAGACATGGAAATAAAAGTTTCTGAGTTGCTCAGAAAGTCTTAAAAATGTGGAGGACGTTTTTATGCGTTTTGCTGATGAGGGCTGCAGCCAGGATTTCAGAAAAGAGTCCACAACCTTCCATTGCACTTTCCCTCACCTCTAATTTTGTTTCTTTATTCAGATTTGTCATATTCTGTTTATTAAGTTTCCCTAAATGCTGTTTCAAAGCATAGTACATAGCGTCTAAACCTACCGGAATCATTGAATAAAATACCCCAATTATTTATGCCATTAAATGATTATAGTTTTGTTGATGGCCATACTGTCCAACCAATGAATACTGGACATTAATTAAAGGGGAAAATCTTTAAATGCAAAACCATACAAAAAAAGGATAACAATATTAATACAAATAATTTTTTTTACAAATGTTTTAGCCATTGGAATTACCTAATGTGTAAATCTGTAATGTATTACAAAAAAGGCCAACATGTTCTCTGTAGTACACACACCGTTTATAGCAAACATCTCATGTTGCAAAATAATCAACTCAGCGATGTCAGAGCCTCTTCTGAGTTTGATTTCGTTAATTCTGCAGCAACATGACAAGGTAAGCCCAGATCACAGCAAAAAGCATGTGAGGTGTTGCCATGGTTTCTCAGAAAGATGGTTTCTCTGCATTTCTGTGTGTCTGCATGAGGCTGTACAGTATGCATGTGGAGGGGAATTTGATGGGTGTATGTGTGGATGTTGGGGGGGAAACTACAAAGAATTAGTAGCCAATGTCCCTGTCAAGCTAATTAGTGGAAAGTGAGGCAAAAAGACAGCATTTTAATTGCTAATTATTACCAGAGCAACTTTTGAAAAAATAATGAATAAAGGCTTCCAAAAAAAGCATACACGACAATAGTTTGATATCTGCTACCGTTTGCAAAAACCAGACAAAAAAAAACACTCCGGTTGATGAGAAGTTTCTTTGTTTTGTTGCTAATCAAATCAGAAAAGTGGATGGATTATAATCTACTGATCATTCAAAGACATGAGAGGGATGATGAAGGAGAGAAAAGAGTTAGGGAAAAAATAAACAATTGATCAATGATTCCCAGACAGTGTCAGGTCGGAGCATTAAGTGTTCTAAGCGCTTTCTCTCCTCTTCCTTCAATGCCCCCCTCTTTCTCTTTCCATCTCATTGCTCAGTCACTGTGGGACTAATTATCAACTTTTTTTTCACATAAAACAGCCACAGTTCGTTGCAGCGCCGCGTCTGAATACTCAAATGGAAACCCCGAGGTCCTGTAGAATACATTGTTTCATTTGACGGGCGATCATACTGAAGCCAGCGACCTAACACAAAAGCACACACACACACACACACACACACACACACACACACACACACACACACACACACACACACACACACACACACACACATCACATCACACATCACATCACACATCATTCTCTCTTTCACAGAGCCCCTGAAATCACTGCTGTGCTTTTTAATTAGACTAGATCTGCTGTTTGCTGTTCGTGTGTGTGTGTGTGTTCGTGTGTGTATGTGTATGTGTGTGTGTATCCGCATGTGCTTTTACACTCTTTCACTGACCCTTGCAATCCACCTGCTCTAGGGACACACACACACACACACACACACACACACACACACACACACACACACACACACACACACACACACTCATGCAAATACTCGCTCCTTTACTTAACTCTGATCTCAATAATGCCTCGCAGACTGGACACTGTGGTGTGAAAAAACTGATCAGAAACATCACTTGGTGTCAAAGTTTACCATTCTCTGCAAACGCAAACAGGCATCACTTTGTTTATGGCTTTAAGAAGCTGAAGTGGGAGAAAATACTGCACTGTAGAGGATGGCAGCCAAACCTGATACTTCTATACAGAATATCAATGGTACAGACCAAAAAGTATTAAAACAACCCTGTCTCCTAAAAATCACATTCCCATACAATGAAACTGCATTCTCAAGTACATTTTCCAGTTTCACAATGTGCACTGGTCGCTGTTTTAAACACGTGGTTAACCTTCAACTGAAACAAAACTACTTGGTTAGGATTAGGCAACATGACTACTTAGTTGGTTTAAAAAAAGATAATGGTTTGGGTTAAAATATGTATGTTTGTTACATAGATTAAGTGCGTCTTTCTTTTGTTGGTTGTCACATGGGACATGAACAGCGGTCTCCTGGGTGAAAGTCCTGAGTTATGTGATATACCCCAACCTCCTTCCTACGTGGACTTTGATTAGAAACATTTGTGATACTTCAAAGACAAATGCATTTCGAGACAAAATACGTTTCCCTCGAAACATAATTAAGAATGCAGTGAAAGTGCTGAATAAAAAAGGTAGGGGGAAGATCAGAAAAGGCTACTGTGTTGTGCACACAAATTATGATTTACCACATGAGGATTTGCTCTTGATTTGCTTAGATATAAGCATTAAAAACAACTGTTGTGAAAACAGAAATGTGTAACATTTAATGAATAGAGAAACTCACCATGTCAGTAGGACTGGGTAACGAATTCAATACTTTTAGGCACCGTCCGAATTGGCTCCTTAGTATCCAGTATCAAAAAATGCCTCGTCATTTAATACCAAAATTCAATACCTAAAGAGCAAATCTCACCAGTGTCAGTGAGCTACTAAACATGCAGCATGCTTCTACCAAAATCTAATAATACTGGTGATTGGCTGTCTAACGTTACACGTTGTGAAGACACGCAGGAAAAACTCTACATTACGTACAGAGACGAGGCTCTAAAAATAAATAAAAATCTTTTTGTCATAATGTGTAATGTTGTCATTTCTTTTTGTTAATATTGTTTTTAATAAAACAGACACCAGTATCAAAGTCATGGTATTGGTATCGTTACCGGTTCCGACATTTTTTGAACGATACCCAGCCCTACATGTCAGACAAACCTTTTTTCCCTCTTCCACACCTTTATTTTCCATCATGTTATTTCCCCAATACAATATCACCTATTTCCAGTACATTACACTTGTAGTGCTCCAATCAATAAACCTCTCAGTCACATGCTGCCAAGTCACTGTGCCTTTCAAATTTCACAACATGTGTTTTCTTGCTGGGTCCAAAAACAACACATAAAACCATAAAACTCTTGGGTCATAAACGGTTATTGAGTCAAGTGCTGTCAGTAAACTTGGCCAATTAAACGTGAGTGGAAGACAAACCGGTAACTTCCTGTACAGGAGGGAATTAGGGCCTCCTGGTCGGCCAATAGGGACTTTCACAGGCATTTATACAAGCCTATCAAAGCTAAAGCCTGTTTTACTACTGCAGCGGTGCTTCAAAGAGCGAGGAGTTGAACCCATGTGCAGGAAAAGTCCTCTTTATTGTATCCTACTTGATTGTTATCAAGTCAACATTGTCAATCGCTACTCAATATTCATTATCAATCAAACTTGCAGGGGCGTCGAAAGAAGAGAACCCAATAACCTTTGACCCTGAGTGGGTTGATACGACAAAGTGAGGACGAAGGACTGCCTACAATAAGCAAAATGTAGAGCTACATGTTCACTGGGAGAATGTGGCTCTGTGTGTTTTTGTATGAGTGTGTGGTGTTAAAAAACAGGGCAGGGTTCACGGGGCAAGGGGCAATGGCCGCATGGTTAGCGGGTATCACTTAGGTAGGCTATTATCAGAGTTACGCTGCACTGCTGGGCTTTGTATTGGAGAAAAAAACAACTCCTTTCCCCACATTTTATCCTAACAATAAAATCATGAAGTACACAAACACATTACAGCTGCACAAACACACACACACACACACACTCATATCAATACTCCACTGACAGCATTTCAAATGAAAGTGTATGTGTATTTTTTTTTTTTGCTTTACAGGAGGCTCTGCTTCCCTCATCTATCTACGGTTGCCAGCAAACAAGTTTCCCATCTCCCCGGAGCTCTCAGCTTCCTTGTTTTCCAAGTCCCATTTGGGGAATTCCCTTTGTCAGATACGACGCCTCCACGTTAAAAAATACAAGGGGCAGGGGGCATAAACTGCAGTTGTATGCTCCTTAACATTTAATGGGGGTTCTTTGAGACTTGATACACCAAAGGCTAAAAGGATAACTAGCATCGTTAAGTAACCATCCTATCACAGGATACAAGAGAGGCATGAACCAGCTGAATTACTAATAACAATGACTTGATCTACAGAAAAACACTGCTACATGCTGCAACACATGACCATTGGATGGATTAAAGCTGGGATATACTCAAAAAAGACTACAGTATTACATGTGACGGGTCATTCATTATGGCCTTTTCGAATGGCCACACTCGAAGGCAGGATAAAAAAGCCAGCTGTCATAGACAGGAGTGATATGTAAAAAACATTTAAAGGCAGGGTTGAAAAAACGCTGACGATTAGAGAAGAAGTAAAAATAATCCTCTACATTCACCTACCGCCCTAATATCACGAATGGAACTCAATGGCATCACAGTACTGCCTGGCATGCGGGTTGTCAGCCATTGTGTTCCTGTGTGAATGTGTACAGTGCAGAGGCATGTGTTTAAACTATGGTGGTGGTAAGCTATATGGTCGTCAGGTGGCTACTATAAGATTATACACCCTTTTCCCGTTGCTCTTTGAGCTTCTTTGTGTGTGTGTGTGTGTGTGTGTGTGTGTGTGAGTGTGTGAGTGCGTGTGTGTGTGCATGCTGTGGCATGTGTGCGTGCGTAACCAGAGACAGTGATTAAACGTTTTAAAGCACAGATGATCCAACAGGTGGTCTGGCTCGCTGTCTCTTGTTGTCCCAGCCTTTCTCTCTCTCTCTCTTTCCCTACATTGGGACCCCAGCCTCTCTGTGACCCCCCACTCCTGAACCATCACAGCTCCTTTCTTGTCTCTTCGTTCTTGTCCTGAAGGATATTTCAAGAAACAAAGCCCTGTGAGTCCAGTGTCTTACACGCAAAGACACACACATGTTGACCATAGCTAGTCCTTGTATTGCGTTTAAAAAAACAATAAACTGAAAAAACTACAACATGGTGGTGCAATGGAAACATTTAGAGCTGCTGGCAAATGTTAGAGACAAGGGCCAGGGAGCCAACACATATTGAAACACAAGAGGACATTCATCAATCAACCTTCTCTCCACACACGTATCATCAGAAAATAATGTTGTGTAATGTAAAGGAATATTCCTGGGCACTGCCAGACATTTGTCATGCCAGCTATTGGCCTGTGCAAGCTGCCTCAGAGCATAAAGCGGTACTTTAGTGCCACCTGGCACTAATATCCATATCTACTGTTGGCATGAGACTGTACGCCTGTAAATTCTTACAGCGCTCAGTGACGTCTGACATGGAAACTTAACAACCTTCATATAATACCTTACAACTGCCCACAAACAAATATTTGATAAAAGAGAAAACAACATGTAGTCAGCATCACAAAAGAATGCTCTGTTACCAAATTCCCAAAATATCCTACTTTTGTTCATACCAAGTTGTCTTGGAGGGACATGCAAATGGTAATTTTATTTAGTGAAGAAAGTGGGATAGTTTAAGTACTTTCTAGAGCACAAAATGAAACACACCCATTTTGTCTTCCATCAAAATTGGTAAAACTCTCAAACCACAGTGGGCGCAGAACACAAACATACACCCAACAACCACAGACAAATACTCTTCACCATATCTTTTTTTTTTACCTTTTTCTTAAGTGTCCTTTTGGTTTATCCTCAAATTTTTTTATTTCCTTGTATTGTGCATTTGAAAGTCCTTACAGTTGGCGTAGCAGAAACATCCAGTAAAACCCCAGTTATTTAAATCAAGTCCAGTTTTGAGAGGCGGTGTGCAAACATGTCATCTTACATTAGCCCTGAGTGGGAAGAGAGAACGGCCACCGCCATCCAATACTTTTCAATAAATTAAACCCCAATTTGCACTTAAGTTGACTCTGCTTGTCAGGGGACAGAAATCACACAGAGAACAAAGAAGTTAAAAGAAGGTATGGAAAACATGCGGCACACTCTTTCTTTAGTCCACACTCTACCTGCTGGCTGCCATCATCAAATGACAACAAAGCAAAGGAGGAGGGAGAGAGTGGGATAGATGTAAAATGAGAGAGTGCAGGAGAGGAGAGGAAGGAGGGGGGGGGGGTTGGGAATGACGCTATGGATTAACTGTCCTTCATGCTGAAAATATACATCCCCAGGCGCATGGCACTGAATTATTAATTCAAATTTGTCAGAGAAAGAATAAGAGAAATCTATTGACGAGGAGACGGGCCCTTTAATGGTCTCATTAAAGGGGAGGCTTCCCACACCAGGCACCTTCTGTGCTGCTGCAGGAGTTTTCGGGGTAGTGGAGGGTTGGAGGGGGATACTTGACCCCCCAATGATTTTCTGTCACTTTATCATAAACAAGAAATGTTGACATGCCCCTCCACTCCCTAGCTTTCCCTCCACCACCAAACAAACCCTGTGTGTAATTAGCCAAGGGGTGCAAAAGTACACTGAATGTAAACGAGTTTCATACGCATGCACTGATAGAAAGAGACAGCAACAACACACACATTACATGCTGCGCCGGCTTCTACTGTTGAATCACCTCACAGGTACAGCCATATTGATTTGTAATTAATAAAAAAAAAAATTCCATTGCACTGCTCTATAGATCATTTCCTCAAATTACACCAAACAGTTACTTTTTGTCTGGATCGTTAGATTTGTCAGTCACGTGTTAGCATCATTAACTGCATATAGCTACATGACTGGGAGCTGTTTTGGTGTGTGTGTCTTTCTGTCCAATCCAGATGGTATTAGTAAGGAGAGAGAGCAGGGACCTGTGGGTGTTGCGCCGTCTGAGGTCAGCTCATTGAAAGGCATTTGGTTCCGCCTCCAGGGGGACTAAAGAAAGGGGCAATAAGAAGTGAAGGGGGTGGGGGGACTAAAGGTACCACAGGTTCATTGCTGATTCAAATCTCTCAGTATCCCTCTGGCAAATGGATTTTCATAATGCTGAGACAATGTGATTTTCCCCCCAGCAATATGATTTTTATCCCAGAATCCGCAGCTTGAAGAAATGAACAGCAGCAAATAGGGCCAGTTGACAAAAATGATTTAAGCCACAAAACCGAAGTAAAAAAAAAATCATTGAACTATTAAACAAGTATAAGTGTTGTTTTGAGGCTGGTCAATTTCCAGGTGTTCATTTTTGCCTCACAAACTGTCAGATCACTGGGTTATCTCTAACCGCAAGATGTGCAGCCTAAGTTAACACAAGTAATTTTCATTATTGATAAATCTAGGTAGTTTCTTGACTAACTGATTAAGCGTTAAACATATAACAGGTCTGAAAATAGTAAGAAAAATGCCTTTCACAAGTCCCCAGAGCCCAAACATACATCTTTAAATTACTGTGTGTCCCCCCCCCCAACCAATAGTCTGAAAGCATAAGATGTACAGATATAAGAAAAAATTTAAAACAGAAAAGCAGGAACCAGAAAATAGTTGCTAAGTGACTTGAATCAACTATTATTTTTTTGTGTGATAATCAACTAATCGATTGCAGCTTAAAGCAATAATCTTGAAGATTTCCATTTAAAAAAATGGTCTGGTAAGTGACTATCACCAAATGAGGTAACACAATTGTGATTGACCCTATGGATACTGATGAAAGCCCTTGCATTTGCAGTAATACGAACTGGGCATCTGTAGCAATATTCCCAGGAAAAAACACAAGCCGCTGTCTCTAGGAAGTGAGATCCAAAACAACGCAATCTCACAAACGGGTTTGTATGATATCCTACGAAAAAGTTATGCATTACAATTCATATGATATCCTATGAAATTATGGCGAGCAGTTAAATTTAGCCGACAAAAGGTTACTGCAGCTGGCTACAGAGCACCGTGAGGTCCTGGTCATTTCAGTGGCCGTTGCCGTTAAGTTTAGCCTTCAAAATGTCACTGTGAGCCAGCCACAATGCACCGTGGGACCCCGCTCGTTTAAGTGGGCGTTGCAGTTAAGGTTAGCAGTCAAAAGGTGACTGTCATGCGGCGATGACATTTAAGTTCAAGCACCAAAATGACTAGTTAACATTAGGGTTAAAACATGGTCCACTTAAGTACCACTTAAATACTAGTCTAAGTCAAAAAGTCTGAATTATTCCTTAAAACTTATTCCCACTCATATTATTCAGTCACTGTGCTCATCGAGAAATCCAATATAATTTAGCCACAGATAGGAACAACTGATACAGGATGTAAATTAGTTTTTCCCTTCACCTCAGGATGAATCCCCAGCACCTTCCAGCCAGCATAGTCAATGAGAGAAGCTTGTCTCCTTCCTGCTCGGAGCGCCTTTTCTCTTGTTTATTTTATCGGACCTAAGGCACTTTGCCTTCCTTTCAATATCTCTCGACCTCTCTCCATCGCGCCGCCGAGCCCTTTCATAGCCGCATGGCGTTTGGCCCCCTGAGTGGCTAAAGGGAAGATTTGACGAGTCGGCGGGCAAATTGAGCCTTCATGCTTTATTCTAACACACTGACAATAGCACATTCCCATTTGTGGCCTGTTTTCAGGAACTGTGAGACAGTTGATATTATGCATTGTTAGCGCAGAGGACTTTTGGCCTCTGGACATGGGCTCTATATTAGCTTGAGGGCATGTAGCTACAATATATAACTCTATGAAATGAAAGGTCACTTTTCAAGATGAAGGGTCACTCTTCGGTGCTTAATGAGGCCTTTGTTAAACGAGTAAAAGTTAATAAGTGCAAAGGATTCTTCCTGAGATCCTTTCACATCATTAGATACAGAAGAAAAGAAGATTCCAAATTAGTTATAGGCTCAGATAAACTGTCCACCAAGAAGTACATGTTAGGTTGTTGTTGCTACAATAAATATATGAATGATGTTGTGAAAAGGCAATAACCAGTATGCAGAGTATGTAGATGTTATATTTACCCCCAATTCACAATAAAATACAATAAAATCTTCACAATAGAATTTGAAAGATGAGGCGTTTTAATATTAATCCTAGCCTAACCCCATTTTATAACCTAAGGGCACCAGTATGCTCCAACCAAAGTGCCTGTTGGCTGGTTGAAGAGCATGTGAAACCTCTAACCCCCAACCATTCCCACAGCAGAAAAAGTGGGCTTTGTGTCTGACAATTATTTTAACTTTCTGAAAGGGACAATCCGACAGTCAACACCCACTTTATGTAACGATTGGCCAGGTGAGCAGAGGTAAGAACTTTTCTCTATACCTCTCTTTTTTCATTACTTACATACCTGTTCCTGTAACTTTTCATAGGTAAAAACATGTACAGCACCATGGATGCCTGTCAGTCTGAATGTGTGCACCATCGTCCCTATATTTAAAGGCAGAGTTGGTAACTATTTCCAATATAATTTTTTTAAATATATTTTTTGAAATGGTCTTTACACCCCGACAGCAATAAATAACTTATGGGCTCTGAAAAAGGAGCTAAAAGATCCGTCATCTGTAGCTGCTGTAATCGTGTAAAAACGCCCACCAATCACTGCTTTGCGGTCCACTTGGAAAAAACCAATGTGTTGTTGCTGCATTGCTAAAAGTAGTCATGTTTGTTTTTAAATTACAGAAGTATCCTAAATGGGCATTAAGTCTTTTCAAATAACGTAGTGCACCATCCCTTTTATCTTGCTTAACCATTACACAGTTCATTCTATGCCTTTGTCTTTTACATTTTGCGTGTAGTAATGATTGTCCAATAAGTAACACTAATGACACACAATGAGCTTTAGCAGCTATAAACGTTGGGTCATAAAGACTTGTCTTTGCTGCGGAAACAACAGTCGCAGCACTAATACTGTAGCTCTTACTGAGACATTGATTGAAGGAGTGAAGCCATTCACATTTACAACTTTACAAATGATTGACAAGGCGGGTGTGTTAAGCTGGGGGTTCATCTGATTGCATTTGTATTTTTGAACATTTGAACTTTAAAGACTTACACTTAAAGACTCAGGGGCCACACAACTATCCTTTGGCTAGATCCTATGGTGTGTGTGTGTGTGTGTGTGTGTGTGTGTGTGTTACATCATTATGTATATCTACTTCATATAAATCTATATATATATATATATACAGTACAGAAAGCGTGCACGCATGTGTTTGTGTGTCACACACAAACATGAGAGCAAGAAAAGGAAAGAAAGTCTAGAGTGATCGCTGGTTGAGAGAGCTCCCTGGGGGTTTGTGTAACTCTTTGCTGCTGTACGTAATGTTTAAGTAAGGAAGAGGCAGGCAGACTGATCAATACGCTGCATGACTGTGGCAGTTGTTATTTCCCTGCTGTCACACATACACAGACACACATCTCGCAGCACATCTCCAGCTTGTGAGTGAAACATTGATGCTCTTTCGATTGCTAGAATCAGCTCAGATTTGGTGACAGTCTGTCTTTCTTAGTTTACAATGCTCTTGAGATCAGGATTTTTGACTCAAGATGTTTAAAATGGCTATTGAAATGTTCCCTATGACATTGATAAATAATATGTGCAGATTGAAGCAGGTTGGGTCAGTGAGATAGAAGGCTGCTAGTGAATGGAACCTCATTCCAACTCACATTAGGAATTTTAAAACTTATGTTTCTTTTAAATTTAACTTAACTTAAAGAAGTGGCTAACAGGTAATCAGGACTGTCAACATTACATGTAGTTACAAAATCTTGCTGCTATCTTGTCTTTCCTGTCCTGCCTGTGTGTGTCACTTGTGCTATGCCTATGAGGTTGTTGGACTGAGAGTGTGGCTTGTGTGTGTATGTGTGTTGGTGTTGATGTTGATATTGACCAACTGTTTTTGTTTATATGCTTGATCATTTCTTTTTACATTTATAGTCAATTTTACTTGTATTGGACGAAACTTCTATGTACTATTATAATCCTTTTATCTTTTTAGGTGTGACATTGTACGATCTGTCCAGGGACAGCAGATGTAAAATAGCCTTTTGGCTAATTCTGGCACACTGTATTATATGTATTATTAGTGTGCATTGTCCCTGTTAAATAAACCTGAAATAAATAAATAAATAAGTAAGGTTACATGATGTAGAATAAAATTAAACAAATTATTTAGCCGCATGAATTCACAGCCAGGGAGTAGATGGTCTCCAGTCAGCAAATCATTCAAATCACGAGTGGAATTTTCTGCAGCACTCCAGTGTATGCACAATTTGTTCTCCGAGTCTGTTTTCCTTGACTAATGTGAGCCTGTTCTCCGCAGGGCCCTGGGTAGCCCAAGCCTGTCCTCCCTACCCCAAACAGACATCTTTTAGCCTCTAATTGGAGAGGAGTAACAAGCTAGCTAGCACAGCGCTGGGACCGGAGATGCGACCACTGAGAATGCATTAGCATTAGCATTGCAGTGGACCGACCTGTACATAATGATAACCTCAAGCTCTGGCCACTGGGAGCAGCCCCTGTTCACACACACACACACACACACACACACACACACACACACACACACACACACACACACACACACACACACACACACACACACACACACAAATGCACACCGGTACACACTCCCTGCCCCCGTCTTTCCCTTTGCACGCAGTCATGTAAACAAGCAAGTGTAATGCAGCCCCAGCGGTGGGCTGCTCGGCGATCGAGGGAGGAGGGAAATTCTGTTGCTGCCGTTCGGCTGAAAAGTGTGTGTAATGAACTTGAGTTCCATTGATCGGGACTGAGAGTACAGGACCGGGGGCTGTTTGTCCCAGAAGGTCTGCGGTGCCGCTGCTCGGCAGCCCCTCATAAATGTTTGAGAGGCCTCAGCCGCTCTACATCCACGCTACCTGGGTTACAGCGCGCACACATCCAGGTTGATGCTGATGATGGATGGTCGGTGGTGATGGTCAAAGAGAGTGATCGTTATTTTAGCTTGATGACATTTTGTTGGTGTACAGTATGTGTGTTTTCACGGCAGAGTGTGTTGACAGTGGAGCTCAAAGAGATTCGAGAAAAGTGTAGGTGTTTGGCACTTTATATGTATTGTGGGAAAAAAGTATTCAGCATGAGAATTTTCAATAAAAACTTCCCTACCTGTCTAACAGTCACACTTTCAACTCTCTGTACAGGTGCAGAGACTCATATTTGCAAGCATATGCTAATTTATTTTGGCGAGCTATACTTTCCTATGCTGTACCCCTAAGCTCTTAGGCCTTCAACTGCCCCCAAAGCCCCTATATGCTGTATACAGGATTGATATTATTGCAAATATCACTTAGAAAACACCTGACGTGCCGGGTGGACCATCCACGCCGCCTTTTGACTGCTAAGTACCAGCTGGCGGGAGGTCCTCTGCGTTATGCAGCCGGTAATAAAAGTTGAACATTGATTTTCTGTAGCAGCTTGTAACTGTTAATGTTGAGACATCAATAGCAAAAGCAAAGCGCTGGTGCCTTAATAGGAGACCGAGAATGTGGAGGGCGCGAGCAGAGGCTGACTCTAAATCACAGAATCTATCCCTGCCGATCGATAGGACAGTAACTGCAAGTGTCCCTCTGCTTTCCTAATGTTTTATAATAAACTGACAGCCTGTAATAAGGCCAAGGGAGAGGGAGAATGAGAGGGAGGGAGGAGGGGAGAGATGGAGGGCAACAGTTTCTCCATAGCTTGCTCGTCTTAAATCACCCCACATGGGAGTGCAGGAGAGGAGCAGAGGAGGAGGTAGAAGGGAGGAAAAGGTTTTTTCTTTAGTGAAAAAAACTTTTACAGGAGCATTTGTCTGGTTGTACTCACTGCTACGGTAGTTAGTAAGTGTATTGATGGGGGGAGGAGAAATTTAGGGGATATGTCCTGTATTGCTTCGGCGGGGCAGTGAGTTAAAGTGTGTGTGTTAAATCCTACTGTCACAATATTCAGGTAGGGGTGCAGGGCTTGGCTGCACGTGTTGTGACTGTTACTGGGTGTGGATAGTGCTGAAATTCATCAAAAGATTACTATTGTTGTAACACTACTGGTAGACGGTGAGAAAAGTCGCTACTGTATCACCACTCTGTTGCAGGAGCACTCAGTTGTGCGTTGCATGCTTCGGATTAACTTGTACAGTGCTTCAAACAGAAAGTGTTGTTACTCCATTTTTTCTTTGCTCATTATAAGTTCTCATACTCATCAAGTTCTTGTAATAAGAACATGGTCTTAAGTTGACAGAATTACACTAAAATTGTATATTTTATTACTACATTTAAAACCCAGGTCTCTTCAGTTCTACATTGATACACTCATTCCTTGAGAAAAACTATGACACACAATATACCCACTGTGCTAAGATGCAATCACACACGTCAAAATTTTGACAATTCAAGATTTTGAATGCTTAATTGTAGTGTCACATTTAAGGTTTCTCTGGACTTTTGAAAATACATGTAGATCAGTAATATCTATATTCCCTAAATACGTTTTTATTTCTTTATTTTTTTGGTTAAAATACAGGCCTGTATTAAGTATACTTGCAATTACTTTTGTTCTCAAGTCTTTTGGAGTCGTTTATATGTGAGACACTGTGCCTGATGTCTATTCTTTCTTTACTATGGCTTACAGGAGTATTTAATCCCCATAAATATGTTTGATTCTGTTACATTCTTAGGACTCAGTTGTAGATCTACCAGATCGACCATGAAGAAATACAATGATATGGCTCTTTTGTCTTATCACTTATTTACCACTTAAGTGTCTAATGCTGGGCTCTGTCAATAACTCTAACCCACCATGCCCCCACCACACACACACACACACACATCCCCCCACCCATTATGTTGCTTTACTCTCTGATAACTGGCCTTGTTTGGAACAAGATAAAGTTTTCAAGATTAACAGTGTCAATATTACCACCATATAAATCCTTGTAAGAATGTGATAAGACCTAAAAAAGAGAAGAAAAGAAGGCAAGCTTGAGCTGTAAATTGGAAAGATTCTTTGGAGATAACCAGGGAAATGTCAAAATCCATCAGGAAACTGTAATGTAGCTCAGGTGAGATATGAGGCTGAGGCTAATGGGGGAGTCAGGTCAAGGGTGAGAGGCAGCGATTCTTGATATCCCCACCAGCACAATGCACTGCAACTGCTGCAGTATTGCCAGGTAATAGTGGCTGGCTGGAGAACTGGGGCTTTTATTGCTTGATAAAGTCTGAAAGCCTTTTAGGCAGCCTCATTACATGGAATTCCCTACAAAGTGGCGGCCGACGTCAGGAGCCGACTGCACGCCATGTTAAGATTTCTTATGCTAAAATTGGCAGAAAATAGGCAGAAGTATTAGGTTCATTGCTTTAGGGAACACTCCTACTACTCTTACTCCTCATGAGATGAAAGAAAATGAAAGAAAAGTCAGGACCTTTAAACATGATTAGTTGGGTATTGCTCTTTTGTTGGGGACAATATTTTTAGCTTGTTTCCTGCATCACAATGCATCAAGAAGGCTGACGGGGGTGGGGGTAAAAAGATTTGTTTGAAAGATTAGAGTCCAATACTTCTCAATCAGAACACGCTTCCCGCCAGAACCCCAAAATTAAAAAAAAAAAAAAAAAAAAAAAAAAAAAAAAAATTGTTTGTGCCCTTTTTTTCCCCCCCATAAACCTTATACTGTACATACATTTATGGTGTTAACCCCACTTCAATAACCGCTACTGTATTTTCATTACTGCTGTCATTGCACCAATCCATTCACTGAGTATGTAATTTGTAGGACATGCAAACATTAGTCAAGGGGCTGCTAACCTGTATACTGTACACGCATACATGCTATGAAGCATGATTCGTGCCACATTTCAAGCACATACGTGACACATAATCTGGGTATTTTCTTGAACTTGTAGTGTGGCAAAAATGACATCTGAATTGTAATACTAATGTCTGCAAACTATGTTTTTCTACTTAAAGTCTTAGTCTACTGTCTCCACATGTGACTTTATCTCAGATTTTTTTTGGCCTAATCCAAATACAGCATACATGTACTGGGTTGGAAGTGAGTCCCAACAATGTGAACACATTTTTGACCCCACAGTGTACACACAATGTATTTGTACTACTATAATGTAATACGCATGTGCTACTTTATAACATCCTTGAGAGATAGTCTTTTGTTTACACCTGTAATTTATGCTGTTTTCTGCTTGAGTTTGGAGTTTCTGTAAGTTATTTGTACTTGTAGATTGTTTTATAGTTGGCAACTGTACGTACAGTACAGGTTAAAGGTCATTTTAGGTGTATTCCTTTTAAGCAACCCTGTCTAAATTCTGGAAAATACATGCTTTACTGGCTGATCCTGATGTTCCCTGGTCTTTCTTGAGAGCAGGAAAAAGACAGTCACATTCCATGTTGAGTCAAGATTTCCCATAATAACCCATGCAACCACGAACCATACCTTTATACATGTATTGATCAGATCAAAGGTACAGCTGATGACTCCATTCTGTTGATTTACAGCCCAGTAAAAAGCTTGTGTCCCACACAGCAAGCAGCACAAAAAAGGGAGAAAAGTCCCTATTATGTTGCTTTTAATTAACATGTAAAGTGTTGTTCCGCTTATATGCTCCATTATTTGGCCCCTACCTTGGTCTCAATGGGTATAAATATTGAACCGTCGCTGCATCTCGATGTTAATCAATCCCAGACCGAATTCAAAATTATTCGGTTCGTTTCAGGAAATTAATATTTGCCAGGCTTTATGGGGGAGGAGAGAGCGGGTGGTGTGCATGAATTAGCCAGCTCCCTTGCTCACTGGCCAGGGATCAGGGCATTGATTCTGAGCAGCCTCGGCTGTTGCTTAATTAGGATGTACTTGTCTGGGAATTACATGTTTTTTCTCTCTCATTGTGTGGAGCGAAATATGAGAGAGAGAGAGAGAGAGAGAGAGAGAGAGAGAGAGAGAGAGAGAGAGAGAGAGAGAGAGAGAGAGAGAGAGAGAGAGAGAGAGAGAGATAATACTTTTTTCCCATCAAGGTTAATCACGTTTGCTGTGTTTGTGTTGTTGTCAGCAGATCGCTCTCTGACCTCGCGGTGCACAAAACCTGTCTTCGGTGTGTGGCACACTAAACATGCTAATGAGAGATCCCTGCATAGGAGTACGGGTGGTGTCGGGGTTGATGAAGTGTAGAAATCGAAAGGTAAATGGAGAGGTGGGTTAAAGCAACAAAGAAAGATGGGGAAAAAAAAATCAATGTTGAGTCACTTCTGAAATATTTGTGTGTGTCAATTTCACCTGTTTTCAATAATGTTCTACTTATTGCCATATTTTTACAAATTTGAATTCAATAAGATTCCAAAGTCATGCTACTTCATCTATTCAGAGTTTATCTCATCCCTATATTATACTTGTTTTCAGATGTTTTAAGAGGAAAGCACAGACAGACACTCAGCACAAGTTTAAATGACTTGTTTTAAGAAAGGAAAGGGATGGAGGAAAAGCTGAGGGAGGGAGGAAAAGAGATGAGTGGCGGTTCAGATGTGGGTGAAGATAAAAGAGAAGTGATGGAGGTGCATGTGAGGATGGAGTAATAGATCGAGGCATACAAAGATGGATGTGAAAAAAAAGAGAAAGGGCAGAGAAATGAGAGAAGAGACAATGCAGACGGGGTGGATGGATGGTGAGGGATGGAGGGCGGGAGGGATGGATAGGTGGGTGTCTCTAAACTCCAATCTCAGAACCTGACTAATCACTTGACAGACAGCTAATGTGGTGCTGAGGCTGCTCTTGAATCACTGGCTGTCTTGGTTTCTTATGAATGGGCAACACTACTGATGTCTGATCACTGACCTACAATAAACAACAGCTAACATTACTGTACATGTCATTTCATCATGTGTTGAATATTTATTTCACTGTATTAATTGGCTTTATGTTGTAAACATTGTTATTTGTTTTGTTTAAAAATAAACTTTTAAACAGCATATAACGTTTCAGATATTAACTGTGCTCTACAGGCATATGAGTAAAATGTGAAAAGTTTTCTATTCATGTGTTTAAATGCATACAGGAAAAGTCTGCTTTGGACACCTGATACTAGAGCTGAAACTACCTTTCTATTGTCCTGGCCATTATTTACTATTTTCTGACATATTTTTGACCAAATGATTAATTGATTATTTGAAAAAATACAGGTAATTAACAGATTAATAAAGCCTTAATTGATACTGAAATGATATAAAACTACAAAACAACAAATAACGGGCTGGAATGGGCAGAATATACATGCATGCCATTATATATCAGGGTATTCTTTTTAGAGTTTGGGGTTCCAGACTAAAGATAGAACCACTTACAGTATCCATGATGTAATCCATAAAATGCATACAATACAGTTTGTTGACCTATTCCTTCATTTAAAGCAGCATAAGGGGAAACACATGGAAGTGAAGTTTACATAGTTAATGTAACTACCAATGTGACTTCTTTAAATAAACCTTTGCTACAGAGGAATACAACACTAGCCTAAATTCTCCACATTTTAACAGCTTTTCACTGCCGTTGTTCCTTCTAAAGGCTTCAATATGGGAGCATTATTTAGGGCTATGTCCACAAATCTGCTCTCTCCGCTGGGAGCATTTACCACCCCGCGCTGGTCTGGCAGCTACTCTGGTTCTCCTCTCGGCTGACAAGGACTGGCAGCGCCTGTCTCACCCAATTACACCTGATGGGGTCTGACCTGTAGAGCTGGGTTAACTGGTTGCTGGCTGAACACTCTCTGACCTCTGTCACTGCATCTGCTTTGCCAGTATGGAAACTGTCTGTGTGATGGTGGCATGCATCAGGCATACATCTGTATCAGTTTTGGTGAAAGTTGATCAGTAAAGCTTGTTATTGTTTTCTTTTTTCATTGACAGTTAAGCAGGTTTCAAGCATCATAATATCACAGGACTTAGTAATTTTAGGAAGCACATGCTCCATAACTTCCTACCTGGGAACTGCCAATACAAACTCAGATTTCTACTGAGCATGTACTGTACAGTACAGTGCAGTTGGGAGTTAATTCCCCCTAAAGTGTAAAGAAGAGTCTTTTTTAACTTTCCTCAGCCTGAATTTGAACTTCTGACCCATTTCTCACCTCTGGGCTTTCATGTCACTGGTCATATAAACAACAACCTGGCAGTCTTTCTATTAGGCCTGTAAGCCTTTTAAAGGAAATCAAAGTCCCATTAACAGTGTTCTGACACCATACAACTACTAGGAGTAATCCTTTACTGAACTCTGACCCACCGAGCACTCACTCTCTCTCTCTCTCTCTCTCTGCCGTGTTGTGGGTCTGTTGCTCAACACCCAACAGACACAATCATTGCTCACAGTCCTACAAACACTTAAGAGATCAATGCTCTGAGAGTGATAATCTCCTCCTTGAAAGAGGGTGAAAGCCTTCACTTAAGACGAGCAAAAAGTGACAGGGGACAGAGAGAGAGCAGAGCGATAGAGAGACAAACACACGCACACAGATCAGGGCAAGTGTCTCCTCTCAGCTGGAGTGACATCTCTATCCCTATCTTTATCGACAACTGGCCTAATTTAGAGCTCTTCTGGCAGGGAAGAGGTGACCCATCCATCCATAGAAAGAGAGAGAGATGGAGAGAGAAGGTTGTTGATAGAGAGAGAAATACTGAAGAAAATCAAGACTCAAACTGAATGATAGGGGGAAAAAACAAAAAAATCCATGACTCACATGGGAGAGCAGTAGTTATAGTTGTGGTACTAGAAAGGCTTTAAGCGCAGTCATAGAAGCACAGATATTGGATGATTCTGCAAAACCATAGATTATGAACAGCTCTTTTTATTTATTTCTTTTAACACCCAATGCCAATGTTTTTAAAATGCTTGCTTTCTAAAAAATATCTGCATGGTTAAGGATAGGGTACTCATTCTAATGCCAAATTCAAGTATTAATATTTCCTCAGACATATTCAAGCAGTATATGCAGTATAACAGTAAAGTAGAACAAAGAGTAGTTCCTTGTATCAAAGCTGTGTCATAATACACCCCATTTATATATTAGCCCCAGCTGAGAGCACAGTGAACAGTGTTAGCGGTAAACTCAAGCTAATACAAAAGGGAGAGTCTAATCTTTGTTTGAGTCAGTGCAGAGCTACTTTCATGCCTCATTTCACTACAATCATTAATTGGCTCTACGCGTAGTTCAAAAGCAGCTGTGTGAACATACACAGATGAGTGAATGCACCCCTGCTTTTTCTCATTTCTGCACACATTATGCACTTTCCCTCAGGTAAATGTATGTATCTCAACCTCACATCTCTGTTCAGCTGTGTGAGTTATTAATCAGATCAATTCTAAATCTCCTGACTTTACATTACTCAAGCCCCTCCCCATCCCCCACCACCAACACTGATCCCCTCAGCCAGCTCTACGACGTCAGCGTCGGGCTTCTTTCACAGAAGGCCTGAACAGGCACTGCCGGGGGCGATACACATCCCTCAGGTGAGCCTTTCATTATGGATGATGTTTCTGCCAAATTATTTAGACCCTCAGCCCCAGCAACATCCCTGCACCATAAAAAAAAAAAAAAAAACACAAACAAACGCATGCATGCACACAGACACACACATACTCCAATGCCCCACTGCAATCTACCCCATTCCTCCCTCTTTCTTCACTGTACCAAAGACACCACTAACACAAGCATTAATCCGGCCTGATCACCTCAGTGCGTGTATGTGTACTGTGTGTGTGAGCGTGTGTGTGTGTGTGTGTGCCTGTGCTTTTGTGTAGCAGTTCATTAGTCCCTCTTTCTTTGTTTAGAGAAGGTAAAGAAGTGAAAGCGTGACCCTTGTGGCTTACAGGTGGATGAAGGAAGGGGCAAGCTGCCTTGACATCATTGGCTTCAGTAATGTAGGATGTTTAAAATATGTTTGGTCAAGTCTGTGTGTGTGTGTGTGTGTGTGTGTGTGTGTGTGTTTGTGTTTGTGTTTGTGTTCCTCAGTGGCCATTTGCCCCAGACTTGTTAGAAAAGAGACAGAGATGACAGTCTCCTGGCAATGTCTGACCTCGGCTAAGAGAGTGTAGGATCTAAACACAAACACACACACGCACGCACGCACGCACGCACACACACACACATTTGGCTACTTATCCCTCCACTTCCCAAATCCCATGCTCCCTTTCTCTCCCGAGCCTCAGCTACCTTCCACCAATCCCAAATGCTTCACGGTACCTGCTTCCCACCAATTCCCACTTTCTCCCACTTCATCATCCTCCTATCTCCTCTCCTTTCTCTTTTCCCCGGTCCTCAGTTGAACCCCAACTCCCTTGTTTTCTTTCTGACCTGCCAAAGCTCAATCGCAGAGAAAAAAAAAACTAAAAATCTCCTTTAAACCGATTTTTTTTTAAAGAAAATTACTCCCATCCCCTTGCAACTCCCCAACATGATGGTGAAATATTTTCATACAACCATCTCACATCTTGGCTAGTTCATACATCCCAAAGCTAAATAAAATACCTTTGTTTCTTCTTTTTTCAAACTTTTTCTTCCCTTAATCATGCATCTCTTATCATTTATATATTGAAATTGATGCTTCTGCCACTATTGTACACTAGAGAGCAACAGCTAAATTACAAAATGTAAACTGTCAACATTCATTTTACATTCCCACAAGTGTATTTATTTACAGTTGTTTTGAATAAAAGGAAACTAGAATTGCATAGTTTAAAAGCAAGTGTAAAAGCATGCCCTCTTCCTTTCTCTGTTGGAAGAGGACCATACCTTCCCTCTTTCCTTCCGCCCTCACTTACTCTGCTATCCCTTCCAGACCACTGGTCACTTCATTCTTTCCACCCTCCCTCCCTCCCCTCCCCCCTCCTCTCCTCCTCCTTCCATCCTTCCTACCACACCATGCCTCTCCCCCCTTTCTTACTTCCATTTCCTTTCTCTACCATCCTTCCTGCCTCTCTCTATCACCTGCATAACTTTAATCATCATACCCTACTCCTTCCTCAGGAGCCTTGACTCTTCGTGGGGCAGGAACAATTGCCCAGGAACCTTTTACTGTATCTCCCCCTCAAATATTTCCGCTTCAGGGCTTTCAGGGACTCACCAAGGCTGAATAGGACCAGGAACTTGAGGCAGACGAACTCCCGTTGGTCCAGCTGCAGGGAGCGTAGCTTGGCCACCAGCTCCTGGGCGTGGCTCAACAGGTTGTTGAGGGTGGATCCCGCCTGTGAAGCAATCACTGCATAGTCCACCTGTAATAAGAAGGAAGGAAAGGATGTAAGGAGATGCTCTGAAGGCAGACATATGGATTAAAGGTTTACTTTGATTCATGGATGTTGAATTGAATGTCCAGATACATATAGTTTGTTAGCAACCTGTAGGATAGGCCAGCTAGCTAAAAAGATACATCAGTATGTGGAGCTACAACAGACTTAATAGTTATGAGCTTTCCCTTCTCTTACATTTTGGTTTTTGTTTGCTAACTGTAGATGTTTGTTCTTTGGGTTGCTTATCTCTGCCCATTTAAGGGTTATTTTAACCAATGAAAATATATCTAAAACCCCAATGCGCAAAAATTATTGACAGCTATACAACACATGACTGTACCCTGAACACATCACCACCATGAGTTTCATGTAATGATTTTTTTCATCCCTGTACCTGCTCTACTGCACTCTCAACACAGAGTCAAAATCTTTGGTCTGTCTGTCAGAGTGTGAGACACTGGTGGATGTGTTGAAAAGCACCTGCAGGCAGTAGGTTTTTGCAGTTTAACAGTTTTTTTTTTTATGACATGCTGTGGGCGTATATAGAGAGCATGGGAGTTCACCTTCAAGACCTGCCAGATTTGACTTCTTTCTCTCTGTTCTGTGTTATACAGCAAAACAATAGTATGCACGCTGAAACATGACAAAAAAACAAGATAGATAAAAAGATAGATAGATTTCCCATAAACCCATTTTTCTTGGGTGCAACGATCCGTCCAAAAACACACACACACACACACACACACACACACACACACACACACACACACACACACACACACACACACACACACACACACACACACACACACACACACACACACACACACACACACTTCCTTTTCAGGTGCAATTCCTGCAGCCGCAGCACATTTGTCTGGGAGGCAAGTCCTTAGCTGCCACTCAAAGTAAGCAGGACCATATTAAATTTTTATATTTATTGACAATTTATTACCATAATTGACTGTGCTAGGGTTTCCAGGGGAAGATAGATGTTGGCGTGCGCAACCCCCTAAAGCTCAGGGAGAGAGAGGGTCCCTGTGAGCCCTTATTTGCAATTAAAAACACCCCTGGATTTGGAATTTTTTATCCAGTAAATAGGATGATTGGAGCCTGTTTTCATCAGTCTAAGGATGGAAAGGGTTAAAGTGAGGTAAATGTGAACAATTCCTCATGGTTTTCCTGTCTCCTCCTGTCTTCTCTCCTTTTCTTTCCTTTCTCTTTTACTACACAACTGTACCTCTCTCCCGATTTATCTTTAACTCTTTTGTCCCTCTCTCATTCCTTCTTCTCACCTTTGAGATGGTTAAGAGTTATGACTCGGTGAAAAGCAGACACTGCCCCCCTTCCAAGGTGTCAATCAATTTACATAAAATCAACTGTGCATGAAATAACTTCATTGAAGGATTGGACTGTTGATGGTGATGCCTTGGGTTATTGCCTTCTAGCCTTAAGTAAAAAGGGAGAAGAAAAAACGCTATAATGTCACTATAGCAGACTTAGCACTAACCCTGGTGACCTGCGTATCAGTCAATCAATCAATACTACTTTATTATCCCTCCTGGAGAGACATAGAGTAAACATATGAATAAACCTTCAAATCTTAATACATCATGAATACGATGGATAATCTTAGCAGAACATTAAAGATGAATATGGAAGGTGAGATCGCTTTTGGTGGGTAGAGAGCTTTGATGTGTGTGGAAGATGGGAATGGAAAATGTGCCTTGTTTGAAAGCACAGGAATCTACGACTGGTGGAGAAACTTCTGTATATGCATTTCTTCTTCATTTGAATTTCATGTACACCAGGAGCTTTGTACTATCAAAATATCAGGATTTTCATAACTGGCTGCCAAGCTGCAAGGCCTTGCTTAATCATTCAACAGTTCAGTCCAATCTTTGTCATTTCATGTTTGCACGCATTCGTACAAGTTACGCTGTGCGTTTGATCCTATGACAGGGTAAAGAAGAAGCCTTCTTTCTTCCACCCTAAACTAAAAAAAACACTCATGGCCATTTGTCACTTCTCTTGGTGACATGAAGACATGCAGCAGTTCAGAGAAAGACAGAAAAGAAGAACAAATTTGCAAGCAAGGAACATTAGGACAAGAGAAAGAGACAGAAGACAGACATTGCATGACAGGCTGTAGCAGTAAATCTGCTGGTACCATGGATTTGTTTTTGAAAGGCCGAGTGCAGCGTGTGACTGATGAGAGCAAAGAAAAGGCTTGATTCAAAGCAAGAGGGGAGAAACATCTGTCCGAATTTCCATTTGACCAAATAATTTGTCCTAAAGAAAATAGCTGCCAATGTGAGGACATTAAACTTGTTACCAATACAAACTTTATCAACTTAAACTTCTTGTATGGCCTATACTGCCTTATTGGAATATGGTGTTATCACTCTTTTTATAATATCCCATGGACCAATATGATGAGCATATTGTAACAATTAAGTTATTAGCACATTACAGCGCAATGTGGCCAATGAACAATGTTGGCCCAAATAGCCTTTATGTGATTTGCTGTGTTTATATGTGTGTGTGTGTGTGTGTGTGTGTGTGTGTGTGTGTGTGGTGTGCAACATTTGCTTTGGGTAATGCTGCTACTGTGTTCTAAATATCCCTGGAGTTATCGCTGTGCTGTCACCCCTGGCCAGGCAGAGAATAATAGGAAATAATGAACTGTTTCAGAGCCTCTCACACACACACACACACACACACACACACACACACACACACACACACACAGGCACACACACCCCTCCCCCCCACCCAACACCAGCTGTTCATTAACCAAAGTATGCAAACGAAACTGCCGCCCTGTGCCTCCCCTGATTATCAGCCCCTCCTCCTCCTCCTCCTCCTCCTCCTTACCGCTCCGGTCTCTTCTAACTGCTCTCATCATCTCCTCCTCGATCCCTCCTCATTTCATCTCCTTCTTTCTCCTCCGTGTCCCATACCACCTTTTTTTCTTCTCCTGTCCTCCCTAGTCTGCCCTTACTTAGGTCCTATCTCTTCCTTCTCCTTTCTTCATGCCAGCACCTCCTTACCTTCTCCCCTTCTTCCTTATTACACCTTCTTTTTCTCTCCTTCTCCTTTCTCACTCCTTCTCTCCATTTGCCTCTTCCTCCTTTCTTCCTTCTCTTTCCTCAACAGACCTCTTTCTCTCTTTCCTCTCCCCTCTGCCATGTCTCAGTCCTCCATCTCTCTTCTCATTTTCTCCTCTTCACTCCTGTCTTTATCCCTTCTTCTCCTTTGCCCTCAAGTCACCCCCTCCCCCCCCCCCCCCCTTTTCCCCCCCCCCCCACCACTCTCTATGCTGCAGCATGTGTAACCGAGTGCTTTATTTATTCGCTGGCGCAGTGTTCATGCACTGAGAAAGTAATGCTAAATTGATTATTTTGGTGACATTAGTATATCTATAAGCATAATCTATTTTTTAATGAAGCGCGGAGTCCTGTGTGGCTGATTGATCAATAAAGCTTTAAGGGAAATATTGAGGTGTTGCACAGTCCCTTGAGGAGCGAGTGATGCGTGGTTGACAGGGTTTTAGAGGAAAAAGGAAAGTATGGAGATAGCTGGAAGTTTCCAGGGTGGGGTTCAACCAACTCACATGCTGGCCAGTGACCAATAGGATGGAGCCCTCCTTGGCATGCATCACCTGCCGGAAGACGTGGTCGAGGATGAGGAGTTCGCTCCAGCAGTTCTGCAGCAGCTTCATCTGGTCATCCACCTGGTAAGAAATAGGCACATCAGGTCAACTACTTGACTTGTCGGGGTTAGAAAACAAGAATGACTGAAAGCTCACAAGAAGATCAACATAAGAAGCTGTTGTGCATTAAACTGCACAAATATAAACTAAACATTTCTTTAGAAAAGCTATCCTGACTGACAGCTACCATCTCTACATTTCCTTCAATTGATTATATTCCACTCCAACACAGGATAAATTCAAGTGTCACAACCTCAAATACAAAAAGTCAGCCTCAGCGGCTTGTAAATATCGGAGACAGCTGTTTGCAATGTAAGCTTGCTCACGGGTCAATGAGTTGCAAACCTCTGGCATTATTTTATCTTACACAAAGCTCAAAAGTCCCCTGTACACACTCTAAAGCTTTCTCATGTGAACCTTTCCACACTCAGTTATTCACTTTGCTACGTGCCTGATTTAACAATGTTGCCAGGTTTATCTGTTTGCCCACTGCCAGCAGTTTCTGAGTGATTCCACATATGATAATGATTAAGTAGCCTTTTTTTTCTCCTCCTGAATGCCAGCCGCTGGCTCCCAGGGACGTGCCATTTGAGCTTGGGAAGCTGAGGCAGGTCAATCGGTGGTTCTGTACACCAAAACAACCCCCTCCATTGTAACTGTTAGTCTCTTCCCATGCCTGGCTGTGTTAATCATTACTCCGCATTGCCAGACGCAGCCAAAAAAGGCCATATTGAGAAGGAAGGAATGAGGAAAATGTATGAGAGGCTCTTTCTACCCCCCGACTCTTTTTTTCTATCAACAAACATTGTCCTCTTTGTGGTATCATTGGGAATAATGTGTCTTTCTGTGCACACTGTGGGTTTGTGGTGATGTGAATTACTTTGTTGCTTTGAGCCTGTGAGAACTGTCTGTGATGTTCATCACCAATGTCAACCACAACTTGTAGGATGAAGAATGTGGATCGATGGTAAAACGTTGCGACACAGGCAGGTGCAGCATTAACACCACTGAAAGGAATTTTTTTTTTTGTGCCGTCTAGAAATTGCACAGGGATCCGTTTGTTGAAATCTGCAATGAGCTTAGGTACAAATTTGATGTCAACAACTGTAGCTCGTTAAACACTTTATTACCTTGTATGACATGACAGTGGCTGTGGCCAAGTCTGAAGTCTGTTGCGTGTTGATTAGGATTGTTATGACTGGTGATTGGGGCTGGTGTCACACAGAATCAGTTTACCTTTCAGGCAGACATAACAATACATGTAGCTGTGCCATATCAGTGACCTGGCAAAGCCAAATATCACATGAATGTTGTAGGACATGAACATTTGACCTGCCCAACTACAGTATGGTTGTCTTTGGCCACAGCTGTCATTTGGTGGTGTATTTGCTCTGATTTAGGTACCTCTTCAGATCATTAGGGTGAATCAAAGTTTAGTGGCTCCCTGACTATCACACTGAAATAAACTGTTCACAAAATATAGTTGATAAATAGTGTGGTGAAAGCAAAAAATCCCCAAAGTATCCAATCTTTGAATGCCTTACATTTACAATGTATCTTTTCTTAGTGAAAGTCAAATGACAAAATACAACAAAGCTTCTGTGACCTTTTTCCGGAAAAAAAATTGACAGCATCATGAACTCTTCTTGTCTCCCTCCTCCTCCTTCCTATAAATCTATTTTTTGTGGTCCCACACTGACGGCGTCTCAAGAACATGATGAAAAAAATGCCTTCATTAAAACCATCAGAGAGCAAGAAACACAGTCAAAGGAGGGACTTCTCTATACTGTGCCCCAATCCAATTCGTTTCTCCTTATACCCTAGAATGTGTGTGTGTGTGTGCGTGTGTGTGTGTGTGTGTGTGTGTGTGTGTGTGTGTGGACGGATGGGTACATGTAAGGCTCTTCAAAGGACCCCCCTGCATGTCAGCAGTACTGGCAAGTGTCGGGGTCCTCATCAAAGGGCTGTCCTCACTCTGCCTGCCTGGAAGCTCTTCTCTGACAAGAGGCCTGGGTCATCAAAGGGGGCAGCTCAGAGGGGATGACGGCGGGTGATAGCAGCCTAGACGAGGGCTGGGGACACCCGCTTGGAAATGGGGGACTGGTGACAGACAGACAGGCGTGAGGGCGGGCCAGGGGTTGGGGGTTCAGTTCACTGACCTTTTAAGTGCCAGCGACACGAGCTGTTTCCCTGACAAGCTCTTCCTTTGCTCTGTCAAATGAGCAACGCTCATGGCGCCTGATCTTACAAGATCTGCTGCCTGCTCTCTCAGATAATATGAACTTTCTGACATGGAGTCGAAGAGCGCTTCGTCTTGTGTTGTCATGCAGGCGAGGCCTGAATACTATTTCTGTGCAGAGAAAATGCCGCCAATACCATCAGTAAAACATTGGCTGATTGCCTTTCTCAGTTTGATTCATTCACAATATGACACAACAAAGTTCAAATGAGCAGTTTGTTGAACTCACCAGGTGCAATAAAACAGCAGATTTATTTAGTCTGTTAATTCTTATCTCACCACATGGTCATGGAAACTTTAGATAACTGCTAATTTACTGTTTCCAGCAATGTGGACTGAGTGAGAAACGAATGTGTTGTTGGGCTGTAATTTCCTGAGTGTTTCTTATTTCCCTAAGTGATATACAGTATAATACACTTGTTATCACTGCTATCATTGTTTGCTATTTTATTAATTACAATGGATCCCAAAACACAATTATGCAATGTTATATATTCACAGGGTTTTTGTGGTAAAATAGCTTTCTTGAAAATTTCTCTCTGGACATAATAGTAATATGGTTACAGTTTGGTGGATAAGTAGCTTATTTCAGTTTTACGCTAAAGAAGATACTTCTTTTTTAATGGTGGCTAAAGTGAGTGATGCCATGAACCACTTTTGGATTATTTCAAAATATGAAAGTGATTATTTACTTGGTAATAAAATTCAAAATACATGTACCACACTATATCTGCAACTCCCTATAGGACAGGATGTTGTACATGGTCCAGATCATTATTTTTCTCATTTTAATGTAACAACACTAGTAAGTAACATTCTTTCTCACCAGCACAATGGTTGCCTCTAATACACAAACTAAACCAGCATATTTATATTGTTTGTATAAATTAACACTTGTTTATGTCACTGGATGGATCAGCCAAATTAAGAAGAATGTCATTAAAACTATACTTTGTTAATGTTAAGTACGTAATAATTCCCATGCCGATCTGATGTACAGTATTATAGCACCTGTACTGCCTTAAAAAGACAGAAATACAAAAATCTATGAAAAACGTTAAAACTTCTGTTTTCTGTGGTTTTCATTGGTTTTGCTCAAAGAAATTAATTTTGCTGAATAGAAAACTTTAGAAATATAAATTGGTAAGTGATTACTTAGAAGGTAAAGGAGAGAAGTTCCCTCACTTTTGACATAATATTGGATTTTAAATACTTTTTATAGCCTCATATTTTGTCTTTGTATGATCACTGTAAACTTGCAAACCAACCAAATGTGCTGGCAATTAACATAAATTCTTCTCTTTCTCAAGAGGTCTTAGGCTTGTTCTTAAAATGCTATGACGAAACCTTACTCTGAAATAATCTTTTGAGTAGCTGGCCACGACTTTGAAGTAAAAATGACACAATCGTTATGTGGTTGAAATGCATAATTTTGCGTTTGGAGTCAAATGTACCATTTTATTTTCACACTATGAATTCATAAACAAAGGAGTTTTCTTCTTTTGCTTCCATTTTACACATTTGAATAATCCCAAGTCTCCACCTGTCCTTGGATGGAGAAAAACTTATGGTAAGGATTTAGCTTCTAAGGTTCACACTGATGCAGAAAACATGTTCCCCAGAAATTGCTTCAAACTGGTCTCAAAATCCACATTTAAGGCTTTTCAAGGTGTGATCTCTTTAATATTTTAATATCATCACCAGTGTTTGGTTAAAAAAATGAGAGAAATTCCAAGCATAAATTCCTACTTGCAGCAGCCAGCGATGAAAAATACATATCCTCCAAGAAACCAATTTAACACCTTTATGATCGTTCAGGCGAGTGGGATCAATGCCAGGATCAATCGCTTAGCCCATTGCTTTTGTTCAAAACCACTGGCTAAGATTAATGGGATTTTCCAGAGAGAGAGAGGGGTAGAAAAAGAAAGAGAGTGTGGGTGAGAGGGGGAATGAAAGTGCCAGACAGGGAATGAGAGAATGAGAAAAGACTTGGGGGAAATTGAGAAAATAAAACATAGTGATTAAGAGCATATATTCCCTCCATTTCTGGGTAAATGTAAATTAATTGGAAATGGAGCATTCAGATGCTCGCTGACAAAAGTAATGTTTATTCATAGCCCCCTGCTAAGAGTAGAGCAATTATCATGGTGTGTTGAGTCAAAACAGGCCATTGTAGAAGAATATTTCCCCCCCTTTCTTGTGGTTGGGTTTTGGTCTAGTGCCATGAGCATTGTCAAGCTTTGCTCAGTACGGCGGGCTTTAACGAGAGTACACAGCTGGATCTGATTTTAATAAGTAGTTCCATTTTTGATGTGGCCTAATGAACAGATTAATGGAATCTCCTTCTGTGGAGCCTTAATGAATGTAGAGAATCATGCTATTTTTTTAAGACGAGGGGGAGAACACACACACACACACACACACACACACACACACACACACACACACACACACACACACACACACACACACACACACACACACACACTCACACAAGCAGACCATGAGTTTATCTGCCTCAAACGACTTGTACATAAACAATAGCTGTGCTTCTATCTTTCCGTCTCTCTCTGCTGGACAAGAATCAATGCTGTCTCGGAGTACTACAGGTGAGGTTTGAAGCTGACATCAATGCTCGTGCGTTTCTAGCAGCCATCCTTTGGTGCAGTCCTGTCTTGGCATCTGTTCGCCTTGAGCCAAACAGGCCCTGTATTCACCTGGGAACAGGCACTAATTCACCTAGAACAGCGCCTGTTGTTCTCAGAGTGTTACAAACACTTAATTATGTCGTGCTTGAATGTACTGTAGCTCATTTCCAGTTTATAGTTTGGTAATTGAATTGAAAAGAGACTCAGTGTGGGGTTCCATCGCCAGCAATAGGATTTTGTTCAACAAATTGGCCATCAGCATATATAAATCATGGAGAGGATGATACTTTTTCCTGTGGAAGCACATGCAACCCAGCTGACCTGGGATCAAATCTTACGATCAGTCTGTTTATGTCTTTATTACCCCTCCTATTGTCATAACAAAGACCAAATTACAAGGTAGGCAAAAAAACAGGTCAATGTTGTCTCATAAAACGGCAAATGCCTCTTAAATCCCACTGCAAATCATTTGTGGCAGCCATAACTTTGAAATGCCACAAATAGAGTTACATCCATCAAAAAGAAAAACAGAGTGAGTGACACAATCCCCAGGATGTTCCAGCTATGTGACCCTCCGGCTAGGGGAGAGGTGAGCTTTGGGTGTCCATGTTCCAAACTATGTCCGGCTCTTCAATACACGCTGCAGAAGTGGATGAGAATAAAAATCATTACCCCCCCTCACTTCCCCACTTGCTCTTGTTTATCATGGCGTACAGTTCATAGGGGCCTCGATCCTACGGCTGGCGGGGTGATAAGAATGCTGGGAAAATGGGCAGGTGGCAGGTGGTGCTGCTAGTTGAGGGGGAGGGGGCCTGAAGAGAGGAATGATAATACTAGTGATAATATAGTGAGCAACTAGCTTCAGTAAAACAGACTTTGTCAGCCAGCAGACAAGGTTGAAGATTAAAGCTACAAGAATTTGGTATTTAGTTTTGAATGCTATTTCAATGGCAAATGAAAGATTCAATAGCCATTCAAATCTTTCTTGTTACGCTTATAGATGATACTTGGACAATGGTTAATGTACGTCCTTCATTAGGTCGCTTGAGGTAAAAATTTGCATTTGTACCATCAACTCTTCATGAAAGGGTACAGTTCAAAGAAGTAGTGGGTGTATTTGTTTGCATTAAAGGACAAAATACAGCCATTAAAGAACTTTTTCCAGTTTTACTGGCTTTCATGAGACATTCACCTAATACACACTTTTCTATTCTATTGTATTTCAAACGTACTGATACAATTAGACTGACATTGTGAATGAAACAAAGTCATTAATTCCGTTTTTATAGTCAGTGGGCACGTTAGCCAACATGGACCCATAACAAAAAACAGAAACAAAACATCAGGCATTCAGAGATACAATTTGCATATCTCTGTAAAAGACAATAAGCTAGCAGACTTAACATCAGCTTGATACTACTCCATGTGATTGCTACTGTGAATGTATGTATATGTGACACTACTGTATATGTATATCACTGCATGCTTGCTCATCAACATCTCATGTCACTGGCACCTGTTTGTTGGTTGCATGTACCTCTAATCCAACATATCAGGGGCCTGTTTCACAAAAGCAGAATATATAAATCCAGGATAACTGATAAAGCGAGGCTTGACCTAGTCTAATCTGTGCATCCTGGCTTGGTGCGTTTCACGAAGGCCGAGCCAGGCTGAGGAGGAGCGACTAGGTCGAGCCAGGCTGAAGTAATTCAGATAGATGCGCGTCCACGGCTTTCCTCAAAAGACCGCGAGGTCGATCACAGATTTACTGATGCCAAAATGGAGAATACGCATTGTACATACTTTATACAGAGTGAGCAGCAGCTTCTTGTGGAAGTATGACGACGTGAAACACATTATTTGTATAAAAAGAAAAGAAACACGGCCGCTGTAATGAAACAGCGAGAGAAAGCGTAGCAGACGATCACGGACCGACTGAATGCGTAATTGTAGCCTTAAATATATACATTAACTGACCACGGCTCTGAATTGAAACCGTCATAATCATTCCATTCAAGGATTAGGCTACTAATCATTTGCACACATTAACAGTTGTACTCTTTGCCTTAAAAGTGAGCAGAAGATAATGTTACTCAGGAAAGATCAATTTTTAATCTACGCTAGAATATGATGCGTAAATATCTCTTTCACTCTGTTCCTCCCTCTCTCTCATGGGCTAAAATATAAGTTTCCTAAGTCATATTAACTTCCACTGCTCTCGCTTTAATGCAAAGTGTACAACTGTTCGTTTTGCAAATGACAGTGGCTAGGTGAATGGTTTCAGTTAAGAGCAGTAGTTCATAAATGTATATTTTTAGGCTATCATTCAGTCGGTCCGATATCTGGCGCTCAGCTTTTTCCGCTTTCTTCATTTTTTATTTTTTATAGAGGCCGAGTTTCCTTCTCTACATATTATATGCCTTGCTCCCTGTATATATGGACATAGAAAATAAAGAGACTGAAGAAATTGGACTCTAAAATCTAGAAACTATGAAGATAATTAAGTGATAAATTCCATGCACACTGAATGGAACAGAGTGATATTCATCAGTTATTTCCCCCCAAATATGAGGTCAAAAACCATTGAGGTGTCCTCTCCCTGTTGTTACATGAATGTACAGTAGTCTACATCACTAGTTACTGGTCCAGTGAACTAAGACTATCATTTGGGAGGATTGTACAATTAGGATATGTTCTTAAATTGTACAATCCTCCCAAATTATATTCCCAGTTTACTGGACAACATAAATTGTGTGCTAAGAATGCCAAATACAATGCACATGGAAGTGGAACAAACATGATCCTTATTGTTAAAGAATTTAAAAAAAAATTAATCAACTAAAATAATTCAAGGTGCATTGGCCAACTATAGAAATGTACAGCATTGTATGTATTGCCCTTAGTAACAGACTTCATTTAAAACACATTTGAAATGTTATCAGCCTTTTCTAATTATCTCAACAACTGCCATAATATATTCATCAAACTTCTAACAACAATATGAACAGCAGTCTTCATACAGCAATATAACAGTAACAATGACTGTCACATGAATAATTATAAATAAAAAAAATAATGGTCACAACTTTAAATAATAACAGTACTTAAATAAACAGCAATATGCACCTGTTGTATTTTAATCCAGGCTGATAATAACAATAGGGTAAAACCAGTGCTGGGTGATCAGAAAAGGCTCCAGGATTAAATAAATCCTGGCTGTTAGCCTGGTCAGGAGCAGGCTAGCTGTACAGAATAAATCTCCATGGTGATTTATGTGCCTCCGCTTTCGTGAAACCGAATCAAGGCTTAATTCATCCAGGATAAGTGGGAAATCCCGGCTTAATCCCTTATCTTGGTTTTGTGAAACAGGCCCCAGGTAGTGTAGAATGCCTGTGGGTTTATCTCCGACTGAGCGCACAGAAACTCTAGACTGTTTTCATGTCCCTAAACAGCCATAGAGATGCCACAGGCCATCTGTGAGCTCAGAAAATACCACTTTTGTCACAAGAAGGCCTTGTGTCTGCAGAAAAGCATTTTTCCAACATTGAGATTGATTGGTTCACACGGTGACTGCATTAACAGACTCAGGAGGCTGACCTTTGACCCTGAGAACACTCTGCTTTCGATTGGCCATGCTCTCCCCATCTTCACATCTTCTCATCCTTCTACACATCCTGACATTCTTCTTCTTGTCCCAGGCTTGTGGTAAAAAGGGAAAACAAACATAAAAACCCAGCCAATCATTGGACATGCCCTCTCTTCTCCTAGCCCCCCTATCCGTGTTTACATCCCATACAGCATCCTTTCATCCCGAGCCCAATCGAGACGAGAGGAAACAAGACGTGGGCCTAATAAGGTCTTCCTGCTCGGCCAGGGCCGCGCCTCAACACACTAGTGAGATAAGGCCACTACAGATGCAGGACATGCAGTAACTGGTATCAAACCAGTGTAGCGATGTGTGTGCTTAACAAATATATAAATACATAATAAAAAAATAAATAAAATAACAAAGATGCAGAAGATAAAACAGCTGTTTCAGGTTCAAATAACGGATCATGGCATGTAAGTTTAAGTTGTTAAGTTCCTAAGCACACGTACACATGTCTGTGAAAATCAACAAAAAGCGGCACCACAAAACAAGGTATCTCTGTGGGTCTGTGTGTTGCAGCGGGAAGAACATCTTGTTTTCTCAAGGCCGCTGACAATGGCAACACACTCTCTTCTCTGTCTGATATTAGCGCAGGGATCTAAGGGAGAACCAAGCCCGCCCAAACATTCCTATTCCGTTTTTACTTGATGCATAAGCATATGAAACACAGAAAAATCAATGAGGCAAGAGAACGGACCAGCGAGACCAGACATGAATGTCAATTGATATATTTTCATGCATGCAGTGTTCATTGTTATCTGGTCTGTTTACTAGATATGTACAAAATCAAACTTTCCAGGTCACGTCTGCCAGCTTTTTATTTTAATCATATAAGTAATGGGTGAGAAGGTGCATCTCAATCTAGGTGGTACAGTGTCTACAGAAAAGTGTGTTGGGCTCAACTCATGGGTGAGGCAAAACATGAAAGGTATCTCCAGAGAAAAAAAAAGAGGTTATGAGAAAGAAATGTATGTACTGTTGCCTAATTTGTGAAGAAAGTTAATCCATAAGTGCATGGCTTAGAGGAAAGGAGTTTTTTTCTTTTTCTTTTTGAGAGCTATTGTTTTCAGAATACCTCAGAAGTGGACTATCTACCCCCCACCACATACACAAACATTCTACTACACACGTGAAATCTCAGGGCTTAGAGCTAAGAAGCTATCAACTAATTATCAAAAACACAGAGAGGCCCTAATCAATTATTCACATGAACATTAGACGGCTAAAACACATGCAGTTCAGGGAATGGCATCTCCCAAAAGTAACCCTTCCTCCTCCTGTACTCCAACACACACACACACACACACACACACACACACACACACACACACACACACACACACACACACACACACATGCAATCATGTCAAGACCTAGATACCTACACAGAGACACGCATTGAAATGCTCGACAGTGATATCCATATCTGCACACTCGCACACACTTACACGTGCAGCCTTCCCGCCACTCCACTTCTCTTTGCAGACAGAGCAAATGCATGCCTTACAAATGCAAGTGAGTTGTGTGAGTAGACTGTCTACAGTGTTTGAGGTTCCTGGCTGGGAGGTGCTGATCATAGAACTCCTATTGATCCATCAACATCCCTCCCCCTACAGATTCCCCAAGCACACACAAACGCACATACAAACGCACACAAAAACACGCCACACACACACACACACACACACACACACACACACACACACACACACACACACACACACACACACACACACACACACACACACACACACACATACACACAGAGCTTAATCTACCAGGCGATTCCTGTGCATTAAGCCCCAGCCATTGAATTTTCATGCCGTGCAATCATTATTTGAGTTAATGCTGCAATTTATGACTTGGTGTTTGTGGTGTTGTGTGAAAGGTAGGTGGAGTGGATGCAATATAAGGAGGTGAGTGTGTAAGTATGCAGATTTCTGTGTGTATGTGTGTGCTGGTTAAAAGTGGGGGTTTGCATTCACTTTCTTATATGGTTATGAGTCAGATGTGAGTGAGAGGATTTATGTGCATGCATGTACTGTACGTGTGTGTGTGTGTGAGTGTGAGTGTGTGTGTGTTTGTGTGCGTGTGTGCGTGTGTGTGTGTTTGTATAATTGGCTGTGGTTGTGTCTGTGTGACAATGACAGAGGGAAATGACTCCATAATCCTTGTCTGGCTGCCTGACCTTTAGGAGGAAGCAAAGACAAGAAAGAGAGGAGACAAAGAAGAGTCTGAATGCTTCCACCTTTTCTATTATTTAGAACAGTCGAGACACTCCTTCTTAACTCTCACACACACACACACACACACACACACATGCACACACGCATATACCCACAGACAGACATATATGCAATATACCTTAACGCAGCTTAGACGACCAAAGCTTATTTAAAATGCAGAGACTGACGCAGTGATGCTTTCTGTCTGAGAGGGCGGGAGACACAGATTCCCATTAGCGTTTGACGCGCTGGAATGGGGGTGCTTTTTTTCAGATGGGGGAGTTGTGAGGGGGTTTAGGTTGTGGGCTTTTAGAGCAGACAGCTGTGAATCCACATCCAAATGTGGCACAGCTCCAGAGATCACTGGGATCACAGCCTTTGATGCACAAATTAAATATCTGAATTAGCTAATTGAGCATTTCCGGAGCTCCTGTGATATGTAAACAGTTGAAGTACAAGGAAGACGAGGCATCAAAACCACAACGCGGCAGAACAGATGGAGCCCTGCTTCTCCCTGAAGTGCATCTCAGGCCTCGTCTGACAGAAACTGCCATGAATGCATCTGTATTAAGAGAAAGACGTCTCTAAAGCGCTGCTGCAGCAGTATGAGGCATAGTGGTGCTGCTGCTGATGGGAAGTGCAGTGCAACATGTGGTGTATAAAGTATTGGCCTGAGGGAAGGTGAGATTGCGGCTTTCCACCTGAAAACCTTGTCTTTTTTGGTTTTTGTTCAGCATCTCTGGTTCGTTTCTAGAAGTTTAACGGTGTTGTCAACACGCTTCTCAGCAAGTACCCTGTCAGCATATTTGGTTTATTGCTCGTCATTGTTTCAACTTGCTTGAAAAGCCTCTTTTCATCCCCCTCTGAGTGGGCGCAATCCTAAAAGAACGCAGGACTGTAATGCCTATTATTAGTGCCGTGCCTTTATTTCACATGTATGGAATCATTTATCCGTGGCTCGTGCCAGGTTTGCAGTTATGGCGCTTTGGGAGAAACGGAGAAAGAGATTGACAGATTGAGAGGTGAAGAAAAGGGAATGGTGTGAGAGTAATGAAAAGTCCTGGTGCAGTGTGAAAGAAATAAGGAGAGCAACAGCAAAATTAAAACCAGCAAAGACAGGACTGCTTAAAGTAGGGATAGGGAACAGGTGTCTTTGTCCTACTTTGCCGGCGGGGCTGAAGCCATTTTCTCGACTGGGTCGTTGTTTGGCGTGCGGCCCCAATGAAATTTCTCGCTTGCCGTCACACCACCACCACAATGTCTAGTGTTACTCCTATGAACTGCATGCATCAGTCATCGCTGTGCAAATTCAATCACAAGCCTTCCCAGTTGAATATAAATACCCCTCTACTCTTTAAGTGTAAAACTAGAAGGCAAGCTGTCGACTCTGCTCCTCCACTGTCTTGTCTATTGTCTCCTGTACCCCCGACCCCCACAAGCTTCCCCACCCCCTGTCCAGAATAGACAAGCCGTAAATAAGCATCAGAAATAGACATTGGGGGACAACTGTTGACAGCCCAGTGACGAAAGCGGCAGACACAGGCACAACCTCTAGGCAGGCTGGATTACACGCAGATAATTGAGGCCACGCAACATTGGAACATAAGAAGCTAGGGACTCTTTGTAGGTTTTTATTTTACTTACTTGAAAAGCCAGTTGAAGCGTTGTGTTTCAGACTGCAGTTTGAAACACAAAATCTTTGCCTGAATAAGTTTGCTGTTCAGTATCCCTTAAGATACACAAGCTTTGGCCTTAGCTGTAAATGTTTACTATTTAAACATGTATTTCTTTATATCTTTAATACAACTATTACCTTATGTGTTTACTGGAGTCATTGTTGATGAAATTAAAAATACATTTTCTTCTCTTCCTCACTAAACAACGCTAAACCTCCACTAAACATGTTTACCTAATTTGAATTAGAGGGGCTGCCTTATTGAAATTAACAATGGCATTTTAGTGATATATTATTCAGTTTTCAATGATATTATTCAAACTGAGTTATATGTGGCTTACAAAGTGTATATTATTCTAGCAAAAAGTATTATACTTTTCCATTATGTGACTATATAAATAGATGTCACCATCAACTGTTTCTTTGTTTCTTATTTCAAAGAGAAAACCTTCGATTGGATGCCCTTTTTGCAGCTATTTGTGCTTTGATGCTTGCCATTTAAAAAGACGAAATGCAGGCAGGCGTAAAATAGGAAGATAAATTAGCTGACAGGTTTGCATAGTATTGTGTGGTGAGTTTAGCTTAGAGGTTGAGGGTCGGCGTAAGGCTGCAGCAGCCACACCTCGGCCCCTCTGACCTCCAGGAAACCCTATAGCCGGGAGCTATTTAGAAGCAAAATGCCGGCACTTCTGTCTGTATATTTACCACTTGGCTGACAACATATCGGCACCCTCAGCCACTGAGCCTGCCCGCAGATAACAATACTTTTACGAGAATTACCTTTGCTGCTACAAACTGTGAGCACCACTTTTTTGGCTTGCAGAGTTTCTGATGGGAGGCACTTTGGAAAGGTTCCTGCATAAACTGTAGATTTAACACGGCCCATAACTATAAGCACAGCAGAGAGGAGGAGAGGGGAGGGAGAAAGTTGCTTTGTACTTTGGTGGAGTGTGTAAAGTGGTTGCACAGTGTTGAGTTGATTTGTTAGCAGCCTGGCCAACTAAATCAAGTCCCCATATCCACTTTGTTTACCCATTTTCTTTGTCTCTCATTCCCACTTCCTCTCTGTCTTTTTTAATCTCTCTCTCTCTCTCTCTCTCTCTCTCTCTCTCTCTCTCTCTCTCTCTCTCTCTCTCTCTCCCTGATGATTTGACTGACTATTGCCGACTTGTGAAACAACAACCATGATAGTTTGGGGCCACCAAGGCTAACAGCACAGCCTAGTCACCTGCGTCACCGTCTTAACAAGCAGCATGACCTGCCAATAAAAAAGGCTTTTACCCTGATCGTCCTCAAACGAGACTTAAACACAACCTGCTCTTTCTCCTGCCAAATGCCCAAAGTGCTCGCAAATGTGAATCAGGCTGTGTTAACTTGCTTGAAAATAAAAACTATAGGAGAGGCAATTTTTGCTTTTCGTTCCTACTACGGTGGTTTTGAAGTGGAGATGGTGAAATGCAGAGATAGATGGAAGTTACAGTAAAAAACACATCTCTTCTACAGGTTTAACGTTATGGTGCAGACACTTGATCCATGCAACAATATCTTTCCATAGTTCCAATTTTTGTCAGTGTACTCTCCTACCTGTACTCACATATTTAATGAGAATTTCAGTTAAATGTTGAAACAGTGAACAAATTCAAGAGTGAGGATGAAGAAGTCCAAGGAACAGAAAACGTTGTTAAGGACAGTTAAGTCTATCATTGCTCGGAGCTCTGTAAACTTGTACTTCATGACAGCCTTTCATCCCTCATCAAAGCAACAAGTAGATGAGCAGACTTTGCGCATGCTAAAACCTCCCAACCCCCGTCGACTCCTTATAGCTGCTGCTCCTCTGGGACGGGCGACTTTAAATCTTTTCTTTTAACAAGTTTCCTGTTCTTCCTTCCGGCCTACTGCAGTCCCCTGAGGTTGTGCCTACGGGACCATTTCAGTATTTGGAAAGGCTATATCTTAAAGCTCAGTCTACAACCATCAGGGGACGTAAGGAGGACATTGGAAATTTTTTGTCAGATCAGTGGTCGCCTGCAGTCAAACAGCCAAAGCATTGCAGATGCTATTGGAAACTGCAGACTTTGGCTGTACCAGGAAAGAAATACAAAGTAAAAAAAAAAAAAATTACAACTAACAGCTTCACACTAAACACGTCTGCAATTGCTATCTCATCATGTTGCACACATTTCAAATACCAGTGTCCTTCTGAGACACATACAGTATGCATACCTGTGGGACCTGTGGGAGCAGTGCCCCATGCGTTCAGTGACATGCTAAGGGACACTTCAACAGGAGGAACACATTCAGGAGGTCCAACCTGTAGCCTTCCAGGCAAAGAACAGCCTCTGTTATGTCTGATGTATGCTCTCTTTTTGACTTGCCGCACACTCTGTCAGATCCCAAAATCGACTTTTTCCATTTCGTATTGGTAGTATTGAAAAATAAAAATCGGTTCTACAGTATTTATGAAAAAGTGATGTCTTGCGCAGTGGTCAATAATTTATGAATGAAAAGAGGCCTTTGTGAAACCCACCACCCTCTCCCTCCCCGGTACCTCCCTCCCCAAACTTCTGCTCGTTCCCAGTGCTACTGATCAAACAGATATTGTTACCACTAAAATAGCAACTTAAAAAAACACACAGGCGGCCATAAGACATGCCTGCAGCCTGGGATATAGACTGACAGCAGAGGGGAGGGGGTGAGGAAGGCTCGAGGAAAGAAAGAAAGAAAGAAAGAAAGAAAGAAAGAAAGAAAGAAAGAAAGAAGGAAAGAAATGCTACATTTAGTGAAAATTCACCAACTGAAAAATGTTACAAGAAGAACGGGAGTGTGTAATGGAGGGGGGAAATACTCTATGTGTATTTGTACATGTGTGTGTTGGTGTGGTGGGGGGGTGTGTCATCTATCACTGGACAAATGCTGGGCTGTGGGGGGTGTTGGTGGAAGCAGGGGTGACGGTTTGGGGGGGGGGGGGGGTTGTCGGCCAGAATGGTGCTGCTCCTCAAATGAAATAATATATCTTTGAAAGCCTACGCCCTGCACCAGGCCCCGGGCCCATATATCAAGCCCAAGAGCGTCTGGTGGATCCGCTCCAGGCCCATTAACCTTCCACCTGTTCCCCCCTTACACCCCCACCACACCACCCCAACCTACCAGTCCTCTTTTCACTCCCGACACACACACACACCCTCCCCTTTTGTCCTTCACCATGCCCCCTCTCCTCCTCCTCCTCCTCTTGCCCTTGGTCATTGCCACTAACAGCCCCTTGTTCATCTTCCCATTTACACCCCCTCACACTTTCTTCTCTTCCTCGTTTCCCTCTTTTGGTCCTTCTATGGTTGTCCTTCATTATCTCCTTCTCATATTTTCTTTATCATTCTCTTTCTCTGTCCTTTTCTATCTCTCTTTATCTCTCATGGTCAACTCTTTTTTTTCTCCCTCCCTCTTCGCTGAGATTTCTCTCTCTGTCTCAAACTCCATCTTTGACTCTGTCTTCTCTTTTTCTCATGGTCACTTTCTCACTCTAAATCATTCACTCTGTTTCTCTTTCTCTCTCTGTCACTCAGTTCCAATCTCCTGACACAGTCTTTGCTCTTCTCTCTCTTTACTCCTTCTGTAACTCATTTAAACTCCCTTTCCTTCATCCCTTTTTCTCTCCCCATCCTTCTCTACACCTTCTTTCTTCCCAACTAAGGCAAAGCAAGCATGCCATGGTGTGTGTATGTGTGTGTTTGTGTGTGTGTGTGTGTATGTAGCCTATGTGCTGGGGGGTGCAGCACAGACTGCCAAATAATTCAAATGCAATGGACCAGGGACACGGTTACAAATCTCTGCCAACTGCGTGCGGCCGCCAACCCCATCACGTTTGCAGTTTGTCAGGATTGGGGTGTTGGGAGGGGAGGATGTTGCAGGGGGGATCGTTGACCTCTATGACAAGACAGACATTGTCTGAGGCTCTGAATCTGTGTGTGTGTGTGTGTGTGTGTGCGTTTAGTATAGATATACCACTTCCCAGGATTCACAGATCACACTTTAAACAGCTTATTAATTTCCACTCAGTTATGAGGTGTAAAGAAAAAAACAGAAAAGGTGCAATCAGCGGTCAAAGCAGGACAGGAGCATCTCCCCGGTATCTCCAACACACACACACACACACACACACACACACACACACACACACACACACACACACACACACACACACACACACACACACACACACACACACACACACACACACACAAGGTTGCACCTTGAAAATTAAACTGCTCCTGGATAGGTCATGGAAAAAAGGTGTGTGTGGCTGTGTGTCTGTGTCTGTGTGTGTGTGTGTGTGGATGACTCTGTGTATAAACTTAACTAAGACCCTCCAGTCTCAAATGGGCGGGTGGGTGGGTGGTGTAAGTATTATTTCACCAAAGTAAATTCATGTAATATTTATGGATGTAGATAGAGGGGAGGTGAGGATGGGGTAAAATTATGCAGCAGGGCAGAGTGGGGTGCATCAGAGGACCTTACATTATTCACTCAGGTAAATCTATAAGTGGAGAATATTCAGTGTGAGTTGTGAACATCAGCCCCCCTCTTGCCCCCACCCCAGGGATCTGTCATACTGCGTGATTGACTGACATGCAGCCGCTTAGAGAAGTCGGATAAACTGGCGGAGAGGAGTCAGTGTTGTAAATAATTCTCCTGCTTAGAATGCAATTTTTTTTTTCAGGTTGTTGCAGATTTCTGTGAATGTTGTGAGTTTTTAAGACCTTTTCAAATTTGAGTTGAAAAATAATTAATGACCAGTACTTGTCTGAATATATCTGACTGCCACAGATGGTGCACAGAACAGACATTTCTTTTAAACTCTTGATATTTTGAATATTCTTATTTGAATGTATTTGTCTGTGGCTCATGATGTTTTGATTGTTGTGCTGAAAAGTAACACAATAAACAAAATGTATAAAAATGTAAAAAAAATATATATATACTGTACATTTTTGATGGAAGATTGATTCTGCAAATCAACAGTGTAGTTTTGCTGACAGTTTAAACCATGTTTAAAAAAAATTACCTTTAAGCCAATGCGCCAAGACACTGTAGACCTACCAAATGATTATGATTAAGGTTTTGCATGTCTGCCTTTTTTTATAGGAAAAAGTCAACAGCTGAAATAAAATGAGAACTAGTGATGACACACATCAAAGGTCTGATGCGAATCATAGATGTTGCAATTCAGGGTCAGCATCTTAAACGTGGAGGCCACCAGGATGCCCTGAGCTCTACCAAATTAAGGATTGTTGTGAGCACAATTTGTGAAATGTTGTATCCATGTAAACATGTGCATGTGTGGTCATAAAAGTCAGTATTTTCTATTGAGATAAAACATTATTTAGGCTTTGATCTAGTTTAGTGTAAACACCAGTGAAATAATACCTGTCTTGTTCCATGTTTTACATGCATTACCTCATCCCTTTCCTGCCCTTTTGCCCTTCCTGTTGACTTTGCTTTTACCTTTGGTCTTTTTGTATCTTTTTCTCCTCTCCTCTCCTCCATCACATCACCTTTTATATTTTCTCCCTTACCTCTTCTTCTTTGTTATTCCCTCTCCTTTCCTTCCCTCTCCACAATCATCCTCTACTCATCCCCTTTCTCATCTCCCCTCTTTGTTTCACCTCTGTTCGCCTGTCCTTTCCTCTCCCCGGCCATCTGTTTATCCAATATGGCTGTCCCATCTCAGCTGGGAGCGTTCCCAGGGAACAAGACTTCTAATACAGTTCCTCCTCAACTTAATGACCCTCGGTTCTGCTTTTGCCATTCCCGCTACATGCAGAGAGACAAAACAGGAAAAAAAACGAAAGAGACAGAGAAGCACAAAAACCTGTCTGGATCCCCCAAAAAAGCTGTCCCTGGATGACTAAAATAAACAGTGAAGCCACATTTCAAAACGTCACGGCCATTTTCCTCCCTGCTCCACTTTTATCAGATGGACGGACTAAATATATGTATAATGTTACACAGCATTTGACTCAAGACAGAATCTAAACAACAGGTCATCTCTTGTTACTGTGAAGTAAAAAATTAGGAACGAGAAGGAGGGTGAAGCTTTACCTTCAGAACTGCTTCGACCCTTTTTGAAATGTGATAGATGTCTCAAACTGTGCAGATTTGTTGAGGCTCAATAGTTTGTGAGGCTACACTTTGACATTTATTTAACTATTCTATTTTAGTGTCCCTGCCCAAGAGAATTAACTTGCAAACACTGTTCCTGTTTTGAGTTGTAATTATTTCCAGACATGCAATGCACCTGCAATTTGCAGGCGTTTTGTCAGTTGGTTTATACAGCTTACAACTCAACACAGTGTTGTCAGGCCTGATTTGTTTACAGTAGGTGAGACACACACACACACACACACACACACACACACACACACACACACACACACACACACACACACACACACACACACACACACACACACACACACACACACACACACACACACACACACTGTTAACAGGTATTTGGCAGTCCTCCCAACACCTTTTAACGACACTTATTTCTGTGAATAAGTGAGCATGCACATACCACAGTGGATCATTTTTGACACATAACCACCAGCGTTAGTGTCAGCCCCTCAGAATGGAGGAACAAAGGTTTCTATCTAAGTGCACCACTTTGCACTGCCTGCAGTTTTACATAAAACATGTTCTTTTGGGGAAAAGGTTGGGGGCTGTAAATGTAAAGATGCATCAAGAAACAAAAACTAACTGACTGATGTCTGATTGAATCCATCAAGATCATAAACATATTCTGTAGCAAATAGCTACCTGAAGTGATAGTACATGTGACAAAAGTGTAAGGTTAAAGCGGTACTGAAAGAAAGAAAGAATGCTTTTTGATAAAATACCTCCTGGAAATTATGGGTCATTGAATAGTAAGGATACAGATGACAGTGTAGCATATCTGAAGGTGTATTTTCTCTTTACTGTAACATGGCTTGGCACGGCATTGGATTACCTAAAAGTCTTTTCTGGCATGGTCATTTCCGTTATTTCATCAACCTCTCTTTGTTGTGTGTTGACAAGGAACACAAAAGTGCTCGCTGTCCCAACACCAGACACGCATCCTTTTTATTAAAGGGTGTAGAGAGGAAGGTGGGGGGGAGGAGGGGGTGGTGGTGAAAAGGGAGTGGAGTTAGGAAGGTAAGATATAAACATATGAATCATCAATAGTCCCGATTGCCCTGCTAAATTCTCCCTCTCATTGTGTTGTGGTGGGAGTCAGGCCAGCCATCCCAACGCTAGAACAATGGAGGAGAGGGTAGTAGTGGACCAGCTACAGTATGAGTCATCCTCACACACGCACATACATACACAAACACACACACACACACACACACACTCACACACACACTCACATTGTAAATACACATGTGAACATCTCATATACAGCACAAACAGGAACATTAGAAGAGGTGTATTTAAGAAGACTGTGTTTACAGTTTTCACGAAGAAAGCATGGCATCCTTTTTTTATTCTAAAGATTAAAGTGACTTAAACTATTTGTTATCCTTTTAAAAGTTGGAAAATTTACCTAGCTGTGTTTCTGACAAGGGCAGTTTAATTTCTTGCTTAATGCAGAATTTTTTTGTGAAATATGTATTCTGTTTTCAGTCAGATGTTTTTACTAAGCTGTATTTTTTCTATTTCTGCTTCAGTCAAATAAATTGTATGTTTCCCAGAATGCCTTATGACAAGTGAGCCCTTACAATTTAGTTTTCTTCTCATTTTGTAAATCAAGAAAACTCTCTAAACATAGCATCCATTTTGGCTGCATACAATCTGCTTTACTGAAGCTAATAACAACAGAAAAACTGCTATCTGGGACGTTTAATAACTCTTAACAGCACAATTCATGCAATAGATCTAGACCAACCATTATCAGTAGCTGCCTTTTAAAGCATTTTGAGTGAATTTGTCCTTTAACATGAGAGTTGCCTAGTTGCTGGTTGGCATCAGAGTGGGTGGGTTCATGGCAGGACAGGAGAGGATGGGGAGGGGAGGGAGGGGTGGCAGAGTACCAGCGCTGTGCTAGCAAATGTCACTGAGGGACAAACGCATGTGTTTCCTGTCTTAGAACACACTCAAATACTCTTATATACTCATACACTCATATTCTGGATTAAGCACAGATAATGTACTTTCATAGGCAGTATACAAACTATGAAACATGTCCAAATACCCTAATAACTGATAAATATGTATCTGTACATGATCAGTTAAGATGAAGTTGAACCCATACATACACTGATCCTATAAAACATTTCCTTCAACACATACTCATCAAATCAGAACAGAACAGAAAAAATCATCTGCAAAATGTAAATTATTCAAAAATGAGGTTTAGAATTATCCCAAAGACATCGGCATATTTTTAAATAAAAGCAAACACTTTTGCATTCTTTTTTTGGGGAAATACATTAAAAAGTGGCCCAGACTCATTAAACAACAATCTAATCTTTCAAAAAAATCAATCCATACATTAACAACAACTGACCTAAATCTGCATCTGTAACCGCAGTAATATGTTGGATAACACATACTAAAACTCATATTAAGTGCTAAATAGATTTGAATAAATGAATAGGCTTATGTGCAAGTGCAAACATTGACAGACACAAACTTCGATTCATCGATGTACATACACACACACACACACACACACACACACACACACACACACACACACACACACACACACACACACACACACACACACACACACACACACACACACACACCTGTCTTCAGCTTGCTCAAAATTTTAATAAAATAACCACAAGTGATCTCAACTCTGCCAAAACCTTCCATCATCACGCCACTTGGTCTCTGATTTCAAAAGCATTGCACCAGACCTGACTTTCTTTAATTGTTGATGTGTTAAACCAATCAAAAGGGTAGGTTGGCGGTATATGCCCGCCCCAACTTCTCGGATCCAAGGTGTTAGAAATAAACGTCCCTCACGTCATGCCTCATTCCCAGAAAGAGGGGGAGAAAGAGAGCAAAAGGGGAGAGCTCTTTAGAAGGTACTCCTAATGGCTAAATATTTATGAGTCCCGTGACCGAGGCCAACTTATGGAAACTAAATCTTTAAACACTTTTTTTGGCAGACGCCTCACACACACCCTCCCAGCTTGGCTCTATTACCAGGGAAATTCTTTTGTTCTTACGGAGCTAATAATAGTGAGAGGGGCTGTGCGTTATGTTAGAGCGGTGTCTGTGTCTTCATGTGGGTATGTGCGAGTGTGTGTATGTGTGTGTGTGTGTGTGTGTGTTAGATGAAAGTGTATTTATAGCTTCCTACAGCGCCACACTACTCCTGTGACAAACTTTTAATTCTACTCTGCTTCCTATCTCTCTGGCCCCAGGCTCGACCTCACATCTAATAGTCAGATCTAGTCAGTTGTCGTCACAACTGAAGCCACATGTGCAAAACTATAACTACAGTCTGCATTGCCAACGGTCACCTGAACTAAACAGGTCACATCACCTACAAAAATCATTCCAAGCAACACAACTCTTAACACACATCTCAAAACCAGCTCAGTGTAGCCAAGTGCTATGAACAATCTTCACTGAGATAACACCGTCACTCAGAACACACTGAGAGTAAAAACACTAGCGCAAACACCATTACAGAAAATACACACTTTTAATCTTTACAGTTTGAATAATTTAAGTGACTTCACACTAATCAATAGTTTATTTTTAAAAAAAGAGTGAAATTCTTTCACATTATTTTATAACATACCAGTTTTTTTATGTAACCAAGAAGGAATGAAAATCAGCAGTTTGCAGATGTATCATTTTATTTTATCTGTAGTAATTTATGTAATGACTGGAAAAAAAGTTTAAAACTAAAGGTACGTAATAACAAAGAACATTGGATGTCCTGGCTTGCTATGGACCTGCATCATCTAATGAATATTGTGTTTCCATTTCTTCCACATTTTTTATAGCTGTGTATGTATCCTCAGACATTTACCTGGACATATTGGTATCTTTGCTCTTTTACCTGTTTACTGTTTATCTCGAATGGTACAGTGTATAATTGATTCATTCTTACTGTATTCAGTGTTTCTTTATTTCCAAAATAAGTCTTTCTGATATTTCCCTATATACTGCAGTACAGAAAGACTTTTTTATATTTATATTTATATATGTATATACATGTATATACAGTATGTGTTCACTAACAAGTCTTTCATCTGAAATTGCAATCAGTAGTGTTTGATAGGCACCAGACTGAAATCTATTCTGTTTAGAATGTGTGGTTAACAGTTTTGACAGCAGTGTGTTAGCGTTTGAACAAAGTGCTGTAAATCCACAGTGTTGTGCAGGTTGTGGTTAAAGTCATGGGATAAGTGTGTAGAGTTTTGAAAACTGTGTTCAAGCAATGAAAAACGAACTAGAGTTTGGTTCACATGTAGCTCCCGTTGGGCCCACTGTTGTTAAGCAATTGAAAAAAAAACTGTAACATGAAATGTCGAAGGTCAGGTGGATTCAAAATCATATGTTTAATTTAAAAAGCAATCAGAAGGAAAGGTAAAAAACAATGGACACACTATTTGTAGTAGGTAGTTTGGGAAATTAATCCCCTAACAATGTTTGTCATGCTTGAGCAGTACACGCACACACACACACACACACACACACACACACACACACACACACACACACACACACACACACACACACACACACACACACACACACACACACACACACACACACATACACACATAAATGTGTTCAATATCAGCTTGGCTATAGCTCACGGTTTGCTTATTCTCCTCATCACTAACACAAGCAGTTTTAAAAATTTTTTTAAAAATTATTAATTAAAAAAAAAAAAATTCTAAAAAAACCCCCTCAGAAGTATTAAAAAAAAAAAAAGGGGGGGGGGGGGGGGGGAAAAACACAGCTAGCACATTATTTTCAATCCCCCTTGTGCTTTAGATGGCTCTTTTAAAAACACTGCAAGGGGGGTTCAGTTCAATTATCTTTGTCACTTAAGTGAAATATGCCTTCACCTCCCCTAAACCAATGAGGCCCGTGCAATAGGAGCAGGAGAGGATTGTTGGGGCATTGAGCTCAGGTCATTTCCTACCTTTGTAACAGGCATCTAGTTCAATTAGCCTACTATTAAGCTCAAGTAATATGGGTAGCCATTAGGCAAACATAATGACATTTCATTCAGCAGCAAATCAGGGAGTGACAAATACAAGTGGGTGAGATAATTGAATTAGGATGAGGGTGTGAGAAATAGGGCAAACCACACACAATTATTAGCTGTGGCCACACCTCAAAACGAGCCTGTGTGTGTGTGTGTGTGTGTGTGTGTGTGTGTATATGTGTGTGTGTGTGTGTGTGTGTGTATATGTTTGTGTGTACGAGTGAAGTACTGTGCAACCTAGTTGAATGCAAATACAGATCTCGAAAATGTCAATAGCGGGGACATGGTGCATGCTAAATGTCAACATGTGTTTTTCAAGGACTCTTGTCTGTGTTGTAAGTGGCTCTGTTTTAATATTACATTTATTTCATTTGTTATTTTCCCCTTTAAAAATAATATCAAATATTTGGAGGGAATTTTGTAACAGACCCGGGCCCATGAATATGCAGCTGTGCCTTTGGCGATCCGGTGTGAAACAAATCAGACAAAGGAGTCAGACAACGGAAAGAAAAACAGGTGAGGCACAGACTAATCATACGCCTTTGGTTTCCCTCTGAACATTAACCTTCATTCAAAGCAAATAAAGCTGCGAGCGCACAAACACACACCAGAAACTCTCGCTTGTGCTCTGTGATGAATAAGTGGGAATTAGCTAATTTTTAGAGTGAGGCGTTGGTGGACGGTTACTATTGGTCAGTTGGGTTTGACAGTGCTAAACATTCACAGAGGACACAGTGTTTGCCAGGCTAAAATGTTGTTTTAATATTTGTGGTAGTGACCATTATGGTTATAGGATGTGCAATGCTTGATAGGGTACTGGTGCAATATATATATATATGTTGTATTTGATATGGTGTTATGCAATTGGGCAATGTGCAATACAAACGTTATTTACCACAGCGTGAGTTAATGGGAAATGTGCAATCAAATCCAAAAAAAAAATTAAGTGCAATACTCCTGGAGGAGGATGTGTTGTGGGTTCTATTCTGTTCTTCTGTGATTGTGAGGAAAGGTAGGGGAATATTGTGGGAGGTTTATCAGATTTTCATTGACGCATTGGATGAGATAATGTATGATTATGTTTCTATGTAGGTTAACTGTATGTTTATTATGTGTTTATGCGCGATGTCGCCATTTCGTTTCTCTTGAATGCCCAAGATGAATGTCTCCTATGGGAGACAATAAAGGCTTATCTTATCTTATCTTAATAGACTTGGCATGGTCTCTTACATATACCTAGTGAAAATGCTTTGAAAGTGTGTCCATCACAAATAATTAAAGGTAAAAAAATAAATCATACTTTTGGTTTGGTTTATTTATGGATATAGAAAGGCAACGGGGGGATAACATGTAAAAGCGAGAAACACTTTTTTCCAACATGGTCCCTGATGTAAGAGAACAGGACATACAACACATGCAAACACATACAGTCCTTCTAAGGTTAAAACAATAAAAAAAAAAACTACACATCAAAAAAACAAATAAAACACCATGAACTACAAAACAATAAATTATCCTGTCCCCAGTCTAGATTTTATTTTCCCCTAATTTTCTATTTTATTCCATAAGTAGGCCCTAACTTTATATCTTAAACTGAAATTAAAAGGGAAAGGCAATAGACAAATTGTTGCCATTGTGACTCTATGCCCTGTGTGATATGGTCAACACTCACACAAAAAATTATAATGGCCAATATCTCTTATCATCACACCGTGTGTGCCCACTTAGATCTGAGGAATATTTCAAGGGGAGATGGGCGGTATGCAGTTCACATAAAACCCTCAGACTAGGACCCTGTTAGCATGAAAAGTGCCTGAAGCTCATAGTCAAAGTTTTCACAACCCATAGCCAAAATGTGTCACACAGGGTAAATGTGGCTGGCTGCTGAATTTTGATCAGGCAATGGGACAGACAGCAGTGGCAGCTACGAGCAGACTGCCCTCCCCCCACCCACAGCCCTGTGTACTCCGCATTAGTGTTGAGCTAGTGCATAAAAAAGGAAGATTAAAGGCCTGTTGAAGATAAAGGATTACGCAGATGATGTTCATGAACTGTGTAAAGTACTGTCAATTATGGATGACAACGTGGTGAAAGATTTACCTCTGAAACAAAATGCAGCATAATTTTTTAAAGGCCTGCAGAGTAACTGCAAATAGAATTAAAGCTTAATTATCAGTATGCTATCATAACTGAAAGGAATAATGGCCAAAACCAGGAAAATAAGGTTGTAGAAAAATGAACACATTGTCCTCACATTCAAACAAAACCCCCCACATCACGTAGATCATGCACACTTACCTTGAGTTCACGGAAGAAGATGCTGCTGCGTGCCCACTCCACGATGGAGAAGAGTGTCTGGTCGGCCATCTTGCACATGAGGCCGAAGGTGTTGAGCTTCTCGTGTTTGCCTCTGCTGGCCTGCTCCTGCTGCAGGTAGGCCATGATCTTGGCCTGGACCTGTGGCTCATCTGGCTCACACTTGAGCAGCTCTACGATCAAGTGAGGGAAGCTAGGCGGCGAGCCTGTTTGGTAGGCATCGACGTAGGCGTAGCCCATGATGGACTCCGGCGAGCTGGTGTACGGGTCTGGGTACTCTGACTTGATAGTGCGCGTGCCCTGGAAGTGTCCGTAGGCCGCCTGGTAGCCCTGCAGGCTTCCGGCGTGTGGTGGCATTGCCATGCTGACTGGCGAAGTGACAAATGGGCTGCGGTCGTAGTCTGTGGGGGGCAGGGCGGTGGCATGATGATGGTGGTGGTGGTGGTGGTGACCGGTGTGGTGGCCAGGGTGGTGGCTCAGTGGAAGGCCCTTGGATGCGGCTGAGTGGATGTTCTGGATGGCTGAGGAGATGGTGAGGTCGGTGGGCACGGCTTGCATGACCTGAGTCATGGCCTCAATCTTTAGGCCGTTGGCTCGGATCAGCGCCTTCTTTTGCTGCTTGAGGGCCCGGTCACGTTTGTACATCGGGCCAAACTTGTTGCGACCACCACGCATGCGGTCCGCCCGCACAGCTGACAGATGGAAAGAGAGATCAAACAGGAGACAAGAAGGAAGAGGACAATATTAATACTAAGTTAGTGTTTCATTCAGAATGAGAAGTCCACCATGTATAAAATGTATTTTCATAACCTGAAAAAATGTACCTTTACACACTAAATCCTCTATATTGTAGCATTTGTCCATGTTTGTATATAGATATAAGCATGGCACTATGGAAGTCAACTCCTCATTTGTAACTTGTATGTAGGGCAAAGGTTTTTCTTTGGTGATTACACTTGACATTTACCTGTTTACTCCTAAGCCCCACAGGTCTGACAGATAGGGTCGTTACTCATTGACCAGAGACACAAACTTCTATGAACCGCTCTGATCATTTTACAGCTGGCTATCTCTCACTACCACTCAGCAAATGCACACCTCAAAAGCTAAACATTGGTACAGACCGAAAGAAAGTTCTCCTTTTAAATATATATGTTTTAAAATGTTATCTAATTATGCAATATCTAAAGCTTCAAAATGTCACTGTCTTTTACGAAAACCCGAAAGCCCGAAAAGGCTGACAATAAGCAAATTGATTTTTTTTTTTCTCTGATGAACCAAACATACCCATGATGCCCCCCTGCTTCCCCCCTCAGTGCAGGATCCTGTGGTGAGGATCACAACGAGTCTGTGCCGTGGGTATTTCTAATGAACGAGCCGGGCATACAGTGGACTACTACCAGGGCCATGTGTGATCTGGCCGACTGCTGCCATGGGGAAGCTGCTCTGCTGTCTCCCAGTCGGGGGGCGCTGGTGTTAATTATTCATACTTAATTACCTCTTACTCTGACGAGGCTCGCTGAGCCCAGCATGCAACGAGCTAACGGGTGTCAGGGAGACTATGCAACAGAAAAACACTCACTAATACTAATACTGTAGACTTATTTCCATTGTATTCGATAAAATAAACCCACACATTTAAATGTGTATGCAAATACATGCACATACATTTGCCCTGATACTACAAAGTGAATAGTCACATAACATGATGAGTAAGCTTATGATGTCTTGATGGATGAATGAAAGAACAGAAGAAGAAAATTGAAGAGTGGGTGTGGAGGGGGCGGGGTGGGGGTGAGGAGTTTGGGGGTGAGGAGAGGCACACACACATGCACATGCACACACACACGCACACGCACACACACACACACACACACACACACACACACACACACACACACACACACACACACACACTCTGAGCTGCCTTGGGAGTGATTTTAATGACCTCCGTCACAAAAGTGTCTGTCACTGATCTGAGCGAGAGGAGCCGAGAGGGGAGAGACACACTCACACACTCACACACTCACACCCACATGCTGACTCCTTCTCGTACATTCTTATAGAAAACACACACACACACACACACACACACACACACACACACACACACACACACACACACACACACAAACACACACTAACATGGAAAGCATCACACACTGGTCCAGATCACACAGAAAGATGGTAGCAGGCCAGACAGCTCAATGGTATGTAATTTATACACAGTGAAATTCACACACACACACACACACACACACACACACACACACACACACACACACACACAAGACCATTTCCCAACATGCTTGAGGTCAACTCCAGTGCCCACTCAACCAGGTTTAGGGATTATCAAGACCGTTAAAATATTGATCACACATCAAAAGAAAAAAAGAAGGAATCAGGAGCCGTCAAATGTATCCATTATACATTATTGTAGGGCAACTTTAACTATTAATGATTTCTCCACAACAGCGTAATTAATGAGCTGAGAAACTAATAGTTGGCTCTACTGGGAAAACAAAATTAGCCCCTGACTGCCTTCTTGCCTGCCTCGGACCCAGGGATCCACATCACACTATGCATATTAGTATCGGGGGGTGTAGGTCTCACCACACACACACACACACACACACACACACACACACACACACACACACACACACACACACACCACACACACACACACACACAGATTCTTTGTCTCTAATTAAAGGTGATTTGCATGCATGTAACAGAGATTAATATGGAAGGGGGAGGGGAAGAGGAGAGCAGGACAGTGTACGGGTGTGTGTTGGGGGAGAAGATGAATGTGTGTGTTTGACTGAGGTGGAGGGATGTTAATGGGTTTGATTGTGGCAGCATTGAGCTTATGATGACAAAGTTATCATAAGACCATGCAACTTTAGAAGGTTACAAGGATGAAAAAGTTGTAAGTTACTAATTTGTAAATGTTTCCATGCAGAAACATTTAAAAAAAAACAACACAGCAGTAATTGAATTTCCCTTTCATAAAAGCTTGTGTCTGTTCCAAACTTAAACTCACTGGTAGGTTTCTGTGGTGCCAAGAAAGGGATACGTTTGATGTTTGTTTGGCATTAACAGCGACAGCCGCCACTGTTGAACAGGCAAACAAGAAAGACAGCTACGTACAGAAATGAATCAAACTTCAGTGTTTGCAGCCATGAGCACTTAGCTTAGCGCAAAGGTAGAGGCCAAAAAGAAAAAGAAACTGGGGGGAAATGTATATGGTGAACTTAAAAAATGTATATAATAAAATAAAAATATGAACAGCAATATCCCAAAGAAGAAAAGTTTGAATACATAAGAAGAAACTTATTAGTGTAAAAAGGATCTGGTTTGGGGGATATTGTGAGTTAGCAGTGAGGCTTTGGGCCTAAAGCCAGGCTAAAAGGCTGACACTGTCTTAACTCTGAATTCCCCTGACTTACTTACCATCTGAGAGCACGTGCACACAAAAACACACTCAGGCACACCCACACACATCCAAAAATTCAGAAACGGACCCAACCAATCCTATTCCTCTTTCCCTAAAGTATCCGTACACCGTGTACATAGCGTTTCAAACATAAACAAACACAAACAACCACACACACACTATCCTTCACACACTCAATTTCTTTACACACATATCCCCTTAGACACTGAATCACACACACAACAGCCCTCAGTGCTTAAATCCTCTGATTTATGGTTGTTTAATATACAGGAATATTAAGCACGCGTAGGTGAGGATCCCTGTCGGCCGCCAGCATATTAATGGGTCCCGTGGAGCCTTGCTGACACCCTGTTTGTCATGTCGGGGCCCCGGCCCCTGCTCCGTATGCGCCCTATCCCACGCACACACATGAATACCTATGATACCTATGCATAAGTAATGGGACAGCTCCCTGGCTTCCACCGCAAGTACTGCGAGGCTGATGGAAGACAAATCAGAGTGAGAAAGATGGAGACAGGGAGGAAATAAAAAGTGGAGGGAGAGGGAGAGAGATACAGTGAGGAATATACAAACACTCAGAAGGTGTCGCTTATTTGTGCTGAATGGCTCAATAGAGGTTTTGCATTTGTAGTAATTGATGAATTTAGATTTGATGATGGATTAAGTGCATGGAAAAGTCTGGGAGTCTGTTGAGTGAAAGTGAGAGTGAAAAGTCCAATAAAAGTTAAACTGAGAGTTAGATTTCCAAATAAATAGTCCACTTTAAATATTAATATATATTTAAGTATATCGTCATGTCTAGTTTAAATAAGACAATGCTGGCTGGTCACTTTTGAATCGAGCTGAAAATACTACCTAGCATTCAGTATCTAAAAACTGTAAAGAAAAATAATCAGCATTTTATCATGGGAGGACAAAAGCTGAATTCTGTTTTGTTAAAATGTTGTAATACTTACCATTTCTAATGTGGTGTCTGTCAACTTACATTTTCAATGGTTATTGAGAAAATATACAACTGCTTCTTCTGCTTTATTAAAAAGCGTATCACTAATACCACTGTTACGCTCTGTCTTTAAGATGATACACAAGTGAAGGAAACAGTGAAGTGAAGCATGTGATGCAAGACAACTTCTAGCGAGCATAAAAAGAAAATCATGCCAGTGGGAGCTGTTCAGATACGGCACGCTTCATCAGCTTTAGTGAAATACGTGCTAATGGGTCAGACCATAGTGGGATGTGGCTTTTTTTCCCTCAATGAGTCAACATCAAGAGCTGAGGCACTACAGGGCATACCAAGAAACTACTAAGTACTAACTAAGAATTTTACAACACGGTAGCATTGTGTGTGTTTGGTTAAATGAGTGTGTGGCTGCCAGGCTCCATCATCATTGTGTGTGTTATTTTTTATTTCAATACTGTTTGACACAATGACCCGCATTTCCCTGACAGTAACTAAAACAGATACATTAACAGATTAAACAAGCTTTTTATAGACAAATATTAAAATACATTTATAAAATATATTAAACTTTTTATAATTTCATGATAAACAGTTTGATGTTAGCAACTGATGGCATGTGGTTAGAGTGATTTTAGGTTAAAGATCACACTCATATCCAGATTCACTTGAGTGTTAATTTAGTTGTTGCATCAACTCTCACAGTTCATATGAGATTTTTGAAAATCTCACATCATATCTTGGTTGTTACACACTGGGTCATAGCTATGTTATTTATCCAGTGGCAGAAGAACACACAGAGGAAAATATGATTCGCCTCTGCAGTGTTTTTTCTTCATTTTGCAAAGCCAGGCGTCAGGCTTAACTATTTTTGTTATCAGCTCAAGATAATATGAATGGTGTATGGAGTTGGGATGGGGTGATAGGCATGTCACAACACTGTTTACTGTACAGTCTATCACTCTGACATGCGCCCGTCTGCCATTTCACGTTGTTACGCTACCTTCCCTCAACTTTGAAACATTAACACACGCTAACCCAGACTTCTTTACTGCTACCTCCCTCACACCAAAGCGTCCCGTCAACAAACAGGAAGGACATTGAGCAACAACAGAAAGGCAAAAGTAAACAGTCAGAAAACTTTCAAGTTTTCCTCAAATCTTTGTAAACATTTTGGTTTCCACTCGATATCCTGAATTCACATGTTGCTGCAAGCTGCTGGGTAATGGAATGAAAAGACTGCTCATGACCCCCAAAGCTCCTTTCCTCTTTCACAGTTATTGTACACACATTTCTTTGTAGATCAAATGACAGCTTCTCCCTCTTGCCTGTGGCCCTCTGAACACCTTTTTGGGCTTCTCATGAATATATGTATGTGTTTACCAGGGAGAGCTGTATGTTTGTGTGAAGCGTGTGTGTGTGTTTGCTGAGGGGTGTCAGCCTTTCTGTAAGGGACGTCTTTACTGGTTGTGGCAGGAGTCGCCCACTGGAGCTTCTGGCCCCTGACAGAGTGCTGCAGAGCCCGTCTTGCCCCGAGCTGAAAGCTACCGCCAGCAAAACAAATCAAACGCTTCCCCCTCCCCACCTGTGTCAGCTGGAAAATGACAGGCCAGGACATTCTGCCCAGCGGCCATTTACAATTAACAGCAATTAATTACACCCCACATGGCAGCTAAAAGGAGAAGAAGCCTCCGGAAAGATTTTAGTTAGTCTTTGCTCCACTTTTACCCTCCCAGGGTCTAATTCCTTTAACACATTAACTTTTCTCAATTGTATGTGATCATTTCAAGAGCCTAGGGATTTAAAAATATTTTTTTTATTACAAATGTGTGAAGAATTTTCTTTCAATATTAGACTGAAACCGAATAAATAACAACACATATTAAAGACTACACTAAGTACCACAATTTCCAGTATTTTTTAAAGGACAGTATTGTAACTTAACCTCACTGTTAACAAAATAATAACTACGAACTTTAGCTTTTAAATCCCCTATTTTACAAGTATTGAAAGGTGACCTTCAGGTCGCTTTATTCACTCCAAAATTAGCAATTTCAGAATAAAACTTGTCAACTCATGTGTGGAAAAATAGTTGATTTTAAATATTATCTTTGACCATTGGAAGAATGTTTCTTGCCCTGCCGTCCTGTCACTTCTGGATAGCCATGTTTGAACAAGCTTCTGAGCCACGTTCAAATTAAACAAAGAGGCCTCGAAACAGCTGGCCAAAAGTATCATCATTACCATTCTCGCCCTGCTGCCAAGTTTAATATTTTATCTATTACTCTGTCTGGCAAGCTTAAGTGCACAGCAGCTACAATATACCCCTTAACTCCCCCTGACCCCATCTTAATACTAATAAGCAATGCTGGATTTTAACGCTTTGGTGGTAATGAAAGGGTTCACTTCACAAAATTCTAGGTATACATTTGCAAGAACAGATATTACTGTTCATTGTTAAATCTTTAAATAAATACAATATTCTCCTTTCATACAGGCAATTATTATGTCAAAGTAGGTATCAACCTTTTCTAAATGGTGGATACTGTATTCCAGTTTGGAAGGAAACTATTCACATGCAAATTGATCATGAAAGAGTATTTTCACTCTTTTCCAAAAAAGTGAATGTGCTATGATTAACTGTGTTCAACTTTATAAAACTTCTCTGTGGATGTCCAGAAGCAGTCAACCTCCAATTGTAGCTGCTTCATGTTGTAATATTTCCCTCCCCAACTTTCAGTAAGAGTAATTGCAAACAGGCATCATATCTCGAAAAAAATATACCGTATAATGCAGCACACAGAAAGCAATAACTGGATCTGTTTTTCCACTGCTGCATATGTGTACTGTAAACTCTGGATCATATTTTAGTGAGTGGTGTTTTCTATGAAACCCCAGAATAGACTAAATCTGTGGTAAACTATTCATGAACAGAAAAAAACCAGTATGTATGTACTGTATGTATGTGCACTATAAAAAAAGATAAATATTCTCCCAGATTATTTTAAAAGACTTCTGGTGAAAACCAGCCTGGATTTGCATTAGGTGGCCTAGAAGCCATCTTGTTACTGGTAGTGGTGGAATGTAACTCAAGTACTGTACTTAAGTACATATTTGAAGTACTTTACTTGAGTATTTCCTGTCTTATTCTATTTTATCCTTCAACTCTACAGTACTACAGTTCAGAGAAAGTATTATTATTATGATACTTAATACTCCACTACATTTTTTGACAGCTTTAGTTACTGCAGTTTACTACTGTAACTGTACTATATACAACAGTTAAAGTTAGTTTCACATTGACCACCTATAACAGTAAACTGATACTTGCAACGCATTAGTGATAATAATCTAATAATATAAATATAATAGATAATCACTAACATGTTTCTGCATTATTAATACTTTTGTTTTTGATACTTTAAGTGCATTTGACTAATAATATGTACTTTTACTTATGTAATTTTGATACTTTTACTTAAGCAAAGGAAATGAGTAGTGCACTGATTATTGCTCAGCATGTTCAGTACTAATAACAGCCATCTGTTCTGTCCGGGAGCCTTTGAGCAAGACATTGTCTGTTATACATGTAATCACTTGGATATGAAAGACCTTTCTCCTTTATGCAACAACTGTCTCCTATTTATCTAATTTGAAGAATCCCAAAATGTTGACAGCTACACATTATCTACCAGTCACTGTTGCACTTTGAAACACTGTTGAAGATCTCTCATCTCATCGTGACCTCACGTTTAAACTGGAAACACATTGAATTGCTAAAGCAAAATCTTGTGATTTAAAGTAACTGAGCCATGAGCCAAACACCTGAACCGTCAAAATGTAAACATGTTGCCGTACCTTCTAGCTTCATGCCGACGGTGAGGCACTTTTGGAAGCGGCAGTACGGGCAGCGCTTCCTCTGGGTCTTGTCAATCTGGCAGCTCTGGTTCTCTATACATGTGTAGCGCTTGTTGTTCTGGACGGTGCGCTTGAAGAAGCCCTGCGGAGAGAACCAATTAAGACGTCAACCCGCTTGACCCCTGCAATGCGATGGTAATTGGCCCATTCACACTCCTAGACAGATGGAGAGGGACAGGCTTAATGGATACACACACACACACAGACACACACACACACACATAGGTTGAAGTTTAGAAAGCTGCAATCCAATTGATGCTGTGATGCAATATAAAGCAGGGCATGAATACATACTCGTTACAAATTAAACACATTTCATTCTTTCTGAAAAAATGTTTTATATAATGTTGCAAACTAAGTATTTATAAAACTTTTTGATAATGTCACACAAGGAAATTATTTATACATTTGTATTTACATACCTTAATTTTAATCAGCCTATAACAATGAGCAAAACATAAATTCTCTACATACCTGCCTCACTGTCTGTGTTGTCCCTGCATTGTAAACTAATTTATAAAGGGTATGAAATCTAGTCAATGTCCTGTCCAAATGACATTGCTATTCTCAATATTATTAATATCTCAATATATTCAGGTAAAGACTCAGGGAACGCATCTTTTCAACTCTCCACTTAATTATTGAAAAATATGAGCACAGGAGTCCAAAAAATCCAATAAATTATATCCATAATTCACAGTTCCGGGATTACAGAGATTCATACCTGCAACGTGGAATTAATTATAGGCAGCAGCAGTGAAAATCAAACGAAGGGAAGATGGTATTAACGTATTCTAGATCCATAACCTAGGAGGAGAATCCTTAAACCTGGTCTTTAAAAAAAATAAAAATAAAAAAGAACATGCTGCTGTCAATATCTCACCAAACACAAATTTAATTGACAATCTGCATTGCCTGATCCATCCAAAAAAAAAAAAAAAATCCACTGCACTCTTTTTGGATTATCGACTTCTCCGTGCTAAAAAATCCATGCTTGAGAGAGAACTTTCTCTCCAATTTTCCATTTAGTGCACAGCATGCGCTATAAATATCTTAACCAAACTGGATTCTAACATGCTTTAAAAACCACACTACATCACTTCTGGAGATTTAGCGGACAACATCACTAAAAAGCTTTAATTTGACCGGCAGTTCAAACCAAGAAAAGACACTCGTCAAGGCTAATTTTTATTCATAAAGGGATTGCTGCAAGCTACTTTTGATTTCTGTTGCTATTAAAAATGGCAAAGTTTCTCATTAACACAAAATGGTGTCACAAATCAACATAAAATCTGAAATCATTACAATCACTTGATATGCTGTAAAGTAGACACAAGCTATTCATAAAATGAATGTCCAATTTTACTGTGATAAATTATCTGAGCAATTGGGTATTCCTGACCTTGGAATTCCATCCTGAAAAACGGCACTCTCTCGGCACAAAAACATCAACCAGGAAACTGCTTTTACTTCATGTCAATATTGGCCAGTAACTCCAATTAGAAGCAGAAAAAAAAAAAGAAAAAAAAGAATTCAGATCACCACTTTATCTCCTCGAATCTCTGTCTCCCATACACCTTACTTGATATGTGCTCTGTCTAACTTTAAAATAAAAACTAAATATCTTGCTTTGCTTGTATTTTCTTTCCTTAAACTTCTGCAGATCCTAAATATATTTTTTATTTGTCCACTATGCACTAAGGCTCTGACCCTTGACCTTCTTACTAGTTGATTGTAATGTCAGTATTTTAGGATTATTCTGCCATTGCTCTCTTAGCAAAGTCTTGGTCTCCCAAAATGAAGCATGCTGGGATTGAGCCTGTTTGTGTACAACGAGGACAATGAAGCCTGTTTCAGCTTGTTGTTGTTATTCCAGCAGTTATGATGTGGTACCATGTTTACTTTATGTAGGCTAGAGTGTTGTATGAACTAACACACTATGTGTGTAGTGTGATCTGGTAGGATTATGGGGAGGTTAAAGAATCCTTCTCTCTTTTTTTCTATGTGCGTATGTGTTCCTCAGCCCAAAACTGGCGACCCAACCAAACCTTCCAAAGAATATGACCCTGATAACAAATGCGTGTTATTCACAACTGTGTTTTTTAGGGATTGAAGGGTATAGGCAGGGCTGGGGTGAGAGGGTGCAAGGACACGCTGGAAATTATGAAGTATTTTCGAAATCAGATACCACAAAGTTGTGAATCTTCCTCAGGTAGCGCACAACAAAAACTGAAACAGAGGTACTTTGATGTTTATAGAAAACTAAAAATAACATCTAAGTGCTGGTTCTTCCAGTTTGCACGCAGCTGTGGCCAGGGAGGAACCTCTATTACACTGGAGATGGATTGCACGGCCTGGTTGATAGTGAATATTTAATAGCAATATGAGTCTGTAACATGTCAACACACTGATGTATGTCTCCAGCTCTGACAATCATACTTTAACTGGATAGATTGCCTGCATTTTAGAGATAATCAATGATAAGCTTCAGGTAATTATCAATCATGTTTCAACAAGGATATATAGCACTTTATAAAATACTTCATCTACATCCTGCATGCACACACACACACACACACACACATGCACACAAACTCGCAACCGCCGCACACACACACACACACACACACACACACACACACACACACACACACACACACACACACACACACACACACACACACACACACACACACACACACACACCGGAGCGTTTCAGTTGAACTGGGAAATGGGTTTGTGGACTGGCTCTTCAACACGAGCCTGTGCTGAGGCTGGAAAGCAGCAGAGATGCCACTGACGTCTCCCTTCAAGCAAGTGCTCGGCATCTCAAGGTCATAATATGGGATCAAATCTATAACATCTGCTGTGAATAATGACCACATAGGCAAGAAATGTGAGCTGCGGCATCAATACCGTGAACGGCAATTTTACACTGAATAGTGTTAACACAGAGACATTTGTCCTAGCTTAATTTTGTGCAGACAGCTTTACTGGGCTAACAAAAAACTTGGGTAAAGTATATTAGCTCAGTGTTGAGGAAAACTGTGGAAATAGGCAGAAAGGGACAAATAGGTTGTTGATAGAGCTCAAAATAATAGCAGTAACTGTTTGCTTTGCGGTAGCCTCATTATTAAACGGAAATATTTTGCAACCAGACAATGTTGCTGTTCTCTTAATTAACTTGTGATGACTTTTAGACAGCAGAGAACATGCTTGTACAAACAGTGCTGGTATTATTGTGTACTTTGCTTCCTGGGTTACCCCCCCCACCCCTCTGCGTTTGTGGTGGTGGTTGCTAAATTTACAAAACCCCTTTGCATGCGTTTGAACTGTTTCTTTTCCAAGACATTCACCGCTTTACAAAATCCTCTGACACTCACAGGAAAAGTTTGTTGCATCAATTGTCACAACAATATGTGAACTTCGGCCTCTTTGGTTTTCCTGTAACCTTATTGAAGAGGAACTGACTCTTTACTGAACAGTTGCACTTGTTGCAAATCACTCTGGACACAAATGTCGGCTAAGTACCTGTCATGCAAAAATATAAGTGAAAAAAGAGCTTAATAGAGTACACTGAAACACAGCACATGTAGAGAAATATAAGAGCCAAAGTATTTCTATGTATGGAGTGTATGCATTTTAGAATTGAACAATACAAATATGGCTGTATCTGCAATATTTCAGGAAAAAAAAATCATACTAAAGTAAACAAAAATGGCAAAGAGCACATTAATAACCAAGTCCAGCTTTACTACTAAATACTGCAAACAATCAAACCATACTCAGCCACTGTAAACCTGACGCTGACAGGCTTTGATGTACTACAGGAACTTTATAATAACACCAGTAATTTAGATAACTATATATAATTAAGACCTCACTACCAAATACAATTTCAGACTCTAGGAATATTTTAGATATCAAAGCAGAAACGGGAAAGGGCACCATTCGCACACAATATTATTGTAATGGTTTTCCACTGGGGAGTGAAGACTGAGGGCACTAACCTTGCAGCTCTCGCAGGTCAGTAGTCCGTAGTGATACCCTGAAACCTTGTCTCCGCACACGGGACACATCTCGTCCAAGTCTTCGTCATAGGAGTAGTCCATCATTTTTAACTGGGGTGCTGAGGATGAGACACGGACACACAGAGAGGTCTATTTCAGTGCTGAGCAATCTTTTTTTTTTTTTTTTTCCAAAAGCCCACTTTCATCCATCAAGATGCACCACGGGAAACTACGCGACGCAATTGAATGAGATTCTTCTTCTTTTTTTTAAGTTCTGTTGGACTTGTAGAGGTTTAATTTGAGGAGGGGAAGACGATGAAGTTGATTTTGGAATGAGTTGAAAGGACGCAACCATTTATGTCTCGTTGTTGCCGCCCTCTCCTCGACATTCGTTGCAGACAGGAGCCAAAAAATAAATTAAAAAAAGCGCATGAAAGTGAACCTCATAAATATGCATGCATCTAAGTCGTGAAATCGCTGGGGGAAATGGAGAGATATTAGAGTTAAGGATTGGAGGAGAAAACGTTACCGCCCACAGACAAATGAAGACACACAGAGAAGCCCTTATCTCTGCAGGCGAGGAGAAAAAACATCCAAAACCAACTTGAACCCACATTATTTCTCTCTCTCGAAGAATAACTCGCAGTGCTATAGGGCGATTGTTTATTTGTGTGTGTTTTTGGTGACACAAAAGCAGAGGCAACATTTGATGTGACTTTCTGCGTGTGCTGGAAAAAAAATCCATTTTACAAGTCGTCGATATGATTTGACATGATAATTTTAATATACAACGAATTACTTGTAATTTAATATCAATTTAGAAATAAGTAGATCCACAACATCGGAATATTTTCCATTTATTTCTTTAAGATTTAAGACTGAATATACTTCGATTCCTATTTGTTGTATTTGTTGTAGCCCCCTTTGCCTTGCGTATTGGACATGCTTGCATTGATAAGACTGGGAGTGACAGCGCTATAAGCAAACAGCCAGGCTGACATTTACAAGAGTTACACACGCATTTATGGTTGCAATCATACAAAGCAGCCAGGATCAAACAGAAAAACTTCAGTGGATGTGGCTGTAAGTGTGGAAATAGTAGGCTATGTCAACTAGACGCCTTCCAATGCCTTTACATATACTGATCTACTTCAAATTCATTCATCTGCTCACTAAGACCTTTTAATTAGACATGAGCTCTGGTTTGTTAACGCGCTGCCCTGCTGGGATCCGCGCTGCATATTCCAGCTGAAGCAACAAGTTCCACCGAGCCGCCGTTTTCTTCCACAGAAGCTCAAAGCAAACTCAATTTCCGAACTTTCTTCTGCCTTAAAGCGCATAAATGAGAAAATGTGTAGGGACTGCAATCATGAACTCACGACGCACAACAGCTGCTATATTTGGACACATTTTAATCAAGAACGTTAACATTACCGGGGCACTGGTTGCAGATACGCATACCACAAATAAAGAATATTTCCAGAAATATTCTATCTGGGTTTTAACCAGATATGTTCTCCCTTAAAATTGTACATATGTTGCTGCTATAATTGCGTTCGCATTTAAATACTTTTTTTTCTGTCTGTATTACAAAATATAAACATATTTTTTTAGATCTAAAGATCTGCATGGCTAAATTGAGTTTAGTTGAACCTCCTGCATTCCATTCCTTTTTCTGCCTTTTTGCTTTAGAAACAAGCGGATGTTGTGCACATAAGGTGTGTGCAGGTTACACACGGAGCAGAAACATACCGGTCAGCACAGTCTCTCACCTGCTGGCCCTCACCTCGACGGCCACTGTCTCATGCAATTTCCAAAAAGCTACAGCATTTGTCCAAAGCACTGATGATTCTAAGAGAAAACCTCTCTCAGTCCGAGCTACCTTGTTTTTAGCCCTGCGTGAAAATAGATAATGTGCTCTTTAACAAGCCACTCCTTGTCTTGTGAGTGTTATCAGCGTCTCATAAACCAAGACCGGGCTAATTGATTGCCCGTTTATACTGCTGTGAAATGACGTGAGGGGAATGAGTTTGTCTAGGCAGAAGAGTCAGTCCCTTTTAAAAAATGTCGCTGCTTTCTGCGGATTTTGTAGAAGCAGATCAATAAAATATATACATCATATCCTAATGTATGCCGTAGGAAATTTTAATAAATATACAGAATCTGATTTTTCTTCTCAATCAAAGCTGCACTTTTTTTTTTTTTTAATCATGGACCTAATTTCGCACTTTCAACTTAATATTTGAAATCTGTGTTAAGATGTAAAAAAATAAATAAAAAACGATAAAGTACATACATGAGTATAGCATCATAAAAGCGATATTTGGTGCCCCTTTTTAATTAACTTAATCCTAATTTTGAAATAACATTTTTAGGCCAACTTTGTATGAATTACAAAGCAGAATTTTGTTATGAACACAAGAAATATAAATTAATTTAGATTAATTTAACAATGTCTATTAAGTTTAAATTAGACCAGGATTAATAGGCTTCTTTGACGAAAGTTTACTGTCCCGAGATCAAATTTTGGCAGGGGGCAAATCACTAATTGCAATCTCTAAAAAGAAAATGTCTTTCTTTTTGATAAATTGGCCAAAACTCTGTCTAAACTACTGTTTGTATTCAGACAAAATCATAAGCCAATTCTGCATATTGCGCTGAGAAGAAGTTAAGTGGTTTATTCTAAAACCACAGAAATAAAAAAAGTTAAATACACAGAACTCTGCTCTGTCTCACCGTTTTACGCACCAGGCGCCCGCACACTTCCAGCATGAGTGACAGCTGCTCGGTATAATCATTGCTTGATCACGCGCCACACCATCGAAAAATGTGCCCAGGTTTGATCTGCATTCATGTTTTCTAATTATTATATCAGAGAAAATATTTAGAGAAAATAACAGAAACCGATCCACAAACCATACTAATAGAAATTCCAAAAATCTCCAAAAACTAACTTAATGTGCCTAATAATTAAACACGTCCATTAAGTCTATATTGCCTATATCACCAGTTATTGTCCTACATTGTCCGCAGAAATGTGTTAAACGCGTGTTCAAAACTTTTGGTGTCATTGAGGTACGCACTGAGGACTTCTAGTCTGATAACGTTCCGTAAAACTACTTAAGTCGAAGCTTATGAATCTGCCTTGTGGTCGTACGAGAGGAAAATCAATGACAGCTCTTACCTTGCATATTCCTTGGCATGCGCCGATGTTCTCCATACGATCGAGAGAGTCCCAGGGATTCAGTCTCGACTTTGGGCAGCATGTCAGCGCTGCCGGCCTGAGCTGGAGACTCCGCACCGCTCGGCGGGACACCTGGACGTGAGAGGCAGATGTTCCCACAAACAAAGTGTCCCAAATGTCTTTTTACCTCTTTATTTCTTACTTTCTGTCTCTCTCTGTCTTCCAATTATCGGACCATGATGCCTGATCCAAGAGTCAGACTGTCCTCAAACGACCGGGTTGCATCGCTGCTGCATGTCTATTCTGATATAACTTCACTTGTTTAATTTCTCAAAATTGCATTAGCGCACAGAACAGCGATAACGACGCAGACAGCAGCCGATTAATTCCTTCGATACTTTAAGGAACAGTTGCGCGCTAAGTTAGGGAATCTGTCTCTTACTCAAACGAGAAAAAAAAGAACATAGCTAGCGTCCGGAATAAAAGACGATGGTAAGTGTCCCTTTTCCAAAAGTCTTTTTTAGCGCGTCAGCCATTAAAGTGGGACCTTCAGTGTAACTTTCAGCCTTTAGCAGACGAGTACGCGCCACCGGGGCCGCCGGTGTGTCGGTCGGACTGTCTCGAGATGTGGAGACCTCTCCTCCTCCTCCCCCTCCTCCTCCTCCTCGAGGCTTTGTTTACTCCTCTCTCTCCAATCCGGGGCGCATGCGGTCGTCTGACATCATCTTTCCCTGATCCAATCAGAAGAGAAGACCGGGAAACATCGCCTCAAACCCTCTAGTTCCATCTCTCCGAAATCTCAGCTGTTTAATCCCGTTAATGATGGACTTTAAAAGCGGAGCGAGAACAAGGAAAGAAAGGGAGGTGATGCAACTGCAAGTGAGAGCAGACTCCCCATGAGCGCACGGAGCGCAAAGGCAGCGCGCGAGGTATGTGGGTTGGAGCGTGTTATAACAGGAGCGTACTGCAGCACACGCACGCACAAATGCACGCGGACATGCACGATTCTAAACTGTAAAGTTGTTTAATACTTTTCATTTTTATATATCTGTTGCATATATGCTTTTTCAATAGCTAAATTTAGTTAACCTAAATAATAAACAGTTTTAACATCATGTTCTCTGCTTCTGTGGTCATCTGATCTCACTGATCATTAAGATGTCATTACATATAATCAAATACAATGCAATAACCTTTTTTTCTTTTTTTCTTTCTTTCTTTTATCTTTTTAATAGCGCTATCTTATTTTATAATGCAGATGAAGGACATATGAAATTATGCACAAAACCGATATAAATAAAAGTAATAAATGTTTGTTTAGCTTTATGAAAAACGTGAGCAGCGCCGGCCTCAGGCTTAAACCGGCCTTTATTTTCGAATCAATGCAGCCCCCTAACGTAATAAATGATAGCTTTGCTTCTGAATTATTATCAGT